>NW_003852492.1:4846960-4912670 GCF_000181295.1 Otolemur garnettii | reverse complement strand
ATTTTTTGGTTGCAGCCATCATCGTTGTTTGGCGGGTCCGGGCTGGGGATTCGAACCCGACAGCTTAGGTGTACGTGGCTGGCGCCTTAGCCAGTTGAGCTACAGGCGCCGAGCCTGTATATTTGCTCTTGAAGCTCGGTCATAAAATAAACTTATCTTCTTATCATTTTCTCTGTGCTGACTCACATATGTACTTTCTAAATTTTTTTACATGTGGGCTGTAGGCAGACACATGTATAGCTAAAGTTGGTATCAGGTTTCATATTGAAGATTTATAGTTAGAATCTAGGCCTTTAGATCTCTTTTTGCAAAGGCCACGCATCACAGACATTTTTGACGGTATAGAATGATGTCACGGTCATGATTCAAACCCTCACCGTTAGCTATACATCCACCCTCAGTGCTGCATGTAACCTGGTAATAACCTGGTGTCTACGGGACATAGTTTATTAGGCTATAGGATTCCAAGACTGTTTGCTCAGCTACAGGATTCCAGATAGTCTTGGAAGAAAGTATGAAAGACAGAACATTTAACAATTCCAAGGAGAACTTCAAATCCCATGGAGAAAACAAGAAACATATATACACGTATTTTAAAAGACACAATATATTAAAGCAACAAAATATTTCCAAGTGCACCTGCACACCTGTGTAGATCTAAATGCATTAAGAATGAGAAGAACCAGCACATTGTACCCCATGATTGCATTAATTGCTATGATTTAATTTAAAAAAAAAGGACAAGAAGAATGCCAAAGTATATAATTGCATGGAGTCTTCAGGGACGAGGTGGATTTTAAAACTGATGTTTGTAAGAAGAGTAAGACAGTTTATTAAAAAAAGAAAATTAAAAAAAAAAGAAGAGTAAGATCTGGCTTGAGGGAAAAGAGGAGAGTATCTCACAGCATTTGGTTTAATACACAGAATTCCGTTCCCTATTTAGCATGTAGGTCTGAGTGTGAAAGGCATGATTGAGACACAGTGCTCTTTGATTCCGCTCCCCAGAATGTCCACCGCCTCTGTCCTCTTTATAGTCACTGGCATCTGCTTGAGAGAACTGTGTGCTTTGCAGAAAGGCTGAGAAGAGCAAACACACAGGAGAAAGGAGGCATCTCTTCACAGGGAGGGCCTAAAAAAGCAACTGTGTCATACAGTTTTCAAGCACAGGGTCTTGTTGAAACCAAACCAAGCTACCTGCCTGTCACCTTGAGCTGGGTACCTCACTTCTCTGTATTTCAATTTTTCTAACTATAACATGACTAAGAATATTATTGACCCACGTGAGTATCATGAGATATAATTGTTTAAATAGGGCATTTAAAATAGGGCCTGGAGTGTAGTCAGGGCTCAGTCCACAGTACCTTTCTATATGGACCCAGAGTATTCAGATCCCTATACCTGGACCTAGTGAAGGTTGGCAGAGTATACACCTTGGACAAGGGTATAGACTTGTCTACTGTGGAGGAAGAGTAGCAAGTGACCCTGTGTAACAAAATGAGGTGAATGGTGAAATCCTAGTTCTCATTGTGATCACCTGAACATTCATGTCTCATTGTCACCATCCTGAACTTCCTTTTAAGAAAAATATAGTTTTACTGTTTTACTCAGATTGGCCAAAGAAAAATGTATCTTTCAATCTTCTTATAAAGTATCTATCATGTTGATAAAATATTTAGGGAAGGAAATTGAGAGATCATATAACCTAAGCCCCTTACAGCAAGTCTGTTCCTGAGAGTTATATACCATTCTAAAGAAAGTCTGTATGTAGGCTAAGAAGAATTTCCCAATCCCTGATGAGGTCCTGCACCATTATCTTATATGGTTCATATTATATTTAGGACAGTGAACTTCAGTGGCAATTAACAAATTGAAGCAGTCCTTCACAAGAGCAGGCTAAGCAGTAGAAACCTCCTTCACTGATACTGTTTCTTGGCCTTAACACTGAACAGGAAACAACAGGCCTTGGGATGAAGCTTCTGAACACCCTACCACATTCTTCTGGAACTACAAGTTCAGGTATGACCACCTGTATCACATATTTAGGTATTATCATATATGCCCACATATTCCACAGGAGATGGCTGGGATCTCAGTCTAGCATCTGCCTTTGAGCATCTTCAATTTTCTTTGGCCCCACCCTTCTCCCCCAGTGTCAGCATCAACTTCAGCTGGGAGGCAGAGAGGAGGGACGGCTGAGGATGCAGAGAAGGACTCCCCTGGGAGATTGCACATAACCTCCCATTGGGCCAAAGCCAGAGTTCCCAGTTTCCAGCTCTGTGGCCTCTGAATAGCTCCTCCGACGACCACTGTTCCCCCAGGGGATTCTTCAGAGGTGCTCTTATAATGAACAAGGACAAAAGAAGTTCAGAATATTTGCACACATGTGCCTATGACCCTACTCCAACGTCCAACCCAGAACCCAGTTTGGGGCAGCATGTACCTTCTGGAGTCTGCTCTGGTCTCAGCTCTAAGAGCATCTCGAGTGGCTTTTTACCAAGTGCACTCACAGCCTGATCCATCACTCTGCAGCCCTGGTGATGGCAGGGCTCATTTCTGCATTTTGTTGTTTTTCCAGCAACTAGAAAGCACGTGGTGGGAAGTCGATGCCTATTCCTTGAATGGCTGAATAGATGATGGACGGGGTTGTGGAATAGGTCAGGGTCCTACACCCTCTCCTAGAAGATTATGCTCTCAGGATGAACGCACTCACAAGCTGCTGTGTCGGACCATCAGAGATCCTAGGGCTGCCTAGTCTCAGGAAAGCAACACCACTTAGCCAGCTCTTGAGGAAGGGAGTTTAATGTCATTACCAGCTTTCTGCTCTTGGGTCCTCCAGTTTCACAATGAACACACAGTGCTTGGACTGTGTTCCTCCAGGCACAGCCAGGTGCAGCCCGTGCTGGAGCAGTCCCAGGCTTCCCGCTGCCCCCTGGGCTAGGACAGGCATGGCCAGGACAAAGCAGGCACATGGAAAGTGTCATATCAGCAGGGGTCTCATGTTGATAGAATCATCCCTTAATTCACTCTGAGCCATGCCATTTAATTACCGTGATCCACGCTTTGTTTTGCTAAAGTGGATGTCACAAATTGGGTATTACTTGCTGAAAATAACAACAGAGGCTTGAACATTTCTATAATAGGAGTTGAAATATGATCTCTCTTTTGCTCTTAAATATTCTCTCATTCCCCTTTTTTGGAGCTCCTTTTCAGTCTTTTTGTTTTGTTTCGTTTAAGTGCAAAATGTAAAATATTAATTCTGAGCAGAAGTAAAATTAAGCCCTCTGGAAATGATTCTGGGAAACCAAGCCATAGCCTGACTTAATTAAGAAGCGATTATGCTGTAGAGCCCATGTTAAAGCTTCACGTTTCTTGTACAAGCAGAATTGCTTCTAGAGAAGTCCAGTCAGGCAGCAGAGGGGACTGAGAGAGAGGGGTCGAAGACTGGAGGACTGTGACAGGAGATGGGCTCATGATTAGAGGACTAAGAGGAGATGGGCTGATGATTGGAGGACTGGGAGGAGATGGGTAGATGATTGGAGGACTGGGAGAGGAGCTGGGCCGATGACTGGAGGACTGAGAGAGGTGATGGGCTGATGACTGGAGGACTAAGAGGACATGGGCCCATGATTAGAGGACTGAGAGAGGAGATGGGCGGATCATTAGAGGACTAGGAGATGGGCCAATGATTGGAGGACTGGGAGAGGAGATGGGCCGATGATTGGAGGACTGAGAGGAGATGGGTCGATGATTGGAGGACTGGGAGAGGAGCTGGGCCCATGACTGGAGGACTGAGAGAGGTGATGGGCTGATGACTGGAGGACTAAGAGGACATGGGCCGATGATTGGAGGACTGAGAGAGGAGATGGGCCGATCATTAGAGGACTAGGAGAGGAGATGGGCCAATGATTGGAGGACTGGGAGAGGAGACAGACTGATGATTGGAGGACTGAGAGGAGATGGGCCGTTGATCGGAGAACTGGGAGAGGAGATGGGCCTATGATTGGAGGACTGAGAGCGGAGATGGGCTGATGATTGGAGGACTGAGAGAGGAGATGGGCTGATGATTGGAGGACTGAGAGGAGATGGGCCAATGACTGGATAGATGAGAAAAGGCAATGTTTGTTATAGTGATGACAAAAAATAAAATAGAGAAAACTGAAATGGGTTTGGAGATCTCTCAATTCCATCTTTCAGGAAAGGCAGAATGAGGGTTAGGGATGACTGCTGGGATGTCCTCCAAACTCCTTACCTGACCCAGGGATGGCCCATCTCCATTTCCTTCACTTCCCTGGTAGCTCAGGTGTTAGCAGGCACACAGGACCAGCTGTATGCAGCAAAACTCCAGGGAATGTGGTTAGCCCCCTGCTGCTAAGGATGGCAACAACTAATTAGCCCCACAAATTTATGTGCTCTAGGGATGTGAGCAGATGGGTATTTAAGTTAACAGCAGATCCAATTTGTCCTCCATTAATTCCAGAGTGATACCTGAAGTTTACTGGAATTTTATATTATGTCAGCTGTCTCAAAGTCAGTTCTTCCATTTCCCTAAATTGTTATTCTCTGGACAAGTGACTATCTGGATCTGTCTCCAGTTTCTAAAATGGAGACACAACAGACTACTTTGATTTCCAATATGCCGAAGATTCCTGATGGGCTGGTCCCTGGTAAGTCTCCATAGCTGAGAGCTGGTTTCCTCATCCTGCAGTGTTTTGGGGGGCTCTGCTGGCTTCCTCATTCTGCAGTGTTTGGGGGGCTGTGCTGTGTCTGCTCATCACTGTTCACTCAATCTGGTTGGTTGGTTGACCATGGCTGCAGTCTGTGTCAGGAAACAGCCCTCCTAAACATTATCAGAATTGTGTGTATTTCCTTTTGTTTTCCACTTCACTGAAGAGTCATTTGAAGGATCAGATCTTAAACTCAAGCACACTGAAACTTTAAGAAAGCAAAGATATTATCTACTGAGATAATTTGCAAGTGGTGTACCACTTGCAGCCACCACCAACTCTCATCCCTACTGCTTTTCCCTCAGGAAGAGAGGTTGCCAACCCATAGCTTTCCCCCTCTGGAGAAGGGAGGCAAACTGAGAGATCAAAGCATCCCAGCAGGTGTCAACCTGTGAGCTTCAGCCCCCCCAACAGTCCTTCTGAGCTCGCAAGGTCAGAGCTTCATGGTGGTCCTGGGAGGGATTCATGTAGCAGTGCTGGGCTCCTACACCTGCAACCAGAGAGCTTCCCGTCAATCTAATAGATTTTAGTGTTCTACTGTGAAATAGCTCTTGAAACTCACCAGTCTAGTCTCACTCTCCTCTTTTTATAAATGACAAGACTAAGGCCCAGCAAGGTTAGTGATTTGTCCAAGATCACAGTGGTAGTATGTACAAATAAAATGCTAACCCTCCATGACCATGCCCACTAATGTATAGAACTCCTTAGACTAGTGAATTAGAAAAGTGTCCTCTTCCTCTTCCTCCTCCTCATATTGATCTAGGCAGAGAATGCAAGTCTGGCCAGAGGACATAGTTAAGTAGGGTCAGTGTGGACATCCATTAACAGTCCCAGAGTGGCAATTAAGCAGGGAAGAATTGCTCCTTGGAACACACGTTTTCTTGAGCAGACCAATTTCTCATCTCCCGACCAACATCAGCCTAAGATTCCCTGTATGTTTGTGCTGACAATTATCCCACAGTCCTAACTTTCCTGTCTGGAAAGTGCAAATAACTTGCTCAGTACCATAGCCTGGAAGGTAAAACAGAAGGTCAACACCAGCAACCTTTGGTGACTCATGAGGACAAACCTCGTGTCAGATACAGTCATTCCCAGCTGAGGCTGTGAACCAAAATCACCTGTGAAGATTTTAATCAACCCCGGTATTTAGGTCCCTCCTGGAGATTCTGACTCAGTGGTTTTGAATTGGGCAGTCCAAGGGCATCTACAGATCTGGAGAAACCCCCCCAAGTAATTTCCATATTAAGAAGGGTGAGGTGATGGGCTAGGAGTCCCAGCACTTAATTGCAGTCGCCTGTGGAGTAAGACATCATGCTAGTCTGTGCTCTGAACTCATAGTCCCACATTTCAGAATCTGCACTCATAGTCCCACATTTCAGAACTAAAGTAATCCAAGATCTTTTCCTAAGCTGTGGGGTAGAGTTAGCCTCATTAGCAAGACGAAAAAATGGCAAATTAGGTCAATGTCATGGTTCAGGCAATACCAAAATATGGCTTCTTAGAGCCTTCAGGGAGCCTCCATTGGAAAGGATAATTCATCCCTGAGCTTCGCCTTCAAAGGGTGTGAATGAGCCCAATACTGCATTGTTCTTTGTGAATAACCTGCTTTAAGATATATAATCTAAACTGTTTTCAAACCCATTTTTACTGTTAGTCTTTATCTTATTGTTTCAAAAACAAGTTGCATCTGTTTATCTTTCTAGCATCAGGAAGTTGCTGTTTCCTTGCGTTTGGCCTCAGACTTTTCTCAGGCTTAAGGAAACCCTTTGAAGATTATATTCTCCCCAGCAGCAAGGAGGGCACAGAACAAGCAGGCGAGCACAGAAGCAAGAAAACAAAGACATTCTCAGGATTAGAGCCTCTCTGCTTCTATCCCTTCCCAGAATGGTCACTCCTATCTTTCTCTGGTTCAATAGAACCAGAAGGGGAATTGGACCACCTACCTTTCAAAAGGTTCTCAACCAGAGAGGTCTTTGCATGGTCGGGCTGGGGCAGCATTTGTGGTTCAAAAGACACTCTTCTGCCTCTTAGTTTAACAGTAAAAATAGTCAGATCATGTAGTTCCTAACTATGCTAGAACTATCTATCTGACCTACTAGGTAGGATGTCTGTGGTGTGGTAAGAAAGATAGAGCATGTCATTATTTTAAACCTTCTGAAACTTCTTTATGGAAAGCATCATTTCCATTTCAGCTATTAAATCCTTATCTGATAAATACAATTTTCTTTGAAAAACAAATGCTGTCAGCATAGAGAAGAAGGGCCGGTCAGCAACCTCTTAGTAAATCCCCAAACCAGGAAAAAAAGATTAGTAGTGTCACATTCCACTCCGAGTGGTAAGTCTGCAATTATTCCTCTGTTCACAGATATCTCAACAGTCTAGATAATTCTACACACGCTTCTGTGACTGCTACCTTCTTGTATTCGTTAGCAAGGCACTGTGACATAGTAATACCAATGTGGATTTATGTGGCCTGGTTTTACCTTACAGCTACACCACTCAGCAGCCATGTGACCTGACAAGTTACTCAACCTCTCCGCTTCTCAGTACTTGAACCTGTGCATGATGACTCTAACTAGCCTTTGAAGGTTGCTGTGAAGACTGAATGAGGAAATTTGCTCAAAGATTCTTAAAAGAGTGTCTGTAGCACTTTATGAATCCAAGCTATTTATTGCTGCTGTTATTATTATCACTCTAAAGTTGAACATTAAAAAAAATTTCATATTGCATGCAGGGAGAATTATACTTTTTCTATTCTTGAGTTAATAAAACTGAAATCAAAGAGATTGTTTAGTGGCAAAGTCTGGGACTAAAAACCTATTTTCTGGAATGCTATCTTTATCCTTAAGGAGGGGGTAGGAATAGACAATTCCAACAGGTTTGACTTGAAGCTAGCTCATCTCATTTTAGCCAGAGCAATTCCAGAATAATGTCTTCTTTATCTCATGTAGTCATTAGGTAGCTTGCTAAGTCTGCTTTCAAATAAGTTTTCCTAAGTTTTATTGAACTTAAAAAATCTCTCAGGGTGGCACCTGTGGCTCAGTAAATAGGGCACCAGCCCCATATACTGAGGGTTGGCGGGTTCAAACCCTGCCTCAGCCAAACTCCAACAAAAAAATAGCCGGGCATAGTGGCAGGCACCTGTAGTCCCAGCTACTTGGGAGGCTGAGGCAAGAGAATCACCTAAGCCCAAGAGCTAGAGGTTGCTATGAGCTATGATGCCACAGCACTCTACTGAGGGTGACAAAAAGAGACTCTGTCTCTAAAAAAAGAAGAAGAAAATCCCACAGTAGACTGTCCTGACTCTTCTATCATGGTAATGCCCCCGACTTTATCAATAGGGCACAATTTTCCCATAATTGGTAAGTATCATGAACAGATATATCTATGCTCTTCCTCCCAGAAAAGGTTATGCTGCATGAGGACCAGGACTGGTCAAACTATCGGGAGCTCCTAAAAGAACAGTGGTCACCTGTTGGGGCTCCTGTTGTGCCTGGTGAAGCTGTGACCCCTGGCTAAATATAGCTAATGAGGACATGGGGCTATTCAGGGTAGTTTTGCTGCTTTGTTGGTTAACAGTCTAGAGAGAAGCTCATTTATAAGCAGAGACTAGAATCAGAGTCTTGAAAGCAAATACAACACTGCACCATTGTCAAGAGCATATCTATTCCACGGACTTTAATTTTAGACCAATCTTTACAGTATCTCAGCAAGATTTCTTCTCTTATACACCCCCAGGTTGCTGAGCAAGCTTGGCTTCTCATAGACAAGATTTCATGCAAACTACCTACTTAGGACCAGCAGTTTTCATCGTTTTGGCTTGAGCCCGAGAACCAGAAAGAAGGCAGCTCTCAATCAAGGTGAGCAGAGAAGGGGAGCAGGGACGATCACCCTCAGTTATGGGAAGATGAAGCCAGACATTCAGCTGCAACTGGACAGCCTTGGGGCTGGGCCGGCTTCATTCACAAGGAGGGACAGGATTTAGTACAGCAATCAACTGGTACAGTCAGGAGAACCTCGACACATGAGCTGTACAGTGGGCCAGCCGGGAAGGACACAGAGTACCCTCAAAGAACACACAGGGCTACACGTGTTCCTTAACGAGCACCTCCCTGGCAGTTTAGAACCTTGTTTTCTGCTATGGAAAGTGACTCTGGCCTTCCGTGGAGAAGGCAAGGTCAGGAGCAGCGAGTGCCTGTCCCACCTGAGCCATGCAGACCTCCCTAGAGAGGAAGCAGGCACACCAGGGTTGGAGCTAACAGGAGAGGCAGTGGGCAGCTCATAAGACCATGCTGGTTTGGGGGACTTGAGCAAAGAAGCTCATGTTTCTTTGAGAAGCTGATGGGGAAACAGGGATCTTTGCAAACAAAGAGCCAGCTCCTTTGGGCAATCCAGGTTCTTGCCCCATCAAGGATGATTATCTAGCCACTCCTGAGCAGAAGGCACCAAGAACAGAGCAATCTCCACGTCCAGTACCACTCAAAACTAGGCCCATGACAGCCAGAGGGGGCTTAAAGAGACAGCCAACATCGCACTGCCATCGTGGGGTCTCGTGAAATTCCACCGTAAACAGTGTAATCACCGCTGTACATACAGGAACGTGGCCTCACAGAAGTACCATAACTTGCTCAAGTTTCAGCAGCCTGTTAGGGGGAGAGTTGGGGCGTGTCGGATCTGTTTGATTGCGAAGTCCATGCTCTTGCTGCTTTGCCCTGCAGCAGTACAGAAGCAGCACCGGCCCTGCTGTGGCAGCTGCTACAACCACACATTTAGAAAGGACTTCGTATTGACAGGCGCTCGGCACTGTTTTTCTTAACACTGACCACAACCCAGTGAAATACTCTAGGCCTTCTACATCCACGGGCTCCGCATCCCTAGATTCAATCAGCCACGGATGGAAAGCCGGGTATCCGCGGGGCGCAGAGCCCACAGGGGCAGAACCCATGGAAACAGAGCTGACTTTGCATCCCGGGCTCCCCAGGGCAGACGGCTGGGCTTGAATATCCTCCTATTGTGGTATCTATGGGGGTCCTGGCACCAATCACTGCAGGTATGAAGGGAGGACTCTATATAAAATTATTTCAACTTTATAGATGGAAAAATGAGGCTTGCACAGGTTACACCCGGCCAGGTCTAAGACTGGACCATTAAGCATCGATCCCACACAGGTGGGGCTGGGTGTCTCCTCCTGGTTCCTCTACTGGATTTTTGCCCAGAGGTAATGCAGAACTGGGGCAGGATTAGTGTCTGAAATATAGTCATGCACCCCTTAACCCTGGGGATACCTTCTGAGAAATGTACCCTCAGGAGACTTCCCCATGTCAACCATCATAGATGGTGTTTACCCAGACTGAGAAGGTACGGTCTACTGAAGGCTGAACGGTACCGCCCGCTGCTCCCAGCCCACCCACCTGTACAGCAGTGACTACCAGAGGAAACAATAACTCTAAGTATTTGTGTATACGAACAAATCCACACATAGAAAAATTATAGTAAAAATATCACATACAAGGCGAAAACAGCTCACCTACACAGGGCACTTACAGAGCTTATAGGAGGAAAAGTTACCCTGCGTGGGCCAGTGAGTGAGTAGGGAGCGGATGTGAAGGCCTGGGCTGTCCCTGCACGTTAGTGTAGACTTTATAAACACTAAGGCTACACTGAATTTATACGAAACATATTTTTCTTCAGTAATTAATTAAACTTAGCTTAATGTAATGTTTTTACTTTATAAACATTTAAATTTTTATTAGCTTTTTAATTCCTCTGCAATAATACTTAGCTTCCGGCACAAAGATATTACTCATCTGTACAAAAATGTTTCCTTCCTATTCTTATTCCATTGGCTTTTTTCTACTTTTAATTTACGTATTTTTTACTTTCAAACTTTGTTACTAAAAGCGGAGACACAAACGCACACATTAGGCTGGGCCTGCTCAGGGTCAGGACCATCAGGGCTTCCGTCCTCCACCTCCACATCGCATCCTGCTGGGAGGACTTCAGGGACAGTGATGTGCGTGGAGCTGTCCCCTCCTGTGAGAACAAGGCTTCTCCTCAATGCCTCCCAAAGGACCAGCCTGAAGCTGTTTCTGAACAGGTGTCACTGAGGATGATATCACATAGGGCTTCTGATATCATGTTACAATGGCAACCAAGTCACGGAGCAATAGGAAGTTCTCGGCTCCCTCATCTTATGGGACTACTGTTGTATACTGACTAAAGCATCACTGTTTGGCTCGTGACTGTATTTAAGTAAGAACAGGCGTATCTGAATGAATATGATGCTTATATGTGTATACACACGTCCATAACCAACTTCTATGCCGTGTTATGTACCAGCTACGTACAAAGTAGTGTTTATGCAAATGTCCTACTCATAGTATTTACAACACCCATGCAACACAGCAGGAGAAATTAGATTATGAAATCCATTTTACGAAGATAGAAACTGAAGCTTAGGAAAAAAAAATTGGCAAAGTCTCAAAGTTGGTAAAGACTAGAGCAAAGATTCAAACGTAAGTCTGTTTCATTCAAAAAGCTCTTTCTTTTTTTTTTTTTTTCTGGGTTTTCCTTGGGTAAAAATGATCCTAACGTGACTTCAAAGGGAAATGATAAGACCTTTCCAGCATAAAGGCTTGAGAAACACATTACGAAATAAATGTACAAGTGCCTGATATTGATGTTTGTTGGTCAATGCATTCTAATAACAGAAAAGCTGGTTGAGAGTTAGAGAAAAGCTTTGTTATCATAACTACATCATGCAGAGGAAGAATCTGTTTGAGAAAGCATTTTTTTTTTCCAGGGGGCTTGAAATTTCCTCTGAGCAGCTCTTTCAAGAAGAGTTATTAGAATTTATTTTCAATTATACAGCAGAATAAGCCGTCTGCAGTATAGTTAACTTTCAATTTCAGCCAATTTTCGACGCATTCAATCATAGATGCCTCAGTGATTAAGAATCTATGTTGCAAAACAATTCCCACTTTGCAACAATGCAATCAAACAGATCTACAACTCATAACATATTATCCAATGCTTTCTCAGCTCACTGGTGAAGTGAAATAGAATTTACCAACCATCCTTGCTTACCCAGTGTGGTCCAAGCTCATTTGCAAGCAGATCGGCAACTCCGAACAGCTCGCAGGGGGGTTTGGGTTCAACATGGCCTTGAAGAGATGGGATTGGGCTGCTTTGGATATCCATGACTTTGGGCTGGCTCATTTTCTGTCTCTGCCCTAATATGCACTGGCTGCGTCTCACATACCAGAGAAACAGAATCCTCCCTGTACGATTTGATTCTGAAATCGCTCTCCACGGTAGAAGTTCTGATTCATTAAGACTAAAACAGGTTTTATGTCCAGCTGTTGGCTTTTCTAAATAGCACAGCTGGGTGTGCGTGTGTACAAGTGTGTGTAAGCACCAGCACATACATATATGAGAAAGAGAGAGAGAATCTTGGCTGAAACAACAAAAATTATATGCCACAGACTTGAACTCTTTCTTTAAAGGTTGGAAGATAGCACAGTCTTCCTTTATAGAAAACTCTAAGTTTCTGAGATTGAATCAAACCATAATAATTACTTTTGCAGGGGCTGACTTTCAATTCAATGGACCAGATATAAGTTCCATTTGGGGGTCAGTGGGACAGGAGGTATTGGTGAAGTAAGAGAAAAGGAAAGGGGGACACTTCTCAAGGAGGTTTGGGTCTGTGCTGACTGGAGCGAAATCTTTAGTGTTTTAAAATGAAATAGGGAATACTCCCAAGTTCAGGCCAGCCCTCTGGGGATCGGCTTTAAACAAAATATGAAAGGATAAATCAGAGCCCCATGATGAAGGAACATTTCAGAGGCTCAGCTGATCTCTCCCTCTTTCTGATCTTCACTCGGGCTGTGGCAAATTTTATTAGAACACCTGACACCTGCAGCTCTGGAAGGCTTCTGGGTACCGTGGCAAGAGAATATTAAAAAAAAAAAAAAAATAGGTGATCTGAACAAAGCTGCCCAAACACGGCCAGAATAAAAGCTGGTGCAATGGAAGCTTTACGAACATATGATGGAAAGAGAGGTGGGGAGAACAAACTAGGAATAAATAACTTTGCTTGCAAATGTTAACTGAAGAACACAATTTGAAAGAAAATCTAACTTAAAATGCCTAATAACATTCTCTATGAGTGCTTTATCCTCATGATGTGAGGAAAATCATAACAGCAACACAAAACAGGACTGGAAGAAAGTCTGTAAGACGATAGAACGAGATGAAGAAGTTAGGCTATGTGTCCAAGGCCCCAAGTGAGGATCGTTTCAGGACTATTAAATTGGGGGCCAGTAATAAAAGAGGGGGGTACAAAAAGACGATTCAACTACTGACATAAAGGAATGATTTGTGATACTCTTAACTAATACCGAGGGGAGAAAAATCGTGATTAAATAAATTGGGGAGAGGATAATGGAGAAATTCAACTTTAAAAAAAAAGTGTTATTCTTGAAACAACCAAATAAACACAATAAAAAAAATTCAAGTAGATAATACAGGAGAAAATTCTTGAAATGAAGGATAACCACATTTGGAGATCAAAAGAACATGTCCATAGTCCGTGAAAAATTGTTCCAGAGTGTTTGGTGCTGAAACATTTCCTTGACAAATAATACAACATCCAGGATGAAGAAGGAGCTCCCTAGCAGCCAAGAAAAAAATTAAAAGAAGTCAGCAGGAAAAATAAAATAAAATAATAAAAGGTAATTATAGTCTTCTCCAATGTAACATTTAATGGTAGATACTAGAGCAGCATTTGCTAGAATTTGAGGAGGAAAAAAATGTGACCCCAAAATGTTATGGCAGTTACCTTAAAGGCTCTGGGTAGAGATGGGCAGGACATTCTCAAACATGCCAGGATGCCTGAGCCAATTGGAATGGAGGAGAGGGAGGCCAAACCCTTCTTTGGCTGTAAAATTTTAATGCATTAAAATTTAAAATTAGGACCAAACAATTATGTAAATTGCTGTAATGAAAGTGACTGACAATAGCAAAATAATGATATAATTAATGGGAACGTGGGAGGAAGGATTACAGTGCTTATTTCCACATCCTTTTTGTTGTGAGTCAATTGCTACTGTCTATATTGAAAACACGTAGTTTAAAAAAAAAAACCCTCTAATCTCTTAATGGCTTTAATCTTTTTTATTAACATTAGAGAGGACTTGCAGAAAACAGTATACATGGTGATTTAGAATTCTACCACGGCTTTGATAATTTCTAGCACTATTGTGGACAGGGAACAAAATCTGAAATTAAGAAGTAGGGTGATTAAAAATGTTGTCAGTCAGGGCTTCTCTGTCATTTTGGTAGTTTTTCTTTCTGACGTGTGTGTGTGTGTGTACACATGGGGACCTTGTGAGACACTTAGTAGGCCAAGTGCTTTCCATACAATTCCCATCAACTTTTCACAATGCCCCACCCAAGGTATGATTGTCACTTAAAGGGTGAAAAGCAGAAAGTCAGTTGAGGTTAAGCAGATCTGTAGTACAGCCCAGAGCCTTGTGAATTCTATATATTTCGGAATCCATAGCGGAGCATCTGAACACCATGTTGTACAATTATTTGATTTCACTCTGATCAACGGAATAGTGTTCACTGGAGGGTCATGAAAAGCTGGCTGGTCATCACGGGACAAATGAAACAATAAAAATTGAGGCTTTGGTTTCTAAGGGCGCAGTTTTACTTTAAGTGCTTTTTATCTAAGAATAATATCACAAAGGTACCGTCAAAAATTAAGTTTCTGTCAAAAAAAAAATTTCTAGATCCCTAAATCCCTAGTTAAAATTTCATGTCCTGTGCCCAAGATAAGCAGAGAAAAATATTTAATGAAAGGCTTGAGCTGTAATACAGATAACCAGTTAACCTTTAAGAGATTCCAGGGAAGGCAGTGATTATCTTGATCTGATCTGAGGAATTGTAGCCAAGGGGAAACTCAAGTTTCTAAAAGGCCTATTGGATCCTGTAGGAGGAGTCCTCAACTTTCAAATTGTTCTCTGAATGTAGATCCCTCTCTCAGTACTGAGATGTGGTGACTGTGCCTGGTGGATGACACTAAGGAATGAGCAGGAAATTGGTGGAGCTGATCACCAGTATTTGTGTATTCCTATCACCCAAACTTTCTCCTCTAATTCCAGCAAGATTCAAAAAAAGGGAAATACTGATCATACAGCAGAGTTAAGCAAACCTGAACATTTCCAAAGTTTTTCTTAGATTCAATCTAAAAGGGTTTACCGAAGTCTTTGAAGCTAGGATTAGTCACAGGAGATAAAATTGGGGCTTAGCAGAGAAAGAAGAAAAAATATTTTTGAGGAGAGTGTACTCTTGGGAATATCAGGGTTGAGGATATTAAATGTAATAGATTTCTTCTGATCCAAGGCAGACATTGCTAACTTTCTGTCCCGATAGCCACTGTCACCTCCAACAAGTCACTCATCTTCAGTACAGCCTGTGGTTCAACTTCCTTTGCAGTTAGATGTGGTCATGTGAGTAAGTCCCAGCCACCAAGAGGACTGTATGGGGGCTTCTAAGAATTTTCCTAAAACACAGATCTTGCTCTTTGACCTTTCCTGCTCACATTATAAGGCTGGGAAGGAAAATTATGGGACGGCTGGAGCCCTGGCTGAGAGCAAGCATCACCTCTGTGTGGGACCCTGGTGCTGGACGACTGCCGAGCCACACGCTCCCTCTGGACTGTCTTCAGCAGTGATTCTCAACCTTCCTAATGCCGCAACCCTTTAGTACAGTTCCTGTGTCTGCAGGTAAATGGATTTCCGTATTACGTGCTATTCCTTCCCTGGTTTCTAGTACTTGCAGCTAAACCTAGTGCTAATATTACACCTCCTTGGGTAAAATACCAGTTTGGGTACCTCACTCTTGCACACAGATTGTGGGTGTAATGGAAACAAATAAGTATTGTCCCCTGTTCAGCAGAACTAAACAAATATACTCTTCCTTTGAAATCGTATGCATGTATCTGTGCATCCTCCAGGGTGAATGCTGTGGGCACCTCCCTTCTTCCTGGGGCTTCCATCAGAAGTTTAAGCAGATAAATGTAAGATTCACAGCAAGGAGATGGTTACATTAATCAGTTAGATGTGAGCATTCCACATTCTATATCAAATCAGCACATTGTACCCTGTAAATACACTAATGTACACAGTTCTGATTTAATAAAGAATTTTTTAAAAATGTAAGATTCACTCACCCATGTCCGTACAGCAACTCTGTACCCAGCTGCCTGGGCATAGAGCTGTCTGCTCAGAGAGGGGACTGCCCTTTAGGTATGAAAATAAAACTCCTCCAAATAGACCATTCCAGAGGCCAAGGAGCCACACGAACTCTGTGTGCTGGTGAGTGGGGAGCAATACGGCTTCTCTGGGCTTAGATTGAAGCCCAGCTCCATTGTATCACAACTGGACATGATCGGACTACAAAAGACTTGTATTTGTCACCTACTGATGATGTGGGTGTTCTGTGCAGGTTCTATACATTAAAATATATATATATTCTTTAATATATTTCCAGCCACATGGCTTTCCTCTTAATTGATTCCGTTATTAAGTCCCTGGAAAGACCTCTGTCATCTTCATTTAAAGAGATAGAAAATTTCCTCAAACCCTCAGGAACAAGCTTCATGAGGGCACCAAGTAAGATGCCTCTACTCTCAACCCACATGCCTAGAGGGCAGCTGACACAGATGGGCACAGACTCTGCTTACTGCTGACGCCTTCACGAGCTGGTCTCTGCTGCCCCCTGTCCTGCCACCGGGAACCACTCAGAATAAGCAAAGCCCCTGCCTCTTTGCAAGAACAAAGTCCCTCTCCCATCACTCTGCTGGCCATTGCTCCACACCCTGGGTCCTGAGCACGTGGCTGGTCACCCTGGCCGGTCACCTGCCTAGGGCCCTAGAGATGCAGTGATCCCTCAGGGTCCTCTTGATTTTCATTAAAAAAATGTAGACCTTCCTTCATCTCAGTGAGAAAGTCCCTTCCCCAGCTATTCTAATGTAGATGCGTCACCAGTGTCTTCACTGGTCATGAGAGTCAGATGAAGACAACCGAGATTGGAAAGGGGGAAGAAGGGGCATGAGGACCGCTTTGGTGTCCGACGCTTGGCTACCAAGCATGCCAGGGGTCAAACTACTGGGCAGTTCGTTCATACACACACGCACGTAAACACACTCACGATCCCACCAAAAATCTTTTGAAATGTCCAGGCACCTCGGCAATGGATTCGGGGATATTTGAAATACTCCTGGTAACAAGCATTTTTATGAAGCATTTATTGCCTGCTGAACACTGTGGCAGGTCCATTACCACATTCAGATAGCCTTCCTGAACCTTTAATGACTTTAATCTTCCACGTTGTGCACATAAAAAAACAGATTTAAAGATGATAAGCGATGTCCTGAGAGGCTGGGGTCACCTGAAGAGAATCTGTGAATGAGTTTGATGGTTTTCTCGCAATTTCCTGCTGATTTCAGAGCATGTTGAGGGTGGAAGATTTGTGTCTCTTCCCTTCCTCCCTGCGTGCTTTTCCAGACGGTAGGTTTTGTTAATTCCCACCCTGGTTTAACGGGCCCTCCAAACTTTCCAAGTAATCTTGAAGAATAATGCAAAGTTCGTAGCCTTAAATAGTCGTTTTCTTTGTAACCAAGAATATATGAATACACACACACACACACACACACGTATATATAGGCTATTACCATATATATTTGAGATTTGGGCTCTCAAAAACTGTGATGGGAACAAGAGATTCTTCCCACACACAGGGAAGTTCTATTTCTTTTGTGCAAGGACTAAATTATGAGAACTTATATTTCCTTCCCAGAGGGGAATCTCTACCATGAAGAAGACTCTTGATGGTACCTTGGAATATGAGGTTTAATTTTGTCTTCAACAAGTGGACCTTTTTCTCCCACAATCAGAAAGATAGCTTAGTCTACAAAAGGGGGGTTATTGCCTGGCCATCAATAGCCAAAAAATAAATAAAATAATAATACCGATAATTAAACAAGGATTCTAGTTTGGGCTGCTCCTTCATTGCAACTTCTCTCATCTTGCCTCAGTTATCCTCGCTGTGAAATAATGTCAACTTCACTTTGCCCGACACCACTCTCTCCCCAAGCAGCACTGGAGTTTAGACATTTCTTCGCGCCCAGCGTCTGTTCTTGTCTCTCTCTTTCCTACACCCTCCTCCCACCTCCTGCCCCTCCCCAAGGCAGTCTGTTTTATTTCACGCACAAATAGTAATTTTCAACCAAGAAGAAACACCTGGGAGAGTCGGCGTGCTCGTGGTACAAGATAATTAGAGATTATTATAATCGAAACTTCATTGCCACATCAAACTGTGTCTTTTAGCATTAATTAATCTCCCATCCCAGCCTCTGAGCCCGCTGGAGCGACCAGCTTGTCAAACACACCAGAGCCTCGCATCTCATTATCCGATCACGGGGTGAAAGGGAAGGGAGATGAGCCCGGAGAGTCCTCTGGGCTTTGCCCAGGCAGCTGTAACTCACAAAGTGGCTTTCCCGTCTTAGAGGCAGGTGGAGGAAGCAATCTGGGGAACAAGGACTAGGCTCTTTTTATTATTATTCATTGATTTGTTCATTTTTTTCATTTATTTTTATTTTCTCAGTAAACTTAGAAGCAGAGGATGACAATTGGTTCCTTAAAACCTTCCTAATTAACGCCTGTCTCACACCGTAGCTGTTGTTACTTTACATGTCAGAGTTACATGGTAAAAGCTGGTCATTTCTTCTTAAAGAATCCTACCTGAAACGGATGTAAGCTGCCACCATTTGGATGAATAGCTGACTTTCCTGGAGGTGTGATTCACTGACAAATATGCATTTCATACATTTCCTCATTCATTGTGGTTAACAAATGGAACTTTTTACACCCCAATGGCCAAGCATCAGTATTTACACTAATTAGCTGTTTGTACCTATGCGTAGTGTTACCAGCTCATAATATTGCCATGATTACTAATTACTACAAAGAAGTATTTAAAGAAGTGTAAGTGCCTGGTACAAGGAGATTTCTTCCGCACTGCTCCTTAGTGGGTATGTTCGCCACGTGTGTTTGCACCTTTGAAACTTTTTCTCATCTATGAATCTTTGATGTAATAATTTTAACATTTTTGAAATTAAAAGGTGCTTTATTTCACCCCTTGTGAAAATAAAGACTCATATTCACCAACAGGCTTGTAGAAAAGTGTTCATAGCAGCATAAAAATGGGAAATTATCCACGTCACCCTTCCAGAGTACATCAGGCAAACAGCAGATAGCGTATTCACGGGATGGAATTCTACACAGTACTGAGAATGGAAACTCAACAACTCCAAGGACTCTCACAAACACAGTGTGTGAAGAGGGAGCCGGCCACGGAAGGGAACGCTTCTTATGATCACATTCACGCAAGTTGAAAGAGCTTGTGTAAGGAGTTAGGAGGTTAACCTGCAGACGAGGGCGGCTGCAACCAGAGCAGGTGTGGGGGTTCTGGGTGTGGGGTTCTGTCTTCTTCCTCTGTGTGCTGGTTGTCTTGACGTGTCAGTTTGTGACAATTCCTTCATCTGACATTCTGTGCACCTGGCTCTATGTTTGTTACTGGAGAAATTTTGCAAAAACAAAAAGTATCTGAAGCCTTTCTTATTTATTTCCACTTTCCCTCATTTTTTCTCTGTCTCCAGGGTTCTCTGTTTTTGTTTTTCTTCCTCCTTTAGGAAAGGTCTCCACAGGACTCATTTCCATTAATCCCAGAAAGTGGCTGAACCCAAGTGTTCAGGCAAGTCTTGATCCCAAAGCACTTGTCCCTTCCTCTGCTATGTTCAGGAGTGGACCAGGACAGTGACTCCCCCTGCACAGGGGCTCCTACCAGTGGTGGGGGGAACTTACAAGGTGATCATCCACCTCTGCCTCTTGGCCGCTGATGTAGTGATGTGCTTTTGAAGGGACACGTTCATCTCCAAAGAGCGTGAACATTTAACACACTTAAAATAGACCATGAGTATTTTTTTTAAATGAGACACTTTCCTCCACGTGCTGGATTTCTTTTTTTTTTTTTTTTTGAGACAGAGCCTCAAGCTGTCCCCCAGGGTAGAGTGCCATGGCATTACAGCTCACAGCAACCTCCAACTCCTGGGCTCAAGCGAGTCTCCTGCCTCCGCCTCCCAAGTAGCTGGGACCACAGGCACCCGCCACAACGCCTGGCTATTTTTTGGTTGCAGCTGTCGTCATTTGGCGGGTCCGGGCTGGGGATTCGAACCCGCCACCTTAGGTGTACGTGGCTGGCGCCTTAGCCAGTTGAGCCATAGGCGCCGTGCCTAGATTTCTGTACAAAAGACAAAATCAGCTCACTAGGCGGTACAACATCAGATTTTGTGACTGTTTCCATTCCAATGACAGATAAACATAATAAAGTGTGGGTGATTATTTACAGACCATCAAGCTTTTCAGGTCATGGTGATCTTTAAGTACTTCGCATCATTGAGATTTTCTTTTCTGATGGAGTGAAAATACTTAAAGTAGGTCAGCCACTGAAGCCTACTCAACTGTACTCTCAGTGGAGACAGAATCCCCGGCTGCCTGGTCAGCATGGCCTCCCAGGTCCCTGGCACGTGGCAGGTGCATGAGACAAGTTCTGTGGCATGAAAAAGTCCAGCAAGTTGAGGAGTGGACCAAAGATGGAGCAACCTACCCCCGACATGAGCCTCGGATTCCTCTGCGACAAGCGGGGATGGGAGTTTCTGATGTCACTTACCAGCATCCACAAAGATAAACAGGCCTGTGCTAACAAACCAATCCCTTGTTAAATGTCCGTCCTAATCTCAGTAAAAGGCTAAGTGCTACAACTACCACAAACATGTGAGTGGGCATGATTCCTGCCCTCAGGGACAGGTCCTAGTGAAATAGCAAATAATGCAAAAGATTATAAAAGCCCAGAATGGACAGCAGGCTGCGCCCTGGGGACTGCTGGAGAACCCTCCTGTGACACTCCTGGTCCTTGTGGCTCCAGGCGCTGGCTTAGCTCTGTACGTGTGTTACCCCATTTAATGCTCAGAACAGGTTTGGGGCAGAGAGTACCTGGCCCATTTTACAGGTGGGAAAGCTAAAGGAACACGTTGGAGGTCACAGGGCTGGTCAGTAGATACCTAAGCACAGAGCCAGGCTGCCGCTAGAAGATGTGCCAGGAAAGTTGGCCCTTCAACAAGAATAGGGCCTAGGTAGGTGGGATGTCTGGGCTGGGCCTCACCATGGTACTGGTCAGAGCACCATCCCTATGAGCCCAGAATATGGAGCCCTGCTACCTGCCTGCCTTTAAAATCACGAATATGAGGACACAGCCTCTGTCCAGTGTACAAGCTGCCCCAAGAAAGGATGGAGATGAAAGCACCCTGATGTGGCCCCGCAGGCATCTTTCACAGAAAGAATTAAGAATGTTCAGCTACCTGTGTCAAAGCAATCACCTATGGCCAGGCACGGTGGCTCAAGCCTGCAATTCTAGGACTCTGGGAGGCTGAGGCAGGTGGATCGCCTGAGCTCAGGAGTTTGAGACCAGCCTGAAGAGCGAGATCTAGTTTCTACTAAAACAGAAAAACTAGCCAGGTGTTGTGGTAGGCACCTATAGTCCCAGCTACTGGGAAGGCTAAAGCAAGAGAATTGCTTAAGCATACGCGTTTGAGGTTGTTGTGAGCTATGGCACTACAGCACTCTACCCAGGGCAACAGACTGAGACTTTGTCATAAATAAATAAATGGACTCTAAGTTGGGACCACAAGGCTAGGCCTTCTATTTTCATTTTGCCTAAATGTGACAGTCCTGAGGTTTTCCTTGGCTAATAGGATAAGTAAAGTAGGATACAAAATTGGGTAAGTTAGTAACACACACATACCAGTACCCATCCCCTCTCTAATACACATCAGGTGGTTAACTGGGCAGTGTACTCTCTTTCAAGGGAAGGAGAGTGGCCTTGGCCCAGAGGGGCCACAGCAGAGCCCAGAGACTGTCAGCTTGGCTCAATCCAAGCAGGAGCCCAGCAAGCCCCACCATTCGCAACCCTAGAGCGAGGCCTAATCCATCGCTGATTAGTTATTTATTTAGTTACTGCTGTCTTGCTCCAAGCATGTTGCTATCCAAATGAATTTTCATTTAAACATGCAAGCAGCTGAAGATGAGATTTTAAAATGGAAATACTTTGGACTCTCCAACATGATTTGGTATAAAATGGAATTTGGTGTACAGCGTGGTGTCTGCCTTGGACTTCAGCCAAGGGCTTTCAGTTACTGAACAACCACAATGATCGCATTTTAATAATACCTGATATTTGTACCAAGTTTTACTGCATGCAAAGTCTTTTCCAATACATATAATGCCACCGGATAGATCTCAAAGCAGTCTTAGGAAATCAGGTTGCCGTCCACACTGATGGGAAAGAGCTGAGGTCCAGAGAGGGAAGGACCTGTCAAGTTCACCCAGCAATCTCATGGGAGAATGGAAGTCAACCTTGATGTGACTGCAAACTTTGTGCCACACTGCCACTTAGATGATCTCTCCACTGCATGGAGGGCGCTCTGGAAGGGACATTGTCATGGAGACGAGTCCTGTACTCGTGCGGCCCCACCCGTGAGTGCCGTGTGTATTCTGACCAGGTGAGTTTCTAAGATCGTCTGAAACAAATTATTTCCTCAGAGCCATTTATTTCCCCTATTTCTCTCTCTCTTTTTATTCTGGAAAACTCTAACTTGAAGGTCAAGGTACCAACAAGAGCACCAGGACAGAAGACAACCAAGGTCCTAGTGACAAACACAGAAACCACGACATTAGCAAGCAGATGCCCATGGAGGGACAGGACACCCCCCAGAGATTTACTGTGACTTCCTTGCTTATTAGCTCCAGGGTCCAGCGTGTGAGCTGCGGGGGTGTAGGAGACCTTGCCTTGGGGACACCAGGACACCTCCCTGTAGTCTCATTCTGTCTGCAACTGAACAGAACGGAAAACAGGAGCCTAGAGGCAGCGCTGAAGCAGACAGATGCCCTATTTTTCCTCCTCTACCTCCACTGCTTCTTTGGCTGTGTGGTCGCAGAATAGAAGCAATTAATTTATATTCTGTGTGCACAGCAAGCTTTTGGTTACCAAATAATGGTTAATTTAATAATCCGGTCAATTTAGAGGTAATAAATGAAGTATTAATATAAATGAATTAAGTTTTGAAGCAAGAAAAGAACTATTTGTTCATTCTCCTTCCAAACGCTGCTGAATGCTGGGCTATATTAAACACAGAGAGGAATGGCTGTCCCTCGGCAGTGGAGTCTAGGATGGACACGCCAGGAGGGACTGAGTCTCAGCTTTCTTGCTTGTTTACTTGTGATTACGCAAACTAAGAGAAAGAAAATACGCATTCACCTATTTTCATCTTTTTCCAGTTCTCCTCAGTTCTACCCAAGAGGTTACGTTATTTATTTATTTTTTTTTTTTTTTTGAGACAGAGCCTCAAGCTGTCCCCCTGGGCAGAGTGCCGTGGCATTACAGCTCACAGCAACCTCCAACTCCTGGGCTCAAGCGAGTCTCCTGCCTCCGCCTCCCAAGTAGCTGGGACCACAGGCGCCCGCCACAACGCCCGGCTATTTTTTGGTTGCAGCCATCATTGTTGTTTGGCAGGTCCGGGCTGGGGATTCGAACCCGCCACCTTAGGTGTACGTGGCTGGCACCTTAGCCGGTTGAGCTACAGGCGCCGAGCCGGTCACGTTATTTTTATCGATAAACTTCCCTGGCTTTTAAACACTTTCACATAATTACAGAAAGTTAATCTCCAGTTCGGTCTTCCCTGTGGGTTGGTTTGGATCCCCACTTGTGGTCCTCTCCTGTCACGAGGAAAGGACCTCGTGCCTGCACCTTTCTCCAGCCTGGCACCCACTAGGATCACAGCTATGAGTGTCTTTCTTGGGGATGCAGCTCTCCTGGCTTATCTGCTTTTCTGGTGGTTCCATAGACATTGAAAGGACATTTGCCCTTGAATCTCTATCGTTCTTTGCTATTTAGGCCTCCAAATACGGTCTATGCTTCTCAAAAGTTCCTACACAGAAACAGTCCTTACCACCCTTGTTGTTCCCTTTTCCACACAGGTGACCCTTGATCTGCAATCTGTGCTTAGGGATGAGACCGTACGCTCACCCTTGTATTTGCCCAGGAATTTTCCCTGGACACACACACACTAATCTCTCCCAGACTTACCCCATGGACATCTCTCCTCTCTACGTCCTGATCACCCACCACGCTACCTATTGTATTTGCCAAAAATGCAAAAAGGATGCTTTACAGCTCTCCCCAAGTTACTGTCAGATCATATGACCTTCCCAGTTAGAATCCTAGTTTTGAGAGGTTATCTACCTTGCTGTGTAGTACAAATAAGCAAAACTCCAGCCAGGGACAACAGAGACCTAAATTACTACCTGGACCATGATTTACTAGTGGAGTGAACATTAATAAACCATTAGATGTTTCTGAGGTTTATTACCTTAATGGGTAGGCTTAATTAGCTCTGGATTCTTTTCCCATGTTCACGTATTACATCATATAGGTCTTCCGTGCTCTTACATCATACAATTGCAGAGCCCTGTGTCTGGAAGCACCCACGGCCAGTGACTGGTCTTGTGCTGTTATCAGGGTTTCTGGCTATCACTCCTTAAGTGATTTATTTCACAAAAGTTACTGAACATCAACTATGTGCCAAGTACTCTATTCTTCTAGGCATGAAGGATCTATCAGCGGACCCACAGGCAAAATTGTTGCTATCCCAGACAGTACATCTTGGGCTGAGAGTTAGATGGTACTCAGTAAACACAGGTGGGTGATCTAATGCCAGGCAGGAGGTGTCAGAAAGGAGCACAGAGTGGGTGACTGCACCATGTTAGGAGCAGAGACCTGAGTGAAGTGAATAGAGGAAGTCAAATGTGTATCTGGGCAAAGGCATCACAGGCAGAGGGAGCCGCAAAGCTGAGTCCCTCAGGCAAGATTATGCTTGGTGGGTTTGAGGCACTCACCTCACCATGGCAAGAGGCCCCATGTAGCTGGAGCTGAGCCATCAAGGGGGAGCAGGAGGGCACAGGCCACAGTGCCACAAAAGGCTCTATAAACCAGGTGGACTTTGAATTGTTTTCTACAAACCAAGAGAAGCCACCAGCAGGATCTTATAAGCAGAGAGTCACACGACCTGATTGTGTTTTAAAGGATCACTATGCCTCATGAGTAGGAAATAGGAAGGGGAACTGGGGAGAAGCGGAGAGACCAGGCAGGGATTTGAAAGAGGATGATGGGTTTGAAAGTGTTTTAGCAGCATGTATGAGGATATTCCTGGTGCAGTCGAAATGGCTGAGAAATCATACATATCTGTAAAGAAAACTTTTCCTTCAAATTTAAAGTCACAGAATTTTCCTCCTTGGAGACAGTCTTACATTATCTGTATTTAATACCTACATTCTGTGCGTTAGTGTGTATTTGTGGGGAGAATAGCGTTCCTATATTCATCTCCTATTTATCTCTTATTTTCCTGGGCACCTCATCTATCCCATTTCTTTCAATATCACATCTGCTGTTCTCCATGAGATCTAATGTCAGTTCCATCTGGGCACTTTTCTCCTTATGCTGAAAATCTTACATTCTGGTCCTTTGACTATTTTGCAAAATGTATTTTTCCCTCCTTCATGGTACCGTGTTTCCCCGAAAATAAGACACTGTCTTATATTTATTTTTTCTCAAGAAGACACACTAGGGCTTATTTTCAGGGGATGTCTTATTTTTTTATTAAGTATAATACAACAATCTCCATTTATTTAAATATAGTTAAGTCATCTTCTTCTGGAACCTGACAGGGAGAGCCGGCCTTGTTGGTGGGGCTGGTGCTAGTGATGTGTACAATAGGATGCCTGTGACCACGGTTACCACATGCACACCCACGCAAGTGTGAACAGCTCAGAGAAAGGAACTGTGGCAGATAAAAGGTATTCCAGTCTTCCTTACCACTCTGTGCCAAAATGCAGATAGGCTGCATAGCCATGCCCATCACTAGGTCTTATTATCAGGGTAGGGCTTATATTTAACAAAAATAAATATTAAAAAATATAAAAAAATAAATATAAAATAATAAAGTTTTTATATTTACAAATAAATATTTAAAAATATAAAATATA
Organism: Otolemur garnettii; assembly: GCF_000181295.1. Lineage (NCBI taxonomy): Eukaryota > Metazoa > Chordata > Mammalia > Primates > Galagidae > Otolemur > Otolemur garnettii. The sequence continues at coordinate 4,886,725 of NW_003852492.1, read as the reverse complement.
TTTTATATTGAAATCCTGCTAGGGCTTATTTTGGGGGCAGGTCTTATTTTCGGGGAAACACAGTATGTTCTATCTATTTCCAACTGCCCACTGACTTGGCCTGACAAACTATGGTTTCAGAGACAAAATTCTGTGTCCTAGGACCAAACCCAAAGTTCCTTCTAATTTACTCCTTTCTGCTTTTTAATCCACGACCTTCCACTGCTGGTAAGGATGAGCACATCACACGTGTGCTTCCAAGGTCTCTGGGTTTTGCCCCAGCCTTCAGTGTCTCGAGATATGTGTGCTCCAAGTTCTTCCATGTCAAGGGTTTTATATAAAGTCAGAGTGGAGCCTTTGTGGAACTGCAGAGTCCCAGCTGCTTCCCCATGTTTTTTTATGGTCTAAAAAGAAAAGAAACATCCTCAAATAACCATGTCATGTTTCCATTCAATCACCTCCATTCCCCTGATGAGGGGTATTGCCAACCACCGCCGAACCCACCTTCCCTTATCATCAGAGAGTCCATATCAGAGCTTGCGCCTTCTCTTTTGAGCTCATTTACGATGGAGAGCTAGTGCTTCTCAGAAACTCCAGCTACACTCTCTAAGGAAAAAAAATCTCAAAATGTTCCTTCCTTTTTATTTTTACTTTTTGCATACCTCTTTAGCCTAGCATTAATTCTTCCACTCTCAGCATATTTTTATTCACAGGAATTATGTTCTATCTACTCACACCTCTTGCCCTGGAAATGTGAATACTTGGTAACTAATACCAGACGTAACTTTAACTCACTGGAACTAGTTTCTTTGTATCCATGCATCTAACATGTTTGGTTTCCAGAACATACTGGTTTTTCAATCCTCATTTATCCCTGAATTTGCTAAAATATAAGCTAATTACAGAAAACTTGCAACTAACATTTAAATTTAGTTTCCCTGTCTTATCTCAGCATAGGGAGTTTAATGTAGGGCTTACATCCCAATGTCACCTGGAAAAACGATTTCTGCCCACCTCTCTTCTTTGAACTGAAAAGGCTGCTCCCACCAGAATGAATCAGAGTCAAACAGGAGCCCCGGAGCAACATCAGACTAATTTAATTTGGAAAGCGTGTCACCGGAGGGCACAGAGAGGAGGTATATTGGCACATTTGCTGACTAACTGACTGCTTTCGCAACATCTGTATCCATCTTGGATTGTACTTGGCTACAGTCCAGAGAAAATTTGGTTCTTTTTCTGCTAGGCTTTGTTTTGGTACCAGTGCATAGGGGAGTTTATCCAATACCCTTCCTGAGAAATATTTAAAATGAAGCCCCATTGTTCTGGAATGGCTGCAGGCACAGAACTGCCTGGGGGAAGGGGCTGCTCAGAGTAACCTCTGGGGGCCTTTTGAGGTCTTGGATCTGCTGAATTTCTGCTGTAACCGGAGTTATACCTAACTGCTTCTTCTGTAAAAATCACTCCCAAAGGTCTCTCTTACTGGAAGAAAAACGAGCAGCATGCAGATGAGCGGCCTCCAGCCTTTCTGGGATTGCTTTTTTGGCACCAACTCCCTACCTATTTCTCCAGCCAGCTTGTGTCCCAAGGGTTCTGTCCCAGGCCGCGTCAGAGCAGCCCAGCTCCAGCCTGGAGGCTCAGGTTCTTCTCAGAAGTCTCCCTTGCTGTCCAAGTCAAGGTCACACGACATACTATGTGGCCCTCTGCCCGCCCCCCTGCCATCTGCCTTCTGGTCTAGACTCACCCCTGTAATCTACAAAGGCATCTGGTTGTCTCTGCAGTGATCTGTTTCATTGCTTCAGCCTCAACAACAACAGAAACCTCAGGGGGAAAAACTTAGTTTCAACAGCCGTCTGTGTTGTAGAAGCTGATGGTGGGTGGAGGGTGCTTGAGCATTGTTGATGGGAGCCCCCATATTGCCAATACAATTCATGGTTCCGTTCAGGACTGATGCAGTGCTTTAGACAGATTAAAGCCACCAAAATCGCCTTTAAATAAAACTTGTCACCTGTGCCGTTCAGCACTCAGACAGCAGCCGTGAGCACATACAGTCACATGGGGTTCGTCTCGGCTCACGCTTTTCCTTTGAAGACAGCTGTTCCATTGCCAGGCATGCTGTAGAGGCTCAATAAATATGTGCTGTCTCTCGGTCTGTTACAACAAAATCCCTAAATTGCGATCTCCGCAGAATCTAGAGCTCAGCAAAGCTGAGACTGAGATAATCTTCTTAAACACAGGCACGATATAAATTTTGGCTTTCCTGTGTACACATATGCACACACGCAGCACGCAATTTCTTTCTACAAAACGTATTCAATGTCCCTGTGACACAAAATACCTTGGATCAGAGCTTTGCAGTCCTGTAACCCCCTACCCTCACCTCACACTGCACAACTCCCAAATGGCCTCTGTTACTTGGACGCACACACACACTTGCAATCAGGAAGGAGAACTGAGCCAACTCAGACCTCCACCAAACATCCCGCCCCAGCCGGGAGCCGCATCCAGCCCCACTACTGTAACTTTGCCTATTCAGCTGACAAAATGTGGTGTCCCCCTCCAGATTCATAGAAGGAGTGGTATCTGCTGAATGAGCAGTCTGCATTCCAAACCCAGCATCTAGGGTGTAAGAACTCAGATCCCGGAACTTATTTCAAGGTCAATTTGCTTCAGAATCAAAACCCATTTGCCATAAAGTAGAGATATGCTGGAGAGGAGGGCCATGTAGGGGGAAGGTACATTCATTAAAACAGCTGTGGAAAAACCCACCCGGACAACACACGCAGGCACACAAGCACACACACAACCTCTCGGCTGTGTCCTTTAAAACCTCATCTTGGTCTGAGTTTCCCCCACCTTCTCTCTGTCCCTGTGGCTTCCCTGAGGGTGTGCTCAGTGGCAGAGGAGCTGGTGGGAGGAGGAATGTTTCCAGATCTCATCCAAGTTAAACACAGGCGAGATCTCCCCTGGTGCTGCTGAGGCCTCTTGTCCCTTCTGTCTCATTCCGAGTCACCAGGCCATTACTAAGCTATTACCAGCTCCGTGCAGAGCATTTCCCTGAGCCAATGACAGATTTCCTTGAGCCCAGGGGTAAAGCCCGGGTGTGGGAAGAAAGCAGTGGCAATTCTCCCTTCGTTGTTGAGTGGCCTCCTCTCTGGAGGCCTGGCTCTCTCGCTAGCCTCTGTCTGAGGTCATTTCCCATTCTCCAGTTTGGATAAATCCCATATTCCTTTTCCTCCGTCCTTCAGCTCCCAAGCCCTGCTCTTGGGCAATGGGGATCTGCATTGAGACAGTTGCCCAGAAGTGAGGAAGGAGAAGGAAACCCACTGTGTGAAGTGACACAGGCCAGATATGGCGTCCTGGACTCTCCCCCAGTGCTACCATGGAGGATGCAACCTGCCCGTGGCCTCTGTCTTCCAGGTGGAACCTGAAGCCCTTCTTTGTGCATGGTTTGCTGTCTCCTAACAAAGCAGGACAGAGGCAGTGGCTGGGAGCAGCGCATCTCACTGGCTGGCTACTGTAAGGACACTCCTGAGGACACAGCAAGAACATGAGATACAGCCAGCGCTCTGAGCACACTCACCCAGGGCCACACCTGTGTCCCTCCTGGCAGACTGAAACCGAGAGTGTCACACCCTCCTTGGCCTGGGTTCTTGCAATAGGCCATGCCCAGGCCACTGCCCAAGAGAAGCTGAGGTCCTAGCACAGGCACTCACGTTAACCGGGGACTGTCACTTCATCAGCAGATGCCACCGTTGCCCAGAGAGCCCCAGTCCATACCTTCTCAGTGTGGTGCTCGGTGCCAGAGAGTTTACAAAAGAAGTGTGGAACAAAAGTCCTTGGTTTAGGAGCTCTGAGCTAACAGGAGCCAAGGCCTGAACATCCCTAACCCAACTAAGGACACTGGTTATTAAGAACTTGCTGGAAGCCAGTCATGATGCTAAAGCTTTAATGTCAGGTCACTTCACTGCCACCTGACTATGCAACATAGACATTGCTACTGTCCCCATGTTGCCCAGCAGGAATCTCAGGCTGGGAATATCTTAGCAACTGAATGCTGTTCCCAGACTGTGGTAGGTTCTGCAGAGGCAGGATTTGAACCCAGGCCTCCTGGAGTTCAGTTTCTGAGTGTGAGAATTCAGCTGCTATGTGTGCTGCCTCACAAGAGGGAATGTTGCCTTGACTAGAAACACGTCTCCTCCCCAGCCCTTTGGGGCAGGGAGGCAGGTTCAAGGTGAAAACTCCCTATCTGGCAGTAAGAATACCTGCTTCTACATCACCACAACAAAGGTTGAAGGGGGTGCCGGGACTAGTGCAGGGGTGGGGCTCAGAGCACAAGCCCAATACTTGACAAAGAGCAGCTCAGATTCAGGAGACGGATCCAGACTAGTGTCCCATTTCAACGAAGCACATTTTAAATCCAAGCGTGTGTTCTCATTTCATAGTCTTGGTGGACGAGAAGCAGCTGTACAGCTTTCTGTGCTCTGAGACCCAAGAGCGTAGGAAGTGCTTGAAACAGACACGGCAGTTTCATAACCCAGGAGACCTGGGCACAAGAACTGACAAAGCAGTGGGGATCTCAGTGAAAAAGCCACCTGGCGCTAGTCTCAGAAAACTGGGCCATGGAGCAGAGAAGGGCTTCAGGCCAGCTCTGGCCTTAGGTAATAAATCTCCCTGAGCCACTCCCAGGGGCTTCCCGTGCTCCTTCCTAGAGAAGGATTCTCACCCCTGCTGGACCATCAGCACTTCTGTCCCCTCTGGGGAGAATGAGAGATTAAAAGAAAAAGAACTGACCCATTTTGGGCCAAGTGTTTATTTGCTAGTGTTGATCTTATAATTGCTAATAATAGAGACGGAGCCTGGAGGGGGTCCCCAGAGCAGGGGGGCAAGAGTCCTCCTGAGCTCCACACAGCTCTCTGGGCATCAGGGTGTTCACGGAACTGCTCTCTCTGCTCAGGTCACATAGGACAACTCTAGAAATAGACCCCTGTCCACTGCGCTGGCGGCTGCCTGCAGAGGCTTGTTCAGCAGGGGACATGGAAGCCACTCCCACTGAGACAACCCCTCAAATTCGGCTCTGTGGATTCCAGACTGGCGCCAGCCCATCGCCCCTGACTTCACAGACACCAGAGAGCCCTGGGCATCTCCCCGTTATGCACACCCCACGTTTTGAGAGGCTACTCTAAGTCCCTTTGTGACACTAACTTGTGAGGTTTTCTGCAGAGCCAAGAGGGAAAGGTAGGACGTGCGTCTGTATGTGGACAGGGAATTACACAGACCCAGGGAGGCTGCGGGGTTGGGGCAACACAAGGAGGAGCACAGGAGAGAGGCCTCCCCTGGTGTCTCCGCTGCCAAGTCAAGGCTGCTGTATGGTACAATCTCAGCCCCCCCCAACCACGCCCAGATTTACAAGAGTGAGGAATAAAGGACTTCAGATCTTAATCTTACCGGCTTCGGGCTGGAATATTGGACTTCTTGAAGTCTTAATTTCTCCTGTTTCTCTGAGCTAGGATGCTCGGTGAGATTAAATACCACCACAGGTGTAATGTACTCAGCACAGCGTCTGACTCTCAGCAACGCTCACTAAGAGGAAGATGTAACCAGTCATGTTTTAAGGTGAGACTATTAAACTTGTACCAACTGGGAGGAATATGTGCTCCTCCAGGGAACCATGAGGCCTTTGGAATAATAGCAAATGCTATTTCAGAGACCTCAGTCTGAGGGCCTAGGGTTGGCAAGTCTAAGAAATCAGGCATGTGTCCACGGTCAGTGGGATTGGTGAGGCGGCCACCAAGGTCTGCTTGTAGGAACGGCCTTGAGCTTCAAGGACCAGGGGGTGCCCAGACCTGCTGGCTAGATGCCAGGGAGGAACTCCTAACCCCACCCATGTCTGCAAGAAGAGAGCCAAGTGGGGAAAGGAAGCCCTGTAAGGGAAGTAGGAATGTAAGAAAAGAGGGTTGAGCAAGACCACGTGGGGAGGACAGGATAGGAGGCACACCCGAGGGTGGTGCAGGTGAGGTGTCCTCAAATGCGTCTGGTCCCAGGGATTTAAGCTTCTCCTGGGGAAATGGCAGCAGCTGTGGGTAATTGCACCTGCTTTCACATGAGGTCGGGCAGCACCGTCGGGTCACAGAACCACTGAGTTTCTGCAGCAGAGGCCTGGGGAGTGATGACAGCCAGGCAACTGAGGAACGGGGAGCATGGTGGGGATTTGGGGCCAGGCCTCCTGCTGTTCTGTGCACAGCACCTGGGCCAGAGAGCAGCGGCTCCCTCCTGTTAGTGGAGCCCCACCGCACGTCTTCCAGGTGGTGTGGCTGGGTAAACTCATGTTCCACCACATTAACTTTAACCACGGAAGCCTTCCACGTAGCACGCTGTTGTCAGCAGTTCAGCATTTGATAAACATGTGAGGTGACAATGTAAAATGCTTCATCTGTAACTGTCTGCGATTTCAATTCAATTTAACTCTGTACGCACACACTTGACTTCTAATGTGCACCCATTTCTTTTCCTGAGCTTTGCTTCCTTCCGTGAAACTTTGCACACTTTTGGACATTGGCTGAAAAATTTTTACCCATAAATTTCAATAAGTTGATAATACATTATCACAGCCATCATATATACATATATGTGTGTGTGTGTGTGTATATATATATTCTTTACATTTACAATGCAGACAAGCATTTCAACTGTCCTAGCACACTTCCTACAACTCAAGTGTATTAGTCAGCTACTATCACGTAACAAATCATCCCGCACTTCTGTGGCCTAAAGTGCAATAACACTTCTTTATTGCTCAGAGTTTCTGTGAGCAACTCAGGAGCAGATTGGCTGAGCAGTTCTGGTTCAGTCATTTATAAAAATGCAGTGAGAGGTTAAGACTAGGGTTGGAGGCTCTTCCCAGGCAGCTCACCCACATGACTAGCAAGTTGGTGCTAATTATTGACTGGAGGTTTCTATAAAGTAAGGCCTACGTGAGCTTAGGATGTGGTGGCTGACTTTCTCATAAACATAGTAAAAAGATCTTGGCACAACTGGTAGTGCCTTTTGTGACCTAGCCTCTGAGGTCATGATCTGCTATGTTCTGCTAGTCATGGAGGGCCAGCCCTGGTCCATGTGGAAAGGAACTATTCAAGGGTATTTATATGAGCAAGAAAGGGCCATGTAAAGTCATCCTCAGTGGATGGCCATCACAACTAGCTATTCATCTTCAGAATCGACTTTTGTCCATCTTCAGAAACACGTTTCCATACACAGATATGTGAGTGAACAGTTATAGCTTTACATGGGACCAGCCTAGTTCTTCCCACCTCCTTGTTTTAGTCTATTTCATTGGTTCTGGCAACTTCTGTTCCATCGTGACTGCAGCTCAGTCCCAGCACAAGGTCTTCCTTCTCGTGGCCTCTATTGTCTCATTCGTTTAATTCTGCTTCCTGCCCTAGCCCAAGCTCTCAGCCACCCGACTGCTGTGTGTGTTTAGGTCTTCAGCCCTTCTGAATTAAAAACCTTTTGTCTTTCTTCCCTGCTCTTTTTCTCCTTCCTCAGCTAAGTGGATTCCCCTTTGATCTATTGTTCTCTCAGTCCCAGAGCAACGTGATTCCACACAGAGGAGCTGGAGAGGCAAAGAGCCAGAGGATTTATCCTGTAATTACCAAATTCATGTACATACACAGCGTGCAGCATGTGATTGTAAGATGCTTCCATACATGCAGGAACTAGGAATTAGGTCTGCGTGAATCCAAGGTGTTATTTGGAGCTCAAGATCTGATTGAGTTTCTCCACCTCCCTATCGTAGGATATCCTGCTATTACCTTGCATTTCACTTGTTTAAGTAAAGCCACATTCATCATCCTCCTAAAGGCAGCCCCTATTCCTGACAGTCTGCCATGTTTCCACCTTCCCTATGCAGAGGGAAGCCTGAAGCATCACTGCAGCTTCCCGTGACCCCTCCACCCGCCCCGCACACTCTGAGCTGTAGCAGAACCTACCTCTGCCCTCCACGCCTCCTTCCTGTTCTTATAAACACCTTAGTCCAGGTTCCTATCCCCCCCCATCACATTATTTACATCTGTTTCCTATCCCCCGGCCATCTCTAATGCCTCCAATCCAATCGATTCTGCATGCCTTCACCAGATCAATTTTCCTTAAATGCCACTTTCATCATTTCATTCTTCTGCTCAAAAAAACCTTTCAGCATTTCTCCACTGATGTCAGGATAAAGCCTAAACTCCTTGGCCTGGCATTTAAGACCCTCAGCCTTCATTCTAAAGTGTATTTCCCCTTTCTTTTCACTCTCACCCAACTGGAGCACCCCGAGTGCTGCTCATGCTGGTCTCCAGTCCTGGTGTGGCCTGGGCCCCACCCGCCCAGTGTACCCACCCTCCAGTGCTCCTCATCCTCACATGCTATTTCTTCCAGGTCACTAGTTCATCCTGAATAGAAGAGCTTCCTTTCTTAAACTCCCGTTCAGGCAACCGTCCAGTCTGCTCCTTTGTCCCGGTGTATAACCTCGTGCTAAAAGCAAGCTCCAGGAGCCTGGCTGGACAGCAGCCTGCTTGGACATAAGACTGCGGTTCTTCCCCACCCAGCCATGCTGAGCATGCTGCTCTATACAGCAGAAGATTCAGTACTTATTTACCAATAAGTTCACAGCCCCTAATAAGAACCCGGGAACTAAGCTTTTAATGGATTCCTCTCTTCCTCTTCTGCCTCAATAGTTGCCTTGGATGGGAAGAGCTGGGTTTCTGCTCATAGTTTAAACCTGAAGCATCTGATTGTGGAGCAGTGCAGGTACCTAGCACCCTGCCCAACAGAAGGGACACTGCATTGACCCTTCTTAGTCCCCAGTTTTGTTTGTTTGCACTGGGTTTAACTTCTCAGTTTACCTTGTTCATTGTTTGACGATTTAATGATTATTTTGGTGCCACTGGTAAGAATTCTATTTAGGGTTACCCACCGTGGAAAGCTGGAATAATTTGTGCTTATACATTTTTGTTTTCTTTGAGATGCTACTAGGGCGATAATGCCAGAACCGTGCAAATGACTTTTAAAAAGAAATGTATTTATTTCTCTCGTTGCCAAGGGCAGGGATTCCCACTTACATCAGTAAATGAGGGGATGGAAGCAGGGGGAAGACAAGACTGTCATCCTGAGACCTGCTGCATTCCGGAAGAGGAAAGTCTGTCGTTGGTGCCTTCTCCCCAAGTGAGAGAGAGAGAGTGATGACCTTAAACCCACATCCTAATTAGCATTTATATTAGGTGAACTAGGACTAGGTAGAATAGTTGAAGACAGAAGCATGTTTGGCTCATAAAAAGGAGTGAATACAGGGGAGTAGTTATTTACACATCCAGAAAATGAGGATCTATTAAGTGTCAGGCCCAGGGCTTGGTATTGTTATTCATACAAAACCACCGAGAAATAAATCTCACTCAAATGCTAACCACAGTCTGCTTTTCCAGGGCCTTGTCCCCATCAAGAAGTCTTCGATCTTCTCAGGATTAAGTCATAGCCTATCGATAGCAACCCAAACTGAGCCACAGTCAGGAAACTACAGGGCGTGAAGGCAGACATGGGGGAAATTGAAATCAGAGATGGAGAAGGATGAGGTCATAGCTTCCATCACCCAGGGTGGGCAAGGCGCTCCCCTGCTGTGTGTCCTCAAAGACATGGGCTTGTCTGGGTTTAAATGACTCTAATAAGAGGGCTCTGACCATGCTTCTAAGATTTATTTCTAAGCCAGGCATGGTAATAAAATGGCACATCATGCCAAGGAATTTGGTCCTGAGCTCTTAGTGTGGTTTAGAGAAAACGAAGTCAGAAAGGTCACAAGCATGACCCTGAGAATGGAACCTCACAGTCACATGGCACCAAACCCAGAGCATAGCAGGAGACAGCCCTGTGGGGTCCAGGCACTGGCACAGATCCTCCTCCTAAGGTTGAGAGTAAGCTGAGTGGGTGAGAATCCCATCCATGCTCTGACCCAAGCACCTCCCCTTTGCTTAGTTTATAACTATTGGGTGTGTGCAAAAGTTTGTTTTGATAAAAGAATTGCAACCTGGTTTTTAAGAAAAAGTTATGAATTATTATTTTAGCTAATATTGGCAGCTCGGTTAAAATACGGGAAAGCCAACATGTTCAGGATTGAAAGTTTACCTCATTGTGACTTCACCATCAGCTCATTATGGGACACTATTAAATCTCAATGCGTCTGAAGATGTTTTCTCATCTCACAAAGAATCAGCTGGGCCAGGAGGTAACAGAGGGCTTCACATAGGTATATTTAAAGAGAGAAAGAAATAGAAGGGAAGAGGGAGAGAAAGAAAGAGAAAGAGAGAGAGAGGAGTTGATAGGCTAGAGAGGAGGGGAGGAACGGTGTGAACAAAGTTCTTGGAGGTATTCCAGAGACAGGGCATCAGCTTCCTGGGAGTCTGATCAAGGGACAGCCTTGCAAGTCAAGAAGCTTGCACTGCCAAGGTCCACCGTTTATGGGAAATACTGTGGCCTTCTCACACAGCCAAGGCTCTCTTTTATGGTGGCTTTCTAATCTGCTGATCTATACAAAGAATCTTAGAAACATTCAAACCGGTGAAGGGAATCATTTTCTAAACACCCCCCCAAGCACTGAGAACTTTCCTATTAGGTTATTTCAGGCACTCATTCAATAAGCCTTTATTGAGCAAGTGGTATGTACTAGGTTTGATGGTGTGGGAAGCAAATTAGAACCATTCCCTGCCTTCACAGAGCCTGCAGTCTAGTTTACAGTCTAGCCTGGAGACTGTCAATAAATAAATAAGCACAACAGCCATGAATTATATTTTCTTTTACTAAGTGCTACAAGCCTATTTGGGTCTTTATTTCATAGATTAAGAGACTGGGGTCAGGGAGGCTCAAATCCTTGGATTAGTGTTTTGCAACCAGTGATCATCACAGGCAGAACTTATACCAAGTCTGCCAGCCCCAAACCTGTGTTCCTTTGTACACATTTCCCTCCCCCAGGAGAGAGAGGTCATTATCAAGGGAAGGAAGAAATGGGAAAATGACAAATTTGCAATTATGGGTCACGTCGTGATTGGGGTTAATTGGACCAGAAGTTGTTACACTCACTCATCCGAAACTCCATATTTATAATCAGGCCACGGATGTGACCAGGATAACCTACTGCAGCAAACGTCGCTATGAAAAATAAACAAACAAGCTCCAAACAGACAAAACAAAAATGACCAGGAGGAGGAAGACATTCACAACACAGCCGGCAAGCCTGGGACTCGGTTCCTCTGCTGTCTGAGACGTGAGTGGAGAGTGACAAGGAGGCCGGCAGCTTTGGGCCCCCGAGCCCTCCTCAGAGGCAATTTCACCGCAATTCCATAAAACCTCCAGCCATGAATGTGCCTTTTTTTGCCAGCTCCCCGCTGGTTGCAAGTGATGCAGACATTTGTGTGAGGTGTACAAAGCCGTTTGAGCTGCTCAAAAGCTATCAACGTTGCCATGCTAGATTTGAGCAAGACAGATTCTGTGGTACTCAGGGCGTCAAAGAGGATTACCCAGGCACCGATAACAGATTTTAATTTAGATGATCATGATGGGGGCTCAGAAGGGGGAGGCCGAGAAATGGACAGATTTAACTCCAGGGTGGTGACAGAAATGTGAAGAAACTAATGATAAGGGCACATTTAGAGGACTATTTAGCCGGCTACCACGGGGTCTCTTATGCTGTGGCCTCCCCTTTGTGCTAGGGTAAGAAAACTTCCCAGAGCATATTGGCCCAAAGCCTAGGATTCCAGACCTCTGGGGAGAGTGTAATAGCTATCATTGCTCTATTATCCTAGAAAGAAACAAAACATTCTTATTTTATCCATACCACGGAGCACAGCATACCCTGGTTTCAGATGGTGTTGACAGACACTCCGCCGTCTGTCCTATGTGTCTGTGTGCTGTCCACTGAAATCTTCAACTGCCATTTTTTTCCCTGGTATTACTGTCATCACTAGTTAAAGTCCAATCACTGGCCATCCCTGCTTCTATTTCATGAGCGATCACTCAGCATTGATATGGGCCATCAAGAATACATTTATTTATTTAATTGTTTAACAAATATTTATTGACTGAGGAACTCTTTTCTGCCAAGGAACTGGTGGATTCAGACAGTACAGCAGTGGACGGACACATTGGTCCCTGATTCACTGGGGAGAGTTTTGTTGATGTGATAAGATAGAGAGAGAAAAAAAAAGAGTATTTGCAATTTTTTAGTAAGTAACATAAAGAATATCGGAATGAAATAGTGATTAATTAAGTTAGGTGAGATAGTCCAATGGGGGGCTCTGAGGCAGGCATGATTAGGGCTCTCTAAGGACGGACCAGCTAAAGAGACTTAAAATTGAAGCAGAGATCTCTCAATTATAAAAACACTCAACAAACCAGGAACAGGAGGAAACGCCCTCACCCAGATAAAGGACATCTACAAAATATCCTTATCTAATATCATGCTTACTGATCAGAGATGAGTATCCACCACCACCCCCAATTAAGAACAAGACAGCGATATCTGCTCTTACTACTTACATTGAACACTGTACTGGATGTTCTAGTCAGGCAATTAGGCAAGTAAAAAAAAAATAAAGTGCATCCAAATTGGAAATGAAGGATTAAAACTATCACTATTTGCAGATGACATGCTCTTATATAAAGAAAATTCTAAGGAAATCACTAAGAAACTATTAGAACTAAAAGACAAATTTGGCAAAGGTTCAGGGCAGATGATAAATATGCAGAAATAAATCACTTCTCTACATTAGCAACGAGCAATCCAAAAACGAAATTATAACAAGAAAACAATTCCATATACAGCAGGATCAAAAGGAATAGAACACTCAGGAATAATTTTAACAAACGAGTAACACTTGTACTCTGGAAGCTGTAAGACACTGCTGAATGAGATTTTAAAAGACCTAAGTAAATGAAAAGTTATTACATGTTCATGGGTTGAAAGGCAATATTGTTAAGACGTTAAACTTCTAAATTAATGGTATATTCAACATAATTCCTCTGAAAATCCCAACTGCCTTTTTTTTTGCAGAAATTGACAAGGTGATACTAAAATTAACATAGAAATGCAAAAAAGCCGAAATAGCCACAGTAATTTTGAAAAAGAAGGACAAAATAGGAGGCCTCTCATTTCACAAGTTCCAAACATGTTGGTAGCCTATCGTAATCAAAACAGTGTGGTATAGAAGGGTAAACATCTAAACCAAAGGAGTAGGATACGGTCCAGAATAGAACATTCACATGGACAGTGAATTGACTTTGATAAGTGTGCTAAGAAAATTCGAAACAGAATGTTTTTTTTAATTTTTTTAAATAAATAGTGCTGGGATAACGGCATAGCCACCTGCAAAAGAATGAAGTTAAAGTCTTACCTCACACACACAGAGAAAAGAAACATGAATAAAAATTAACCCCAAATTGATAATGGACCTTGACATAATAGCAACAAGGACAGAACTCTTTAAAGAAAATATAGGGGTAAATTTCTGCAACCTTGGACCACAAAATGATTTCTTATATTTGGTGATCAAAGTATTAGTGATAAAAAAAAAATAAATTGAACTTCATTAAAATTAAAAACATTTGTGATTTAAAGGACATTATCATAAAAGTGAAAGAACCCATGGACTGGACGAAAGTATTTGCAAATCATGTATCTTATAGAGGGCAGCATATACATAAAAAACCTCTTACAACTCAATAATAAAAAGACAAACACCTAACTCAAAAAATGGGCACAGGATCTGAGTAGACATTTCCCCAAGAAAGTATACAAATGGCCCGTAACCACGTGAAAAGATGTTCAACGTCATTAGTCGTTAAAGAAATGCAAACCCAAACCACAATGGGAGGCCACCGTGTAACCACTGAGAAGAAGGTTCTAGTAGAAAAGTCAGATAACAACGTGTGTCGAGGAGATCGCAGAAAATTGAAACCCTCAGGTGTTGCTGAAGGAACTTTCAAATGATGTGGTCATTGTGGAAAATAGCTTAGCTGAACATTTTAAACACAGAATTGCACTGGACTCAGCCTACCTAGGTATATAGGAAAGAAAAATGAAGACATGTCTGTACTAAAACATGCATATGCACGTTCATGGAAGCATTATTACTATAGGTAAAGAGTGAAAACAGTCCACATGTCTCTGAGCTGACGAGTGGATAAACAGGAGGAGCATAACTACAGGATGAGGTATGATACATGCACATTGCTACACAGACCACCTTTGCAAAAACTGTGATAAGTGAAAGAGCTCAGTCACAAAAGACAGCCTAGTATATGATTCCATTTATATTCAACGTCCAGAATAGGCAAATCTACAGAATCAGAAGTAGACTGTTGGTTGCCTAGAGCTGAGCCTGAATTGTTAACTAGTACGGAGTTTCTTTATGGGGTTCTGAAAATATTTTTGAATTGACAGTGGTCAGGGTTGCACAACTCTGTCAATATACTAAGCACCAGTGAATTGCCCAATTTAAATTGGTGAAATGTAACTTATGTGAATTATATCTCAATAAACCTCTTTAAGAAAATGAGGAGCTTGCCAAGAAATAAGCTGGTACAGGAGTAGTCCAAACCCATCTCCTCAATCTATAATCCACGGAATTATGGGGATCAGCATCACTCGGGAATTTGTTAGGAATGCAAATTTCAGGTCCCATCCTGGATCTATAGAATCACGTGCTTCACATTATTAATTTCTGTAAGTTATACACATGCACATTATAGTTTGAGAAGCACTGTTTTAAGTAGAGAGGGAGTGAAGCCGTGACTCAGGAGTGGGTAAGAGTTTGGTTTGTTAGAAGAACTGAGGGAAGCTTGCGCAGCTTTCCATGAAGCCCTGGGATACATAGCGTGGGGTTAATGGGAAGAGATGAGCATGGGACATATTTTGCAAGACCATACAGACTGGGCAATGAAGGTTGGGTTCCATTGCTCCTTTAAGCAAAGGAGCAACATCATCACAGCTCCTGCAATCTGTGGGTCAGAGAAAGAGCATGTCAAGGGACCCGGTAGTTGTTGGGTACAGAGACATTTGTGCCATGAATGGAGATGACAGTGGTGGAGAGAGACAGGAGAGCTTGATGACAGTGTGTATTTTGCAGGTAGAATCGACAGCACTGGATGGTGATTAGGTGTAGGTGATAAATGAAAGGATTCGGGGATGACTCCGGGACGTTTGGCAGGAGCACTTGAGCGCACTGTGGCTCCATGTACCGACCGACACCGGACAAAGGGGTGGGAGCAGGTGAGCAGCACCACATTAAAAGGAGCTGGATTTGGAGAACATTTAGTTGGAGCTCTCTGAAGGGTGTTCACGTGGAGAGGTTCAGGAGACAGATGGATGCGTGAGTCTAGAACTCAGATGTTTGGGCTGAAGACATACATTTAAGAGTCATTAACATAAAGATGCTATTTAAATGAGATCACCTAGGGAGAATGGGGAGAATCTGAAGCAATTTTAAAATGCCAAAGAGGGATATTAGTTTCACTATCTGATCGTCAAGTCGGGAAAACACTAGGAACTTTGTGGGGAGAGAATGTTAAGGAGAACCAGTCTTTTAGGAACTTGGATTATAAAGGAAGCATTGACAGAGACTGACTTTTTGAGAAGGGCATTTTCACAATGTTTAATAATTAGCAGGGCTCTGGTACTAACCACTCAGACTAGGCTCTGGCCAAATTACTACATAGTGGCGGAAGCTTGGAAGAGCTTGATGAATCAAGGAAACACTGAAAATGAGGGGAATTCAAGGTAATACAGCAGTGCCTGGGGAAGGCAGGTAGGGTCTGCTCAAGGACCTGAATGAGGAATTTCAGCATTTTGACCATCGGGATAACCACCCCTGGGAAGCATGGCTAACAGCAATCCACCCTTCATTCCTAAGGAGAGACAGGTACCTTTTTTTTTTTTTTAATATTGTAGGAATGAATATTTGTATTGCACTTCAATTAATTAGAGTGTAGGTATTACATGAATACTTTTATTTTTTTAAGAAGTAATTTTTCCCTTTATTAAATCATAACTGTATACACGGATGCATTTATGGGGTACTTTTACTTTGCAGGCGTCCTTAAACTACAGCCCGTGGGCCACATGCGACCCGCTGAGGACATTTATCTGGCCTGCCGGGTGTTTTTGCCACTGCTGCCTGTCCTTTTAAACTATAGTCCAGCCCTCCAACGGTCTGAGGGACAGTGAACTGGGCCCCTGTTTAAAAAGTTTGAGGACCCCTGCGGAGCAGCCTAGGAAAATGGATTACAGAGATATGTAGTTAGTTTCTTTTTCTTTTCTTTTTTTTGCAGCTTTTGGCGGGGGCTGGGTTTGAACCCGCCACCTCCACCATATGGGGCCGGTGCCCTACTCCCTTGAGCCACAGGCACCGCCCTGTAGTTTCTTTTTAAAGCTAATTTGTAAATAATACAAATTAGGTTTACTAGTTGAAAACAAAGAAATGATTGTGCCTCCCCTGCAACCATTATTCCCTGCCCGTTGAACTGCAGACCAAGCTGGTTAATGCCCTTAGCTCTATTAGAGACAGCAAGGGCCATGCCTTGCTCAGCTTCTGTATTCAAGCAGCGCTTAACGCAGTATTCTAAATACAATGCCCGTGCAATCCTCAATAAGTGTTTATTGAATAAATGGATAAATATGCAATGACTCTGAATAAGGAAGACTAACAATGAAGCCAGAAAGCCTTCCTGTCATCTCAGTTAGTCCCACACAGGCCACAATTCCACTTCAGAACCCTACAGCCAGCAGAGACCTTTGTGTCACCAACACATCAACATGATGCTCCTGAAGTATTTAAGAAATCAGAGCTTGGGAATTCCTGGGGTTGCCTTGAGAAAAAGGGGGGGGGGGGTTTGAGGTGGGAAGTAGTTTTGTCCTCTAATCCCTTTTCACCTGGAGAAACAATTTTATCTGCCTCCAAGGGAGATTTCATTAGAACAAATGATTCTGCTATTAAAAAGGGTTTTAAATAAAAATCTTAAAAACGATGGTGTGATGCAAATTGCTCTAATTTTTCACAATTAGAACGCAGAGAGGTTTTGTTCATCATTAAAACCCATGAGAGCCCCAGAGAAGTTAGGTGATTCTGCCAGATGTACACGGTTTAGTTGGTAAGAGCACAGGACCAGGAAGGGGCTCTTCCTACCACCACTCTGTTTCCAACTAAATTCCTGCACCAGCTGCCGGGATGACCTTGTGGCCACCACTGTCTACCTGTGCATTCACCGAAAGATCATCAGACCACAGGAACACTCAAGCTGGCTCAGAACTCGAGGTGGGGACGGTGTGGCCCAACCCTCTCAGCCTGCCCTCTGGCCCTTCCCAGACTTAACAGGACCCCAAACCGGAGTCTATTCAGAACCCAGCTCTGAATTTTGCTGGGCATGTGATCTTTAAAGCTGAAGGGATACATCCTGCCAAGCACCAGATGGCTAAATCAGATAATCCCTGATCCTGACTCAGTTCATTATTCAGAAATATGAACTATTTATAATTATACCTCCAAAGGAACTCCTGGTTTCACAGAAGGAAAATAAAAAAATCATGCACGTCGATTTAAAAGAGTAGTTGAACTTCACGTTTGGCAGGAGTTGTGGGCTTTTTACACCAAGGCTTTCTTCCTTGTTGTGTCTGGACCTGCAGATTTATTTCCAACCCTCTGTAAGTACAGACTGGTCAGTGGTCAGGCTGCTTTCCTGGCACCGGACATGCTAAGCGCAGGCAGGGTATTTACGTTCTATGTTACATGTTTTAAATTTTCTTTGGCAGAAGAACCGCAAATGCAAAGCAATAGTATGGCTGGGAGGCAGGGGGCCGTAATTAAAACCCCTTTTTGTTTTTTAAATGGCTTATTAAAATGCTTGTGAAACCTGCTACACAGAGCAGCAGCCAAAAGCCCATTGCTGCTAAATGGAATGAAATGGATTTTTCAAATGTCATGCTAGTATCCACTTAATAATACATTTTCCTATAGACAGGACAATAATATATATTTTAATCACTTTTCTACAGGCAAATAGACTGCACAGGAGCTGCCCTTCACCGGCACTTGGAAATTATGAATTTTTCAATAACCTTTTCTATTATTCATCCTGTGTTATTCCGTAACATTTCTGCATGAGGAATGTGCTTCCCAGACACTTTATGAATCTCTTCTATTATTTATTAAACAGCAAGGTGTCTCCCTACAACCCTCACCCCAATCCCCCAGAGAAGGCTTCCTGGAGGAGGGTCCAGACATGTACAGCTACATCCTGGGTTATTAATAATTGCGTAACTATAACAGATACCGAGAGAGCAGGTTCCTCGGCCTGGCTTCACTTTGGCTGCCAGAGGTGTGTCGGGCCCAGAGGAGAAGGTGAGGAAGAGGCAGCCATGGGGTCGTATTTTCTACTTCTAAACTGTCTCTGTTCCAGAAGGGCGCCACTTGGGGGGAATAACTCTATCCAGGGAGGCAGGATGCTGGGGTTGCATTTTCTGCTCCAGATCTGGGATCTGATTGGGAGAAACCCTTGACTTTTTTTTTTTTATGCTAGGATAACTCTAACTCTGTCTTCCTGTATCAGCTGTTGCCTTGCCTTCCTGGAAAGTCCTTCCCCACATTCTCCAAGCTCATTAACTTTTTTTGTGCTTCCAGGATGCTCTGTGCCTTAGCTGTCACAGTTTGTCAGAATACACTGTGTGATGTGTGGTATATGAGAGAGGGCAGGTTCTCTTATGCTCTAAGGTGGAGGGTTCGAATCTGCCAAACAACAATGACGGCTGCAACCAAAAAATAGCTGGGCATTGTGGCGGTCGCCTGTGGTCCCAGCTACTTGGGAGACTGAGGCAGGAGACTCGCTTGAGCCCAGGAGTTGGAGGTTGCTGTGAGCAGTGAAGCCATGGCACTCTACCCAGGGGGATAGCTTGAGGCGCTGTCTCAAAAAAAAAAAAAAAAAGTATATTTTGCACAAAGAAGGTGTTTTATATATATATATTTTTTTATTTTTTATTTTTATTTTTTCAAGAGACAGAGTCTCACTTTGTCTCCCTCAGTAGAGTAGCGGCAGAGCTCACACTTGGACTGAGGTGATTTTCTCGCCTCAGCCTCCCGAGTAGCTGGGACTACAGGGGCCAGCGCCACAGGCGCCGCCCTAATTTATTTATTTATTTATTTATTTATTTGAGACAGAGTCTCACTCTATCACCCTGGAATCCTCCAGTAGCCACTATGCCTGGCTATTTTTAGTAGAGGGCCTTGCTCTTGCTCAGGCGGCCCTGAACTCCTGAGCTCTCTGAAGCCACCGTTAACAAGGTCTAAAAGAGGCTGAAGGGGTGACGGAACCACTTACTGCGCATCAGATATCCAGGGCTCCCGCACATTCCTGGTCTCTTTGACGTTGTGAAGGACCCAACGCTCAGCCCTGCTCAAGGGGCTGACGTAGAAGCGGCCTGAAACCCCCGCGGCTTACAGTTCGGGCGCCTCAGGGCTCTTCCCGCTCCCAGGTGCTGGTGGAAGTCACGTGTTGAGAGGCGGAGTCTCCGTCAGCTGCGGCTGCTGATGACCGGACCAGCACCACCTGTGCAGCGTGCGGGGGCGTGCACACACCTGTGCAGCCCCTGAGCCTGTTCTGAGCCCAACTTTAGTCACAGGTGGCAGAGCGGAGTTTGTCGTCATCGTCACTTTATCAATCATTTCCAAACCCTTCCACTCTGGGTGGAAATTTACCAAGAGTATTACCATCTGGCGTCACTACTAGGGGAGAAAGCAGCTCTGGAAAAGCTTCTGGAACTCTGAACATTTGACCCACTTTTAAAATTCCCTTGAGGAAGTCTCCTCACAAGAAAATAATTGTTAAGGTGGTTCTCCTGCCCCCGATAAACTGGCGAGTTGTTTGTCCCCATACACTTGGTTCCTTCTCTCTTGTACCCTCCTCCTCCAGACTAGAGAGGGCAGAGGAGCAGAGTCACCAGGATGGAGGCACGTAGTTTCCATCAGAGGCCTCCTGGCTGGCAGTGTTTTGGTCTTTTCTGGGGATTTTCTGGTGGGCTATGGCAATTTTTCTTTAGCCTGAGTAAGTTCACTCTTCTGAATAAACTTTCCCCAAAGCTAAATAATGAAGAGGCCGATTTTTGCTAGGTGATTGATTTAGCCTCCCCTGATCCAAATACTAACCTTAGGTAACAAGGTATTTTAACGAAATGCCCCCCACCCCCCTCTCTGGAGAGGCAGGAAAGTGATATAATTGCGGGGGAGACCACTGGGCTCAAAGCTCAGGGGGAGAAGATCTTGAGTAGCTCAGGCCTTGAGGAGCTTGGGGCCGGAATGTAGGGGTGGGACAAGGCCTCCTCGCGGGCCTTGGACACCCCTCCTGTTGCCATGGATTTATCCCTGGCTAGCTCAGCAGACGGGAAGGACAGAGCAGGGAGGACACGAGGAGGTCGGCAGAGGAGGAAAACCCAGATGGAGTGTGTCAGGGGTCCACAGACGATGGGCCCTGGGCCAAATTCCACTGGCTGGCTGCTTTCGTAAATGATGCTTTCCTGGAACGTGGCCACTGCCATTTGTTTACCTCCGATGCCATCGTGGCAGAGTGGAGTATTTGCAGTGGAGACCTTATGGCCCTCCAAACCTAAAATATTCACTGTCTGTCTCTTTCCTGAAAGTGTTTGCTGATCCTTGGGCTGTCACTTAAGTAATAATCTTGAATTTGACTACAAGACCAAGACAAACACCAGACCGCATTGTGGATACTTGAGGGCATCCAGATCAAGGATTCCTGTCTTCCTGGGACATGGTGGGGCAGGTCAAGAGCTCCTGGAGTTTAAAGGAAAGTCTTCCTGTTCAGCAGAGCGAGGCAGGTGGGTCGTGAGGTAGGGATTAGCCTCATGTTACAAATAAGAAAACAGCTCAGAGAACTAGCATCCCGGTCACACAGCAAATGTTGACAAGGACTGAGGGTTTTCTCTACCCTGCCGGGCAGGAGGGGCCGAGCTTCTAAATCAGGCTTGTTCATCCACCCAGGCATGGACTCCAGGATTCCACATCCTAGTGACCGGAGCCCCTGGCCCCTCTGCTTTCTAAGTGGGCACAAGTAAATCGCTCAGCTCTGTCGCTGAAGCTGCTCTGAAGAGCGTAGGGCAGGTGTACTCAAATTATGGCCCACAGGCCACATGCATCCCGCCTAGCACATTTATCCAGCCTGCGGGGTGTTTTCGCAGCCGCTGCCTGTCCTGCTTAGCAGCCGACTCGTCCTGGGGCCCACAGTCCGGCCCTCCAACGGTCTGAGGGACAGTGAACTGGCCCCTGTTTAAGAAGTTTGAGGACCCCTGGTTTAGGGTTTGCTCTTACAGTATCCTGGGCTGCTCTGGCCTCTCTGCAAATCCCTCTGGCTGTCCCACCTCCTTAGTTGTTTCAAGCAGAAGGCAAAGAGGCTTAATGTGCTTTCTCTTCACCCCAAAACCTATATCCATGCACAGTCCATCCCAGGGGTTTGGGGAGAGGCTTTTACAGGAAACACAAGCTTCCTTTCTTTGATCTCCCTGGGCCTTCTCTGCAGTGGGCAGTTCTCTAAATATCATTTATTTATGTGTGTTTTAGAGCTAGGGGGAAACACAGACACTTGAGATGGAGATGTCATTTGCAAAATAATAGCGTCCCAGCTGATGAGAGGCAAACACCCCCAGGGTCAGCCCTGCCAAATGACACATCTTTGTTAACTATTTAGCTTGTGAGGATACAGGAGCAGAGCGCAGAGACTAATTCCAGGGTCTTTTTTTCCCCTCTGTGTGAACTGCTCAGCCCTCTTGAATGTAAAATCCTTATTCCTAATTGGATGTCATCAAAGCTTTCTGTTGCCTTGAGATGAGGGAGGCACAACTGGATGAGGAGGGAGGGGATTTGCTCGTGGACCACGCCTGGGTGATGGCAGAGGCTGGGCAAGCCCTAAAGGGGCCCCCCCGGCCTCACGCTGAGACTCAGCTGCAGCTATCCAGCCTTTGCAAGTCACTGTCGTCACTCCCAAAGTGGCCGGCCTAAACAGCAAGGGTGTTGAGCGCCTGCTTTAGCTGAAGGCTTGCTGTGCATGAGATGCTCTGGGAATTATTCTTTATACGTTTTATTTTTTAAGCCCCACAAAATTTTATGAGGCAGAAGCAACTTCAGACCAGTTTTACAAACAAGAAGCCAGAGTTGAAAGGAGGTTGAGCAAGTGACTCAAAGACCCACAGCTACGGGCTGGCTGAGCAGGGACAGAAGGCCAGGGAAAGGACGAGGGGAGAAGTGACTGTGGGGACGTCTAGAAGGGTAAGGACCCGCTCTCCTGCCATCTCTGCCAACTTTCTAGGGCTACTACAGGGCAGCCGGCCAGAGCGCACTCCACTCTCTCTATCTCCCTGCACGACACTGTAATATTCTCCTCAGAAGAATATTAATAATATTAATAAACTTTCTTTTTGTTACAAATGTAGCATGCAAGCATTACAGAAAATTTGAAGGAATGACGCACACTCTAATATATCTATTGAGCACAGACATTTAGTACTTGGGGCAGGACAGCTGAGTGGGGATTTTAAAAATCCACACATAGCAGAAATTAGCTCCAGAATCCTTCCCAGTGCCAATTATTATAAATAACAAATACATTGGACCTGTTGGTGTGGATTTTTTTTCCCTTAAATCCAATTGTCCTGAGGTGTAGACTCTGAATTTCCCTGCCTTGTAACTATGATCTGGAATAATCCTCCTTATGCGGCTAGAGGCCAAGGATCCTCCCTGTTGGTCAGGAACAGGATATATGGAGTAGAGGTGTAGCATTTAGCAGCCTAATTACAGCTGCACGACCCCAAATGCGATCATCTTAAGGAACAAATGCAGGAGGTTCAGTAACAGAGGGCATGCCTCTGGCACTAAATAAGACACAGGCCTCAAAGCTCTTGCAGTCCAGTAGTGGACAAATAGATACTCATGAAATAGCAAGCTAATTGCAGAGACTGGGGAACGGAGCTAATCCTACTCCCCATGAGGGCACAGGATGTGCTGTGAGAAAAACAAAATAAAATACAACAAAAGAAAAGCGTTTTGGAACTAAATGGAGTGAGTTTTCTTTTTCTTTTTCTTTTTTTTTTTTTGAGACAGAGCCTCAAGCTGTCCCCCTGGGTAGGGTGCTGTGGCATCACAGCTCACAGCAACCTCCAACTCCTGGGCTCAAGAGAGTCTCCTGCCTCTGCCTCCCAAGTAGCTGGGACGGCTGGCACCCGCCACAACGCCTGGCTATTTTTTGGTTGCAGCCGTCATTGTTGTTGTTTGGCAGGCCCAGGCTAGATTCGAACCCACCACCTTAGGTGTATTTGGCTGGCACCTTAGCCACTTGAGCCACAGGTGCCGAGCCTGGGCTGAGTTTTCAATCTTGCCTTTCTCTACATCCATACCAGCTTTGTGACCTTTGCCTGGGAACTTAGGTTCAGTTTTCTTATCTATGAAGCAGGTATTATGATATATTTTACAAGGCTATAATGGGGACACATTGGCCGATGTGTTAGCTGCTTGGAATAGCACGGCATGGGGTGGGTGGATGCTTCCTTCTTGACTAATTTCAGATCCACAGAGGAGTTACTTTGAGCTCATGGGCTCCAGAGAGACACAGCCTCTGCCCTGGTGTCTCCTATCTCTGGGACATCCAGGTACACCACTTACTGAGAGCTCAGCCAGGAAATGGCCTCCTGTTTGGGAGACAATAGTTGCAGAGGAGGCAATTCTGCCCCTAATCTCCAGGCTTGCTGAAGCAGGGTCCAAGCTGAAGCCGGAGACCCTATAGCCTGAGGAATAGGAGGGAGCAGGAAAGGGACTCCTGGGGGGGCAGGGGTGGCTCTGGATGGGCCGGGCTGCTCTTTGCCTGTTTCATCTCTTGAGTGGAGAGGGAGAGAATGAGAAATAAATAATAGTTTGCTTTCTGCTGGCTGTGGGAGCACATTTCCTGCCAACAGAACCTCTCACGGGGGCAAATGCTTGACACTTAGGCAAGAGAGTGTGCGGGGAGAACAGGACAAGATAAAATTACAAGTGACAGCATAGTCTGTGTCTGCAATTACAATGCATTGTAAACAAGGAGAATTGCAATTCCAGCTGCCAGGCAGGCCGGAGATTGACAGGGACGGTGTGCCATCGGAGAGGATGGCTGTGTGCTGGACATCTGCTTGGAGTCCAGGACGGTGGGGAGACGGGTCAGGGACAGATGACCTAGGGGCTGCACAGAGGGAAGCATGATGTGCAAGCAAGGGCTGGCAAGGAGGTGGGGAAGAGAGAGGGGACAAGTGGCGGGAAGGCAGGGAGAGCAGCAAAAGGTCAACCGTGAACCAAGAGGGAGTGTGTGCATGGTGTGTGTGCACCCGCGCTATGCCTGGGTGTGTGTGTGTGTTGTGAGGGAGAACAGGAGAGAGGGAATTCAACCCCTGCTTCATGGCTCCTCGAACCACTGCAGGGAGAGAGAAACCAGCTTTTTTGAAAGACCTACCACATGCGAAGCTTGGAAGCCATTTTAAATGTATTATTTCAGTGGCTGGCACCATAGCCACTCACGCGGTTCCCTGTTTACTAGCAGGTCAATTACTGATTTCCAGGCCCTGCGCTGGACTTGGTGACTCTTTGCTTAAATGGATGTAGCCACTGCTCTTAAAGAGGTAGTGCCATTATAATGCCATTTCATGAGTGAGGAACTTGAGTCTCAGAGAGGTGAAGTAACTTACTCAAGGTTTCTCAGCTAGTAAAAAATCTGGGGTGCAGCCCCCAGATTGGGTCTAAAGCTGACACTCAGAGCGTCCTACTGAATATTTCCGGACAGCCTCAGTAATTCTTGCTTTCATTGGTAAAGCTATTGCTCTGGTCCTTTGAATAAAATGCACAGCAGATCCTCAAGAAAAAATGGTTTCCTTCTCATCATAGACTCAACCAAGACAAGGACCTGTCATGCGGAGAGTCACAGTCAAAGCCGAGAGGAGCAGAAGAGGCATCTTTGACTTGAAGCCGGAAAGGCTGTGGCGTGGCCTGGTGCTGGTCTTCTATCAGAGCACTGGTTCCCACCCAGAGCACAGGACAAGAGCTGCTTCTCCAGGGAAGTGGAAGGGAGCACAGACTTCACGTGCAGGGGGGGGGGGTTCAGATTAAACACGGGCAAGCGCATTTCAACTGTGAATGAGACGTCCCTCCCATTCGGGGCGCTCTGGGCATTTCTCCCAGTGGCTGGGATATGTGGGGCTGAGCCCCTTCAACTCTATGGGGTCCTCCATGTAACTGGTGACACCTGTTTACTTGGTCAAACATTAAAGGCAAAAAAGTGGGTGTTTTCTTTAACAACGGCCTATCTGGGGAGCAATGACAAGGTTTCCTTACTTGAACTGGGAACTGCCTGTCTCAGCTCACCTCCAGATAGCCTGGGGGGCAGGGTTTCCGTGCATCTCTGTGTAGGGCTGTTCAATGGGACAGAACTTAGCAGACTGTACAGTAAACCTGGTGGGGCAGTGGGGCATGGGCCCCCATCTATCTCCCCCAGCTCAGCTCCATGGACTGTCAGCAGTGGAGAGGCCAGGCGGGCCCAGGGGAGACTTCGTCTCTCCCCAGCAGGGTGTCTGGGCACAGCACAGCTTGTCTCCCTGGGAAGTCATCTGTTACAGATCTGTACACCCAGGAGGGTCCCCCTTTCCCGAGGGAACTTTCAGTGCTCAACTGAGCTTTCTGGTTCTGAGATGAGTGAATGGTGTCAAGAAAATGGGAGTAGTGACACAGCCCTGCTGTTAGGGACTGGCAGGAGGTGAGGAGTTTGAGACTTAACAGCTGAGTTAGCAAGAAATTTCCCTAAGAAGTTGAAGCTCTGGCTGAATCATGGCTGCCGACTCCCAGAATGGATGAACTAAAGCTGTGCCCTAGGATTTCATTTGGTTCCTCCAACCTGCCTCTGCTGTGGTCACCTGCTGTTACCTGGGGCCTTTCTTCTGGGCCACAGTCCTGCTTACTGTAACTCACCCCTGAGCGACCCCCAAGGATGCCTGGGCATTGACTCACATTCCCTTCTCTTTGGAAGAGAATTGGATTTGGGGACAGACCTGGGTCTGCCATTCATACTATACATGTTGGACAGATCTCTTAAGTTCTTTCAGGAAACCTGTTTCCTCATTTATAAAATGTGGTGAAGAACCCGCATGTCAATGTAACTGCTGTGCCGATCAACTCTGAGAATATTGTAAGTGCCTGGCCCCAAGTAAGCATTCAGAGAAGGAATATCACCATTATAATAACCTGTAAATGCTGCCAGTGGCCGGAATAATGGGACACGAAGGAGCCATCCAAATGTCCTTTCACTGTGTAGGACAGTGGCCCAACACCTCTGGATGACGGAGCCTGGATCCCTCAGCCACGTGGGACAATGGCCCAGCACCTCTGGATGATGGGAGCCCGGCTCCCTCTGCCATATAGGACAGTGGCCCAGTACCTCTGGATGATGGAGCCCAGATCCCTCGGCCACGTAGGACAGTGGCCCAGCACCTCTGGATGATGGAGCCCGGATCCCTCGGCCACGTGGGACAATGGCCCAGCACCTCTGGACGATAGAGCCCGGATCCCTTGGCCATGTAGGACAGTGGCCCAGCACCTCTGGACGACGGAGCCTGGCTCCCTCGGCCATGTAGGACAGTGGCCCAGCACCTCTGGATGACGGAGCCCGGCTCCCTCAACCGTCTCTCTGAGCCATCTTAGCATCTGCTTTGTGCTCTTTTCTGCTGCTATTTCTAACTCCCGGCTCCGACTCACCCTCCTCATCTGCAGCCTTACACTTGACTTTCCAATGTGACACTTGGTCCTGTGCCTCTCGTGTCACCTGTGTGCTGTTTTTCAGTCTAGTGAACACTCAGGTCTCTAGTGAACAACCCCACTTCAGGGTGCTTTGGATAACCCTGCTCCCTCCTGTTCCCCCTCAGACCTGAAAATTTAATTTTGACACAAGCCCTTGTGGCCTTAACCACTATCAGAGAGAAAGTCTTACCTCTGAAAACAGAGAAGACACAGATGACTGTTCCCTGGGGCTGGACAGAGGCTCACTGTTCTACCCCCTTTGTGAGAATGAGCCCCACCCACAGTAGCAAGGTCAAGGGCTGGGGGTACTGAGCAAAGTGTCTGAACAGCTATGGAATTCACCACCATCCTGGGAGTCACTTCTCCAGCACTGGTGTGAGAGCAGAGCACTCCATTTCCTTCTCAGGATCTGGATTGATTAGGACCCTGACATATGAGTGTGCAGAGTGTACCTCCTGCTTATTTGTTGCGTGTTAGCTTGAGAGGACTATTCTCTACTCTCTGAAGAGTGCTACTTACTTGGGGGTCAAACTGATCACTGTGATGTCAAGCCTCACTTCTGCAGCTAAGGAACACTAAGTAGGGAACAATGAGTCCCCTGAAAACATTGCATCTGTCTCCTAAGCAGTGAGGCTGGGGAAGTAATGCTAATGTCTTCACCTAGTATCAAGTATGCCTGTGTGCATGCGCACATGTCAAAAAATTTCAGCAAATGCAATGAGAAAGGGATGATGCCTCCCCGCCATGAACACGATGTATTCAAACCCAGTGTGTGGAATGGGTCAGGTGCAGAATAACAAATGGTGACTTGGGATTAAATAACGGGGGGAGGAGAAAAACATTCTGATCCATCACATGCAAGGGATAAGAGGATGGGCTTGTTTGGCCTCTGTGGTGGCTGGTGTGAGAAGCCCTGGACCTCAGTTGCTGGATGGAGAGTGGCCATGTGGGTAGGGCTTGCTCCCCTGCTTGAGAGGAGCAGTCATGTGGACATTCTTCTATGCTAGTGCTAGAAGGGGCCTCAAAGCAATCTTTTCTAATCCCATCACCTTATAATGTGCGTTTTGGAGGATAGAAATACCCAGGTCAAACGCATGCAGATCATTAATGGTAGAAGAAACTGTTCTTCTGATTTCTACCTCAGTGCCTTTCCACTATAACCAGAGACTATTTATGTACTTTTCCAGGTTGACCATGGTGTGGTGTCCTGTGTAAGTCTGCTTTGTTAATCCCCCTTGAAAGCTATGTCAGACATGTCACATCCTCACAAACCTTCAACAGCCACCAAGTCCTACTGGACAGAGACCAGCATCTCTCCCTAGAGTGCTCCCATGTTGAGACCTCTACAGCAAGACGCCTCATGGCTCTCCTATATGAACCTTCACTCTCTCACTACAGGACCCATACCTCTGTCAATGTCATTGCTCCTTCCCTCTTGCTTTTGCTCAAAACCTAAACAGGATGGGGACTTTGTCTCATATATTTTTATATGCTCACAGGACTTGGCCCAATGCTTTTGCCCTCAACAGGTCTTAGTACATAATAAATGCTAAGCACTTGAGGTTTAGCAAAATTCTACCATGACTGACTATTTATTCCAGACCTTTCCTTCTTGTGGTCTTCCCCCATTCTAGGTGGCCTCAGGTTGCCAAGATGTCAAATCTCTCTGCCTTGTAATTGCTTTTATGCCCCTGCCCTACCTGGGTTCAACATCTATAAAAGATACCAAAAGCCAAACATCCCCATTCCTCAACTCAAATTCGCTTCACAACCTGGCTTGCTAGTGCCATGGCCAAGAGAATTTAGTGCAGTGATCAAGAAGGATTTTGGATTCAGACCATCTTGGAAGTGATGGCAAGTCACTTCCATGATTATGTTATAAAAAAACAGTGACTTTCATCTTGGTCAAGCTCTCTCCCTCTCTCTTGAATTGCTCAATCTGGGGGAAGCCAGCCGCCATGTTGTAAGGAAGCCCTGTGGAGAGGAATCAATGACTGCCAACAGTCAGTTGAGTGAAAATAAACACTATCTCCCAATGTATCCCTGGTCCTTCCATTTGTTAATTGTGTCTGGGGGGTTAGCAGTAATTGCTGTATGCCTCAGTTTCTTCATCCATGAAATAGGAATGATTTTAGCAACCCTCACATATGATGATGCAAAGACCCAATGAAGCAATGCATGTAAATCATTTAGAATAATGCCTGGCACACAGCATGCGTCACGCACATTTTATTATTAGTTGTCCTGGCCTTACTTGATCCTCTATGATGGACCACTCTTCCTTGCCCTAAAGATACTCATTTGGTTTTTCTCTGTCTCAGTTCTCATGGCACCAGCCGTGAACTTGTTTGAATCTCTGGCGACCTCTTCTTTAATGCTGTCAACTACTTTATTTCTCTCTGGCCTGGCCTCTGCCTGGCTTACTTTCCCCCCCGTCTCTGCTGCATAGTCAGCAAAGGGTAGAACTCTGTGCCAGGTGCAAGGGAGGGTTTAAAATACAATTCCACTGGCATATGTGTGTGTTATGACTGGTGAAATAAGGTTCACGCACACGGGATGGAATTTAAAAATACACACTATAGTATCAGAGTCGTTCCATACCTGGATAAAGCATCCATTTTTCAATTCACCAATATTTATGAGTCATAAGACTTGATTGTATTTAATGATTTGAATTTGTATGGGATGGCAAAGGAGAATCATTTGTGGTCAAGAGTGTGGACTTTGAAATAAGACTTTTATTAGGTGTAAAAAATTGAGAAATGCAATTCAACTCTCTATACCTTGGATGCCTCACCTACCCTAGTGGCTAGATGGGTGAATATGGTGAGATAATATGGCACAAGGCCTGTAATGCCTTGGCAGAGTCAACGCTATTTACTTGCTCCATAGCCTCCTAATTAAGAATTACTTATTTTTTTAAGTCAACTAAAATTAAGTTGATGTAGTGTGCTGCCTGACACCCCTTTAAAAACTGACTTTGCTCTAGGTTCAGATATAGCCAGTATGATGAGATCAGTGATATATAGTGTTCTTTCCAGAGAGTTATAAACACTTAAAAAGGAGTTTCTTAGTGCTAAAGCTCACTGTATATTTTATTTCTAAGAACGTACAGTCTCTTTCTTTTAAAGTACCTTAAGAGGAGCATGTCACATTATAGCGGGCTGAGAACCCGCTGTATTAATTATCCACCACTGTGTATGATGCTGCTTAAAATAGCCAACTGTTATCATTTCATTATGTTTCTGAGGTCTGGAATCTGGGCATAGCTTAGCTGGATAACTCTAGCTCAAGGTCAATCCTGAGGCGATAGTTGAGCTGTGGTCTCCCCTAAATGCTCAATGGGAAAGAAGAAATCTGCATGAAGCTCACTCACTTGTTGGCAAGTACCTATTCCTTGCCAAGTGGGCCTTTCCATAGGGCATCCTCACAGCATGGCCACTGGCCTCCCTCAGGGTGAATAATCCAAAAGAAAGGGAGAGTTTTCCCGGAGGAAAGCCAGGGTCTTGTTACAACTTAATCATGGAACTGACATGCCATCTCTTCTGCCAGATTCTGTTTGTTACAAGAGAGCCAATAAGCCCAGCCCCCCTACAAAGAAGGTGAAAGTCTTGGGGTCATCTCATTGGCTGTCTGTCACAACAACCTATATATAAAGGGCGACCTGTGTACAGACTTTGCATGCACATAGCCTCATGAATCTGAGATAAAGTAAGAAAATCGAAAATGTTGTTTGAGATGATTAAGCTAACACACATGCATGCCCACACACACTTAGGGACTATCTATAAGAACATGCAATCTCATGGGCTAAAAAGATGAGTTACTACAGGAAAATTTCTGCCCTCAAAAGTTTGTAAACAGGATCCCATTTAGGTACCAGAAAGAACGTGTGGAAACCAGAAGCCTTGGGTTATATTCTGGTACAGTGAGAATTTGCCCAGCCTGGGAGAGAAGAAAAGAAAGATGATCAGGAAAAAAACACTAGCAAATGAATATGGCCTGGAGCCACCCAGGACAAAAGGAAGGGCGGGGGGAAAGAGAAAGAGAGAGAGAATGAAAACTACAATCATTTTGGGGTAGGCAAGATTTTTATACTTCTTATAAAAAATATAAGAAGTATAAAAGTATAAGCATAAAAGTATAAATGTTGGTGTTTTAATGAAATGCTAGAGTTGAAGCTAGAAAAAAGACATGTGGATTCCAGGGCCTTTCACGATCTACTTGGAGGCCAAGTACCAGCAATTTTGCACCAGTTGGGGTTCTATTGAGAGTAACAGATGTCTGTACTGACCACTGGAGTGAGTGTTCTGTGGCCACACAGAAGGGTGGTGGTGCCTCGGATGCCCTCCATGGGCAGTGGGTGTTAAGACATGCTGGTTGGCATGAGGATCCCCTCTACCCTCCTTTCACGCAGGCATCCAACCCCAAAGGAGGGCCTGCAGAGTATCTCCACAGCAAGCTTCCTCCCACAAAGCCTGGGAGAACTTATCAATCGCAATCAGCCATCAGTATGGGTTCCCCAGCCAGGCCAGCTGGCAGGAAGGCTGCCAAGGCAGCAGATCTGAGGAGAGAATTCTCAATCACATTTACATGTGCATGGTGCAAAAAAGGAAAAGGAAGGGAGGGAGGGAAACCCCTCTGGAATGCAAAAAGAAAGTCACTGATCCGCACACAAAAAAGAATCAGCCCCAGATTCCTCTCAGATGTTCTCAAATTGCTGTCCTTAAAAGCTCTGCTTCCCCATCTTCCTCCTCCTCCCACCCTGTCCAATCGCCCAAAGAAAGTCTCTAATTTTGCCTTAATTTGTGCCTTGGTTGCAAGAACCCAACAGATTGTCACTGCAGCTTTTCCCACCCCTCCCCTTGGCCTGTCAGCAGCTGTGCTTCCTCAATGGCCTCACAGAGTCCTTTCTCTGCCACCGTCACTTGTCCCTTGCCAAACAGACCCTGGCAGCACCAGGCCCAGGGCACACTGAGAGCCCGAGGAGTGCAGAGGGGCCACCTCCAGACCACCAGATGCCAAAGGGTCAGCTTTATCCCAGTGCACTCTGGGTCTCTCAGGGACCAGAGACCGTAGCTCCAGGCATGGAAGAGCACACAGAGTGAAATGATTCCGCCTGGAATGACACAGACTGTAATCTCGCAAAATTACAGACATCTTGGGCATGTTGCCAGGACCCCGGGGATAATAACAAATTTGGGTATTTACATCATTTTTCATATAAAAAATAAACACACAGCCTCGTTACTTCCTCCCCATTGAATGCCTTTGGAATATCAGATGACATATTGCTACTCTGTTGACTACTAATGGGACACAGGGTTTTATTCTCAGATACAGCCCTGGTTTGAACGAGAAGAGCCCTCACTTAAAATTCTCACTTCCCACTCTCCAGGGAGGCTAATTTAGCTCCCCTCCTGTGGCCTCAGCCCCTGCCTCCACCAAGGATGAGAGTTCTGAGGCGCTTCTAATTAATCTTCGTAAATTGCTCTGCGATCCTGGGATGTAAAGGCAAAGTATTATTAGAAAATGCTGGCTGGGTTCGTAGCCGGCCATAAAAGTCGGATGCTGATCAGCTCACTTTTCACGCTGCAATTATTGGAAATGGTTGCAAGTGGTTTTATGGGATGGGCACACGTAAGTCCTTAAGAAAAGCACAGGGCAGGGACGGAGGGACACACACTCGTGACTCGGGGTGGGTTTGCAGCTAATCGCTGAAGTTTTTTGCTTTTACTAGTCCTTGTGTGTTAGAATCTGAGGGAGACGCCATCACACCCCTCTCCTTTCTACTTTTCACTGTTTATGAAAAAACACATGTGACTAAAATGGGCCCTTAAAAAAACAAGTAGTCCCATGTTGATAGGCGTGTGTTCTTGGGACGGTGAATATCTGATTTTCTAATAGGGGGTGGGTGGGTGGAGGTGAAAGCTTTTTTTAGGGGTTCATCTCTGAGGTGCTTGCAAATCAAAGAAACCCACAAGAAGTTTAGGGTAAATGACACCTGATCCCTTAGCCCCACTCTGTGACTGATTGTTCATTGGTCCATTCTCAAAGATTAAGCTAAAAATTCCTGCCTCGGAGTTGTGTGATGTGAGGCAGAATTCATTCTCACCCTCTCTTTGAGTTACCATCTGTGTTCAGCAGATATAATCCACACCTCCTAGGATATTTGGTGGAGTAACTAATTAATGTTTAAAAAATGCTCTTTGAACACGAAAAAGCACAGTGTCTGAAGGTAAGGCGCGATGATGCTTCTGAATTGCACATTTGCCAGGGTGATTTTTGTGGTGGCATATGACCTTCAGAAGAAAAATACCCAATTATCGCAGTTTGTTTATTATTTCATGTTAAAACACTGTTAACAAAGACGTTTTCCCTTAATATTTTATGAAGAAGATATCTTGGACAGATTTAATATTTTAATATCTATTTTCCCTGAGAGCGAAATAACTAGCTAATGAAAAGTATGTACGGCAGGGGGAGGCAGGATGGCAGAGGCGCTCTTACGAGGTCTCCAATTTCTCTGAAACAAGTTAAATTCCAGGCGCAGAAAGACCATCTTCTCTACTCCCGGGGCCAGTGGTATGATATTCAGCTTAGGGATCTGAGTCCAATTGGAAAAGCAGAGAACATAATCTTCTCTATTGGAACTGAGGCTCTGAGAGCCAGCTTCCCATCACAGCTTCCCAAACAGTGTGGAAATAGGTTAGTGACGCATTTGGACAATGAAAGTCAGCAACGGAGCCAGGAGCTCGTGTGTGAAGAGAGGAATGTCTGTACAGGTGAGCATCATTCAGAGCTGTTGTCCTACAGAAATTCCTTCTACTATATTTCCTTAAACCACGGTTAAAAGGAAGTACGAACCAAGATGCCTCTGAAGGATAAAGATGGATGGCAGACAGAGAGCTGAGATCGTGGGGAGCACAGGTGCCCAGCTCCGATGCCACAGCATCACCCCACACATTATTGAATCTCAGAAGAGGCTGCTGTTTGAATTTGAGGGTATTGTCCCAATAGAAAAGCAGTACACATGTGGAATGTGACATTGACAATTCTTTTTTTTTTTTTTTTTTGTAATTTTTGGCTTTGGACCCACCATCTCTGGTATATGGGGCCGGCACCCTACTCCTTGAGCCACAGGCGCTGCCCCATTGACAATTCTCAATAATATGATCGTATAAAGTATCGGATACAAACTAAGTCCCACGACCTGTCCTTAAGCACTCTGAAGCCTTTTATAAGTTCCTCCTCCTATCAACTCTGAGGCAAATAATACCGTTCTTTTTTTTTTTTTTCAGATGGAAAAATGGAGACTTACACAGAGTCAAAAAGAATATATACAAGGTCTGACAATTGGGTTTACAAACTCATCCTGGAAAAAGTGCTGTATACCTCGTCGCTGAAAATCAGCGCGGTCACCTTCAAAGTACTCCCCTTAGGAAGCTGGGCACCGACACCAGCTCCTAGTCTTCCCTCCGAAGCAGTTGTGTATATATAAATCTATGTGTGTGTGTGTGAGTGTATGTGTGCGTGTGTGCACAAACAAACAAAACCCCCTAATAAGTGGCAAAGCCTGTATTTAAATGCAGGCAGTTTCACTGCAAAGCACAGCTTAACTACTAAGTTAACTTTAGCATGTATCACTTAAATTTAGAACTGCAGCTACTGCTAAGGTTCTAAAAGCAGATGAGGGATTCATTTGCATACAGTTAGCTTTCCGGAAGGAGGAGGGCCCAGCTCACAAGCTTGGAGAACTAGACTCCTCATTTTCCAGGCTTCCCACCCGCTCCCTGGTGCCAGTCAGCATGGATTCTAGTCCCTATTTTCCTTTTCAAGGCTATTCTTGATGTTCATTTAAAACAGATTCCACTAGTACAGGAAACTCCAACAAGGTTCAGTAGGAAAGAAGCAGCCCCTTCTGCATTCTGGAAGGCAGCGGGCAGAATTCATCCTGCCATACTTCTGGCTCTTTGGGGGGTACGCAGGGTGGGAGTCAAGTGGCTGAGGGCCGCTTCAGTGGGGGGCTTGAAATGCAGAGTTACAGATCAGACTCCTCTAGAAGGTGGTTTGGGGGCCAGGGTGGAAAGGTTCTATGTAATTGTGTAAAATCCTGCTTTCTTTGTAGGAAGGGCACTCTCCTCTGATTAAAAAACTAATTTGTTTCTCTTGAGAAGAGGCCTGGAGAGTGAGGGAAACGTGGGGGCCCTAGATTTCAGACCACACACCCAGTAGAGGGAGGACCCTGGGGAAGGCGGCAGGTGCCGGGCTTGATATGAAACAGAGTTCATGGGAGGCCACTGTGTTGAGTTCGCCTCCTATCCCCAGGCCCTGGCAGAATAGACCAAACCAGAACGGGGACACTTATGCCAAGGGCCATGTCATCAAACTGGACTTTAAAATGAGCCAGTTTTCAAAAAGGCAGGAGATTCCAGTCAACCTGGGGAAATCCCCTTTGTTTTAACCCTGTAAGGAAAGTAACTTCAGAACAATCAGTACACTTTCTGTCTCTGTTTCTGCTTTCTTCAGCCCTTTTCTGCCTATAAAGCCAAACTCCTTTGCTCAGCTCATCGAAAAACTCGTTCTGCTTTATAGATTCTAAGAGTCGAAAATAAAATCCAATTAGATCTTCCAATTAAATTTGTTGCAATTTCGTCTTTTGACACTGGTGAGACATCCTCCTGCTCCTTGAAGCAACTCTCTTGCTACCCACCATCCTTGGGAGCAGCTGTGGCCACACCCCTCCGGGGAGGAGGAAAGAACAGTGTCCACATTTGGAGAGAAAGAGGGCAAGGAGGTGAAAGGACACAGAGGAGGCTGGAAGCCTGCCACGGTGACAGCCACTGAGCCCCATGTGGGACTATGAGGAACCTCAGAAACTCTGGAAGGGCACAGACTCTGTGCTTGTGGCACCGGGAATAGTAAGGAGAAAGCATGGCCCAGAAATTGCAAACTGTTTTTCCAGAATAGAAAAATGCTTTCTCAGAATATGAGCATGG
Source organism: Otolemur garnettii (assembly GCF_000181295.1). Lineage (NCBI taxonomy): Eukaryota > Metazoa > Chordata > Mammalia > Primates > Galagidae > Otolemur > Otolemur garnettii. The sequence continues at coordinate 4,850,871 of NW_003852492.1, read as the reverse complement.
TGTACCCCATACTCCATGCTCTGCCAGCAATAGCCCTGAGTCCCATAATTCTCTAAAATTATCCTGCCCTCTTCTCCACATTTTTTGTTTAGCTACTAACCAAACACAGCTCCTACTTACAACCTTAGGGTGGACACTGCGGCCTCCACGAGAGAGGATTTCTATGACTTGCCCTGTGACCATGGTTCCCGGGGTCTAGTCAGAGCAGCCACAAGAACAAAGAGATGCTTTTTCTAAATCTCCGTTAAGAAAAGCAACCTCATGAATGGGACGGGCCTGATGCAGAGAGTAAGGAGAAGTGTTAACTTACATTCCTGATTTCAGACGCCGCATAAAGGAAGCGTCCGTCCTGCCCACTGTCAGCTTTGAGATCTGGGGGCAGCAGGCAAGGTCATTTCTATTACAGAATATGTCTCACCTCTCCTTCCCTGCCAGTCACTCTCCATCTGTCAGGCCACTCTGCCAACAGGAGATAGTGGGTCCTTAGCCCTATGGAACAGCCCCGGCTGGCCTTGAATTCTGGTGACAGTGTGGCTGACCCTTGGCTCTCGCCCTCTCCTTCCAGACCCCCATTTTCTGCCTGTAGCTGCCCTCACAACGCAGCAGTGGCGTTCGGTGGGAGTGGGCCAACTCGCTGTCTGTGGCCTCACGGGCTGATGTGTAATCACAGCTCAGCCATAGAGCGTAATGTGGCTATAAAGATCTCAGAACCACAGCGTATGAGAGTTATGCTTGAAATGAAGTCCAATCTGTGATAAAGCAGCCAGCATTAACGCCACAAATATGTGACAGCGGGCAGAGAAATGACTGATTGGGGATGTTTATAAATATAGGAAGTGAGCTGCTTGTGGCATCCAAGAGAGGGGTTAGCAAAATGAAGACAGATGGCAGCCGATGGGCTCGCACGCGCCTCTGCAGCTGCCAATCACACGGGTAGCCCCGCCGCTGCCTGCCCTTCCCCGCGGCGCTGCGGGCTCCCCCAGCGGGATTGGAGGCCGACGCCCCCTCGCGGCTCGGCAGAGAACTGCAGCCCGCTTCCCGGGAGTGGCTTCTGTACAGAAAGCTGTGGCCAGAGCAGCCACTGCAAAGATGGCACTGATACGGGAGCTCTAGCCAGAATCCTGGGACTTTCTCAACTGCCACGTGGTAGCTTTCGTGGAAATACAGAATATCATATTGGGGGAAAGATTATAAAGATTCTCCTCTAGCTCAACTGTTCAAGCAATGCTGGAACTCCTTCGGGAGCCTTTCCCCAGCCCATGCAAAGTGTGCCCTCCCCAGGGGGGACCCAGAACTCTCTCCCCACAGCTTCCGTCCTCTGCTCCTTGGCAGAATCGGGAGCTAGGACTGGATGCTCTTCCTCCATAAGGCAGCCCTGCAAACTCGAGAAGGGGTCTCCCGTCCATGTGTGGATGGAGCCCTGGTTGGTTCCCTGAGAGGGACACTGCCAGTGCTAGTTTTTGCTCACACATCACAAGCATGACCTGTGAGTTTACCATCCTGGCTCATACAGTCCACTTCAAACCTTTAAAAAATGTGATGCCACGATTAGCCCAATACTGTGGGTACTGCACGCATGCTTCACAGTGATGCAGCACTGGTGAATGTTTTGTTTCCTATAATATAAAAGGGAGGTAGAACCTTCCTCTTGTGTCATGGAAGAAACTTATACCATCAATAGAACTATTTTTTTTTCTTCTTTCTCTCTTCCTTTACTTACTCTGCTATGACCAGGTTCTACTTCTTCAATCTGTTAGGCTTTTCCTAGTCTCCAGCCTCCATGCCCCGTTCTTTCTGTGTGAATGACCCACCACAGTTTCCACCCTGCCTCTGCCTCCACCATCAATCTCCAATATGAGATCCAAAGTGCAGCAGCACAGCACCCCAGGCTCTCCATCAATTGTTAGCCTGACTCAGACCTTGTATTTCCTTCAATTGCTTAAATGCTGTTTTGGTCCCCAAATGCAGTTTGCTCCTTGCTACGCAGTTCTGGCTCTTGACTTCCTTTCTTCTCGTGGCAACCGTCTTGCTACGATTTCAGGCCTTGGGGTCCTTCAACACGGGGTGCACATCATGGACCTTATCAACCTTCCCTCCCAAGGAATAATGAACCACATCCTTCCTCCTCAATCAAGCTGCGTACCTGGTGAACAGCGGTCAAAATAACAGATACTTCATATGCAGTATTGAAGTGGATCGTCATGATAACCACGCAAGGTAGATACAGTTATAGTCTACAGATGCAGACATTAGACACAGAGAAGTTTAGTAACTTGCCTAGGGCTACACAGCCAGTAAATAACAGAGCGAGTTTTTAATCTCATATAGTCTGACTCTAGACCCTGTGCTCTGAAAGACCATAGTCTGTGAGCTCAGCATTAAGGTGTTCAGGGAGAATGAGCGAAAGAGTTATTTTATGTGCTTGGTTCCCTGTCTCTGTTCTCAGGCTGCAAGGGCTGCCCACTCTGACCCCCCCACCCATGCTGGAGTATCCCCTGCAGAACCCACATTGTCCCTGGTATACTGGCCTTTTGTCCCTATCCCATTATCTAATACTCAGATCTACTTGAATCAGTTATTCAAAGAGGCTGTACCTCCTATAGTTAGCTAGATTATGCCTGAATCTGACATTAGAAATGACATAAACTTATATCGGAATAATTTGCTTTGGGGACCTAATTATAAAATATTGCAGTTCTTTTCCTCCTGTGAAATTTCATCATCTTAGTTTTGGACCATTCTGCCAGCCTGACAAGATCTTTCTGGATTCGATCACCTGATAAATTTGCTTCTCCTCCTGATTTCATGTCATCCACAAATTTGATAAGTGTCATCTCTGTCTCTCCGTCCAAGCTGCTGATGGAGGTATTTAATGACACAGGCCACAGCCAGCATCGCACACACCCAGGCAGCCCGCTGTCTGACATTGATCAATTGGCTCTTCTGCACCTGTTGGCTATAGTTGTTCATCTACTTACTAATATACTTAATTTTACTAGTATTCAGCACAAATTTCTCCATCATTCCAACAAAGCTATTACAAAAGGCTTTGTAAAATGCTTTTCTGAAATACCAATTCACTATGCCTACTACATTTCCCTGGAGAACACTGTCAAAGTAGGAAATGAGGTTTGTCTGACATGACTTAATCTTAATAAATCTAAGACAGTAGAAAATCACTATTAATCCATAGTGCACATTGCAAGAGTCTGAAGAAAATTCCATCCTGGAGATTGTGGGCCTTTAGGCTGTGTTCCGTGGAGCCCAAGATTTCTTTAGAGCTATACATCACAGAGACAACTGCACAGTCTAAGAGTAGGCACAGCCCTAGCCACCTCCACTCCACTATTTTATAAATTACCGTAATGTTCTATTTTAGATCCTTCTTGAACAAGTGAGATGCAGAATATAATTTGAAAACTGCTGCTTCAAAGGGAGAAAGCAATCTGTCTGTCTGGAGTTGTATTTGATTGTGTTATATTGACTCATACTTGGGACACTCACTTTGTTAATAAAATCGAGACACCATTATCCACATTTGCTCTGGGCCTCGCAGACATGTTGTAAGAGTTGACAGATAGCCATAGCCTCAGGACCGAGCGACTCAGTCCATTATTGACATGCACACATCTAAATGCCCCAAAGAACCCTTGTCATTTTTTCCAAGTGATCAGCTCAGAGGATGTTTTCCCCATTCCGAAATACTTATCGATGCCTCCTAGCTACAAGGTATTTTCAAGCACACGATTTTTTCAAACTTCACAACAATCTTAATGAGGGAGAAACAATTATTCCTGTTTACCAGTGAAGAAACTGATGCTAAAGAGAGGTTAAATAAATTGTTTGCAATCACACAGCCAGTAATCAGAAGAACCAAAATTCAAACTCAAGTTTTATTTTTTTTTTTTTTT
>NW_003852492.1:4802518-4846869 GCF_000181295.1 Otolemur garnettii | reverse complement strand
TCCCAAGTAGCTGGGACCACAGGCGCCCGCCACAACGCCCGGCTATTTTTTGGTTGCAGCCGTCATTGTTGTTTGGCGGGTCCGGGCTGGGGACTCGAACCCGCCACCTTAGGTGTACGTGGCTGGCGCCTTAGCCGGTTGAGCCATAGGTGCCGAGCCCAAACTCAAGTTTTATTGACTCCAGAGTCCTTGAAATGTGCCTGGATGGCTCCTAGCTTTATTTTATCATCAGTATATTGAGAGCTAATATTTTTGAGTGTTTACAACGAGCGAGGCACGGTGCTAAGTGTTCACAAAGATGACCTCTTTCAATCTCACAGTAACCATATCTTTGGTGATACTGTTACACTCCATTTATGTAAAAAAAGATTAGGGCGTTTCCCCAGAGTCATTTAGGATAAGAAATTGGCAGAGCTACGATTCAAATCCAAGTAGACTGACTCCAAAGACTTTGCATCGAAACAATTATGTTATTATTTACAGCAGGGATCATCTCATCAAACTTGATGAAGGCAGCTGCCCTTTGGCCACTTTTTGAGGGGTCTTAAAAGCTCTGTCTATCCCATGAGCTCTCCTAGGTGAGTCCTCCAAGAAAGATCATATTTTCCTCCAGGCATTTTCATAAATTTAAGTGGATGTAGTCTTTGACACTCAGTTCACAGCAAACTAGTCTCTCCAGCGTGTCTAGCTGAGAGTAGAACATTGGAAGAAAGGAGTGGAGAGACGGGTAAGCTTCGATGATCTTGGGGGCAGAGAATAGGGCAAAAGCGTAGCCTGTGTAAGTGCAGGCAGGTCTGGGCTACAGCCCTACAAAGCATGGGACAGGTCGCCGTAAGAGGTGGGGACAGAGTGCCAAACAAGCTTTACCTTCAGCACGCTTAGCTCCAGGCTAATCCTGGTTCCTTTGAAAGAAGACCCCCTTACAGGTCCATAGCCTGCTCCTGCCTCTTGTCTTTTTGCAACTGTGCTGTACAATAGTTGAAAGAGATGAAAGCCTGTAGAATATGCAGGCAATTGAATAGAGCCGAGCTCCAAAGCAGTGGGATTTCTGTTATTTATGGTCTGGGGGTTGGGTCCCTCCCTCCTCTAATTGGCAGGAGCAGGAGGAAGAAGGGAGCACAGATCTCAGTGACTCTCTCCTTCCAGCCCATCTTCTGGAAACCACGCTGGAGGCTGGCTTTCTGCTGACACATATATTTCTATTGCCTATTGAGCACGAAGGAAGATAGCAGGCCTGAATAGCATCAGACAAGGAATGAAATGAAATTTTAACCCTGGTAATAGACGATGCATTGTGTTTCTCCTCCTTTTGGGGTGTATTTGCCACTTGAGATAATTCGGCTGGCATTCACGGAGCACGCAGTGAGCCTGCACAAAGCAAGAGTTTACAGGTGTCAAGGAGAAGACGTTCGTTATTCACAGGGAAATATGATCCAAGTCATGGTTTATAAAAATCTACTTATTTCTTGGACTCTTGCAGATTTGGGGAAGGTTAAGCCATCATTGTTTTTATTCTCATCTCATTCTCCACTATGAAACTATTTTCTCTGAGATACTCGGCTAAACCAGAGGAGGAAATGGGATAAAAGTAGGAAGACGAGGCCAGGAGTTAGACGCTGGTGGATTCCCATTCAATCGTCTCAACTCCAAAACTCTGAGTCTCACAAGGACTCAACTTTATTTCAATAAGGATGCTCTTCAGTTAGACTGGGTCACTCTGTCATTTCAGTTTTCTTATGTGCTCTATTAGAAATAGCAGAACTGAGTATCACCATCTATTGTGTCCTATGTTATAAATAATGTGGTATAGAGTTCTTGTGTGCCAGAAACATTTCAACTAGAAAGGAAATTAAAATATACATGTAAACCCAAAGATATAATCTGTGAGAATTATGGCAAGAAAGTCTTAGTATCATACTGATCTTCCTGTCACTGAAGCTCTTTAAACTGTGTCTGTTTAAGAGCCTATTTAGTCTCACCATAATTTAACACTGTTAAAGTGGCTTTCTGTTGCAGGACTTCTCAGAGCCTTTGTATGCTAAAGTTCTCTGTGAATCTTTCAGGGTACTGTAGATATCCAACAATTTCCAAGAACTATGGTGCCTTCTTCTCCCTTTTAAAGAACCATACAAGGGTTTCCTAGGGGGGATGTATCAGCAGAAAGCCAGCCTCCAAGCTGATTCCTCCTCCTCCTCCACGGCCGGGCTTACCCTCCTTCATCAGCTAAAGAGCAGGATATCTTGTGGTTTCTAGAAGATGGGCTAGAAGGATAGTCATTCCAAATGATTTTGAGAATCCCTGCTGAGTTGGGTATTGTTGTACTAAGCACAAATTAGATGCTGTCTAGAGTCTATTCCAAGCCTGAGGGAGGTCAAGTCAAGGGCATAAAGGGGTCTCACTGGAGAGGGTGGGTAAACAGAAAAATCTGATATTATTCAAATAGCCCCCAGGGCTCCCGCAGCTCAGTACATGGGCTCTCCCAGAGCAGCAGTGGTGAGTGGGGAGAGAGGCCGCCCCCCCTCTCTAGGTGAGACCAATGCCCAGTGACCCCAGCACTGCCCATCCAGACCTGGGGGAAGCAGTGGATTTCCTAGGGGGGATAAAGTTGTTTCCTTTACAAAATCTAGATAACTCCTCTTCCTTCCACCACGATATGCTCCCTTTGCCTTCTCTGTCTCCCTCATCCAGGGAACTCTGGGCCTGGCATTGACCATAGATCACAGCCCGGGATCCCGGCCATCATTGGATGAATGTAAGCATGCGTGTGTCTACACACGCTCACTTGACAGATTCACACTCTGGTGTGCATGTCTTGGGTGCCTCTGCTAGTCCTAAATGCAGACTGCAGGCCTGGTCCTCTGGAGCAGCCTCACTGATACCGCCTGACTGGGGCTGATCCCATTATCACCATCAAAACCTCAGATTCTGCATCTGCCGAAGAGAGAGCGTGGAGCTCATGAGGAAGCTTTGAGAATGTGGTGTGTGGATACTCAGGGGGGCTTTTAGCCCATGGGCCATTAAACTGAGTGGGGAGTGCAATGATATTTCCCAAATAGCGGCCACCACTGACCAGTTCCCCCACAACTATAGAGGATAAAGTTGGCAGGAAAAGGTGATTTGGATTTCAAAAGGCCAAGCCAGACCTGTCTCTCTAAGCACTTGGCAGAACTGTGCATAATCACCCCTCCAGCACACACTCTGGAGTCTAGATCCCCCACCCAGGAATCCAAATTCATCCCCGACACTGCCACACTGGAGCCACCAAAGGAAATAAAGCAATTTTGCTTTAAATAAGAAAGAAAAGAGCCAACAAACCCTTATCAAGGGTGAGACTGTCATGGCTCCTATGACCGGTCTCCGTCTGGAGGCCAAAGGCATCAACCCTTGAGGATTCAAATATTTCCAGTTGGGCAATTCTGTGTGACAGTCTGGAAGAAATCACATGGGCGGCCTCGTTCCTGCCACTGAGACCTGAGACATGATCGTGTAGCCTGCTTCCACTCCTGCTTGTTTAAAAGATAAGGGCCCCAACCTTATTGGCAAGAGACATTATCAGATATTACCCTGATTCAGGAGAGATTTGGGGGCAGGAGAATGTTAGCAGGATGGACTGTACTTCTGAGGACTAAAACAATCTTTATTTACTGGTCTCCAGCTTCTCCCTGGCAATCTTAGAGGAGGGAAGTCAGGTCCTAGGAGGGACTGGGCTTGCCTGGGAGAGGTCTTACTCCATCAGGTAAGACTTTGAAGAGTAGAAATTCTCTTTTTGCTCAACAAAAGGAGAAAATAGAAGTTACTTTCAGTTGAACTAAGTCCTCACCTGCTGGTTGGGAGTCCCTGCCTTTGTTTTCTTACCATTTGAAAATATCACACAGGCTAACTTATATTGGTTCTCTACTGAGAGGCACTTTATGTAATGTAAGACATTTCATCTCTTCCTTCCTACAGTCTTGAAAGGCAGGAATTTTGCAAACAAGCTGACTGACTGTTCAGGGACACAATGTTCAATCAGCACAGCCAGAACTGGAATCCTAGTCTGCCTGCTTCCAAAGCTGGTCTCCTGGGTCAATTTTTATTCCTAGGAATGAGGGGAAAGGATGTGGTTCTGGCAAGCAGGTTGGAATTTACAAGCAGCTCTCAAACTCTCGCCAAGAGGGTCACTGCGGCCGGGACTGCTATCTGTTCTTGCTTAGGAGGGCGTGCAGAAGTGAGTGGTGCTCTCCTGCTCAGCCCCAGCCGAGCTCCTCACAGGGTGGCCCTTCTGCTGCTCAGCCCCTCATGCTGCCTCTCAGATCTCCCCCCCAGGTTGCTGAGTGCACAGAGCCGGTTCCTCCTCCTCCATGCCCGGGCTTACCCTCCTTCATCAGCTAAAGAGCAGGATATCTTGAGACACTGAAGTTTTCATCTCCTCTTGAATGGGCTCTACAGCAGGTTAAAAAGCTCCCGCCTGAGAGTGAGAATCGTGCCACACCTTAATAGCCTCCTTTCTAAGGTGACCCGGGCTTTCAAGCGCCCCAGCCTCGGCAGGGCTGTCTGGGCCGCGCGTTGTTTGTCTGGCGCGCATTTCTATTCAGGGACCGGCTCTGTGAAGTCTTTCATTGAACACACAGGCATCCAAAGGGGAAGAGAAACATGCTCGACATGAACATTATGGCAGCTCAAATTTGTCACACCACAGATCAAAAAGCACAGCCCGCCAAAGGAAGACCACGGCAAGGGAGCAGGGGCGGGGAGATGGCACACCCACCCCGGGGAGTGCGGGGCGGCTCAGCTTTGGGGCTCGTCTCTCTGCAGAAGAGCACCATGCACCAGATTCCTTTGGGGACAAATGTCTTCACTTGTTCTGTGTGTCCTCAGGATCCCGGGCTCTGGGAGGGGACACCTGGGTCATACACACCATGAGCCCAGCACCTCTGACCTGTCCGCCACTGTGGCCTCCTTCCAACGTCCTGGACCAGCAGTGCCCGTTCTGATAGAGGCAGATGCTGCCACGAGGGCCAAGTGCTTCCTGCGAGCCGGGGGCTCCTGGCCTACCTGGCTTGGCTTACTACTCACTTTGACGGGAGTTTCTGAAATGTGGTTGTATTGGACTTACTTTATTTTAAATGGGCCCAACCAGCATCTCAGATTACTGTGTCATATATACACACATACATATATATTTTTTAATAGTTTACCCGGGCTACTGTGCCCTGCCCCAGATGGAAAACTAGTCTCATGGAAGACACATTTCACTGTTTTTTCATATATGCTCTGTTCCTCTCAAAGTCCATATTACCAAACAGGAGTCTCTCTGCACCAAGGCACATTTGTGACCTAGTTCTGAAAGGACGAGTCCTGTGCTGCTTTAATTAAATGGTACCGGATTCAGACGGCAGCCTTCTGTGCTGTGGGGTCTGTGGCTGAGATGGGAATCGGGGATCCTTTCCATCTTTCTGCACCATGCTGTGCTCCTTAACAAAGACCATGAACGGGACAGAACCGCCTTCCTGAGGAGCAGTTCCTCTAGCCCAACACGCTCCTCCGATTGTGGTACGAAGGGGCAGCAGGTAGGAGGGAGGGCTCGGTTATCCCCCAAGATCTGGGCTTTCCTCAATAACTAATTAGGGGGCTTTTCTCGCAGAATTGCATCTTCACTGAAGTGTGGTGCTAAGAGCTTCCGTGGGATTTGGAGTGGGCCACGGTTCCATTTCCAGCTCTATGACCTTGGGCAAGATGCTGGAACTTTCTGGAAAGCTCAGTTTCCTCCTGAGTAAATGTAAACAGGTGTAATACTGACTCTGCAGGATTTGGGGGATTCGTGTTAATATATGTAAATCATCAAGGATGGCACCTGGAGCCACGGCAAGGTCACTGCATCAGAGGTGGTCTTCCAGACCAAGCTAAGCTGCCCACTTCACTTCCTCTCCTGCACCCCAGCATTTATCTAGAACACAGTTAATTAGTTACCTAATAGTTACTATTCACTGAGAACCTAGCATGCACCAGATCTCCTTGGAAGCACTTCTCACAGCAACCCCATGAGGTACGGCTGTTATCCCCATTTCAAATCAGTGATTTGAGGCACAGAGCAGTTGAGTGGCTTGCCTGAGGCCACACTGCACAACTGGGATTCAGCACATCTGGTTTGAAAGTCATTGCTCTTAACTAGCACTCTGCACTCCGGTGCTGCCTTAATCACCTTTCCCCAGCTATCTTCTCAGTCACTGTGTCCTCTGGAAAGCAGGTGGTACAGGACCCTTATTCATTTCTAAGTCTGCAGTGGCTGGTACTTAGTAAGCAATCTTGTTTATTGAATCAATGTTTATCATTTAAAAGTTATATTTTAGCCAGCACTATTTCCCTGGAGTAAAGGACTCTACAAATTCATGACCTACTAAGTCACAGCTTTTAATTTGTTCTAAATTAAGGTGTCTTTTTCAAGATTCAAATATTGCTTCTGAGTTTTAGAATCATTCAGAAATTGTGAACAAGTTCTAGACCAGAGTTAAAACCACGGAAGAGAGAGAGTGTTCTGGAGCCTGGGCCAGGAGTGTAACTAGAAGTCAGACTACCCACTTCAGAATGTCCTGGGACCTCACAGAAGACCCTGTTTCTCATACACTGGATGAAGACCTTTCAGGCTGAGGTCCAAGAATCTGCTGTTTTAACACTCTCTGGTTATTCTCTGAACTTGCAGTTAGAAGCATGAGCTTAAAAGTCTTTTTTTTTTTTTTTTTTTTTAGACAAAGTCTCAGTCTGCTGCCCAGGATAAAGTGCTACAGCCTCCTTCTAGCTCATAGTAACCTCAAACCCCTGGACTCTAATGATCCTCCTGCCTTAGCCTCCAAAGTAACTGGGACTACAGGTGCCCACCACCATTGCCAGACTATTTTTTCCCAATTTTTAGTGGAGATGGGGTCTCACTGTGCTCAGGCTAGTCTACAACTCCCAATCTCAAAGGCTTCCCAGAATGTTAGCATTACAGGCATGAGCCACCACACTCAGCTTGACTTAAAAGTCTTGACAGCAGGGTCAGAGGACAAGGACGAGTGATACAGACTGGCTAAGTGATGCCTGAGAAGAATGTGGGAATCCACAAAAGAAAAACACAAGCCCCCAGGAGCCCTGGGAGCAGCTCTGCTTGGGGACCACGGGCCAGAGCAGAACCTCGGCCCGTGCTCAGGAGATGTCTCTGAGGCTGGGACCTGTGAGCCTGGGGCCTGAGATAAGAAGGCCCAGGTTCTTCTTGGACCTGAAAAATGAGATCGAGAAAATCTTGAATGTGTAAGTAGAAATAAAAAAAATGTCAGGAAAAGATATTGGGGGGTGGGGAGAGATCCCCTGACAGAAAGGAATGAAGAACTGATACAGGCTGTAATATGTACCAACCTCGAAAACATTACGGTAAGTGAGAGAAGCCAGGTGGTAGGATTCCACGTATGAGAAATGTCCAGAAGAAGCAAATCCATGGAGCCAGAAAGCAGGTTAGTGGTTGCCTGGGGCGAAAGGGATAGAAGGATCCGGAAGGGATGACTCAGGGGTGCAGGGTTCGGTTTGGAGTAATGAAAATGTTCCAAAATTAATTGCACTGTTGGATCCAAAGCTCTATAGATACACAAAAATGTACCCTTCAAATAGGTGAGTGCTATGGTGCGGAATTGTATCTCTAGGCTGCTGGAAAAGAGAGAGAGCCCCTGGGAATTATTCTGAACCACTCACAACTGGGCTAAGCTGAGTCGTGTGAGCTGAGGCACTTGTCACCATCCCACTGTCACTAAGACACCCTCGGACTCTACTTAGCAGGACTGCCTTTGAACGGTGCTGGGGTTCTGTGTTCAACCTTCCATGGCAGAAAGAGGAACCCTTTCGGGGTTGAGTGGAAGTTGGCTGGGGAGAACTCTGCTCCACCCGTCCCTGATTGCCTCAGTGGGGTGCTGGCAGTCTCCTAAGAGGAGCAAGATGTGGCCTGCAGGCTCGGCGCCTATAGCTCAACTGGCTAAGGCGCCAGCCACATACACCTAAGGTGGCGGGTTCGAATCCCCAGCCCGGGCCCACCAAACAACAATGACGGCTGCAACCAAAAAATAGCCGGGCGTTGTGGTGGGCGCCTGTGGTCCCAGCTACTTGGGAGGCAGAGGCAAGAGACTCACTCGAGCCCAGGAGTTGGAGGTTGCTGTGAGCTGTAATGCCACGGCACTCTACCCAGGGGGACAGCTTGAGGCTCTGTCTCAAAAAAAAAAAAAAAAAAAAAAAAAGATGTGGTCTGCGTTGGGGAAGGATGGCCCTCCTGCCATGTCTGCCATTAGAGTGGCACGAAGGTCAGTTACCAGGGAGACCAGGAGAATTCCTCACTCTTGTCCTGCGATCTCACATCTTCTTTTCTGGCATTAGCTATGTGACCTCCGGCAAGAGAGTTAGCTTCTCCAAGCCTAAGTCACCCCATTTATAGAGTGGGGTACCCTATAAAGTGAAGAGTGACAAGCTTGTTTCCTTATCTTGTAGGGTGTGTCTAACATTCCCTGTCTTGTCAGAGGTCTGTGAAGACATACCCAGACACAGTCCAGGACTGAGGCTGGCCTGTGATGCACTTGACAAGGACACCGGCCACTTTTGCCACCTCCTTTCCTTACCACTTTGTGATTGGAGGCTTGTTCATGTGAGGATAATTTGTAATTAATTTGGAAAAACCAAACACAGTCTCCACAAAAACAGAATTTCCTTCCTCTGGCCATTCACATTGTTCTAGGGCTTAACTGCTCTTGGTCCATGGTGCCGGCTCAACAATCCTTGGCTACAACATAGTAATAATAATGATGCCGTCTTTATTATCTATGAATGTGTTTCTTCTACAAGTAATTACTGAACACGCACCATGAGCTATGATAGAATCTCCACCACTATAAACAGTAAGAATTTGGATCTTGTGCATCTGCTGGCCATGAGTGGGGCCATTATCTCATCCTGATGGACCAATAGGATAGATCGAAGTAGCACCTTTGTGAAATAATTTGTAAGTAATCGTTTATGAAACCCATGCCATTCTGCATTTTCATTTAGAATTATGATCATATTTTGAAAATGAAATAATGATTTTTAATATTTGTGGTCAATTTTATGACTCATGAAATGAAAGAGTTAATAGAACAGGGCCTGAGCAGCAGGGCTTCCAATAGGAGGCTTTTAGGAGATGGAGGGTTAGAGCTCCCCCAGGTGTCTCTGACCAGGTTCAGGGTTTTCCTGGACCTCCTCCCCAGTCCAGCCCAGCCCAGCCCAGCCCAGAGTGTCTATTCCCCAGCCCCCACCGCCACCTCTTTGGTGCCAAGGAAATGACCTGCTCCTTAGCTGAAATGAAACAGGAGCTTCTTTCCAGCCTGCTCCGCCAAAACCCCAGCCCTGCCCACCTTCAGGGTCAATTCCAGCCGAGTCATTTTCCCAAGTCTAAAATGTGTGGCTTCTCTGAGGAACTGTTTTCACTTCTAAAACCTTTTCTGTTCAAGGTAGTACCTGGCAGGACTTCTAATCAGAGGCAATTGATATTCTACTGAGCATCTTTGGAAAATAATCTGCAAACAAGAGGCTGCAGGCTATAAAAGTCTCTATCTCTTTCTGGCTCCCCCGTCTCCCTCTCTCTTTTTTAGAACAAGGCTCACAGCCTAATAAAAATCCAACCCGAGCGAGCGCAGGAAACCTTAGCACTTTGCCCAACAATATTATCCTTTTAAGAGTTTTATTAATCGGTTTAAAGTTGTGCCGCATTTGGCTAAGAGGTGCAAGGTGCCTTCCCCTGCTGACAAGATTGTCCTTGCATTTCAGGAGTTGGCGCGGTTGGCTCAATTAACAGAATGGCCGGGAAAAGAGGGTCAGCCTTGGAAAGCTGGAGATTCACACTGCGTGTATGATGAGTTGAGCAGGAGTTTGGCTCTCCTGCCGCCCGCCCCTTGTGCGCGCGCGCGCACACACACACACACACACACACACACACACGCTCCACTGGTAGGCACATGGAGACTCACTCCCCGAGAAAGCAGCATAAAGGTAGAATAAAGGAGTTCCTGATTTGTTATCTCCTGGCTGTTAAGGAATTTGTACATTCTGCAAGGAGGACTTACTAGCTGGCAAGAGCAGGCAAATGCATTTGTCAATGTAGTGGCATCATTTGAGCTCAATCAGTGTGGCACTGGAGGAGTCCCCTAAATGTTTAATTTCTTCCAGCACCCTGAGCGCTGTGATAGGTAGGGCTTATCAGGATTGTATTGACTGCACAAAATGAGACACGGCGTGGAGCAGTTTTCTTGAAGGAAGAGATGTTAAGAGCACACACCAGGACCCCATGTAACAGGCTTCTAATAATATCATCTTCTATCGACATCTCATTTTCATCCCTAACCACTTCAGGCTTGGTGTGTGTGCACAAGGACTCACCTTCCTCTACAGGCCAGGGTTTCCTAGCCCGGGGCTGATAGGACGTCAGGTCGCTCAGAGGCAGGGCTCCCCGTTTAGGTAGATTGGTCAGCACAAGGCTCAGATCCTCCCTTGAGAATGCTGACTAGCAGAGTCAGTACTGGACTCTATATGTGGTCACGCTGTGGATGCCACAGTTGGACACCACTCCAGCAGGACATGCCGGACCCAAGTTCATCAGAACCCATATGGCACAGTCTCCCACTTTACAGATTTCTCAAACATTTTCTAGCACGTATGCAAAGCAAACCAAATGTATGATTATTTTTTGCTCTAAAAATGGGGAATATAGAACACTTATTTGCTCACTCATTCACTCATCAAATATTTATTGAGTACCACTTAGAGGCCAGGCACTGCTCTCAAGCATGGAAGGGGATGGAACCATGAAATCCAAGATGTTCACCCCAGCACAGAGAATGCTAACAATCCAATTTTGTGCAACAGGTCCAGTGGTGGCACACACAAAAATAGAAATGACCCACTCCCACTGCTTGGGAAGGCAGGAGGGAGGCAGGGACTAGACCTGGAAACTTCACAGAGGAGAAGCTTGACCTGGGCCAAGAGTATCTTTTTGGATTTTTCTGGCCAGAGAGTGGGGTTCACTCCATGCCAGGTGGGAGCACAGTCATGGACAAAGGCATGAAGAATGGGACATGATGTGTTGAGGAAACCTCTGGTGTTTCACTGAGTCAGGAGAAAGCTGGAGAGGCGATGAAGAATCAGCCAAGGGAAGCACGTGTGCTGCCCTGCTTCAGAGAGCGGCCACGGTGCTGAGAGACACAATGTCACCAGTGTGCAGCCCTTCCAAGTCCTGTAGTCACTCAAGATCACTGTCCTTCTCACCAAGCCTGCCATCATGCAAGGGAAGGGCGCACAAGACTCAAAAAGGACCAGAGCCGGTATGTGTCATCCAGAGCCACACCCTGCAGTGGGACAGGTGACAGGTACTAGGAACACAGCAAAAGAAAGGGCGCTGCAGACTGGGTGACCTACACCTGCAGGAGACCTGATGGGAGGTAAGGGCTTCACTTACAAAGATTGTGTGTGTATGAGAGAGAGAGGGAAAGAGTGTGTCTGAGTGTGTGTGCTATTAGAATATTCTTGAAGGGAGGAATGTCAGAAGAAAAACACAAGGAGAAAAATGGGAATTAAAGTGGATTGTGGAGAGAGCTGATCTCATTTAACTGCTCTTACCACACACAAAAATTAAATATGAAAATGAAACAAAGGCGCACATGGAAACTCTTGGAGGTGATGGATACATTTTATTTATTACCTTGAGTGCAATGATGGTAAGAAGAGTTATGCATGTGTATAAAATTCACCACATAGTGTATATTAATTATGTACAGCTTTTTGTATATCAAGAATAAGTCGATAAGAATGGAAAAATAAAAATATAATAAGAAAGAAACTACAGAGAGCTTGTGTGCATCCTCCCTCTCTCTCCCCCCCTCTGCCCTGCCATGTAAGGATGTAGCAGGAAGGTGGCCGTCTGCAAGCCAGGAAGAGAGTCCTCACCAGCCCCCAACTGGGCTGGCCCCTGGTCTTGCACTTTCAACCTCCATCACTATAAGAAATCAATGTCTTTTGTTTAAAAATAAAGAAATAAACAAGGCCATGGAGGGTAGCCTAAGGACTAACCTCTGGGTTAGTCAGCTTCTTCCTCAGTAAAACAGAGTGGGATACCGAATGTTTAATTGCAAAAGAACAGGCAGGAAACAAGGGCCATAAACTACTGACAGAGAGAGGCTTGCACAAAATGTCTGCTTCTGCCGCTGAAGTGAATATGCAATTAGAGTGTTCCTAATTAAAAAAAAAAAATGCATTTTTACTTTCTAGGTAGCCTGAGGCCTGAGGATACAGGGCCAGGGCAAAGCCCAGGGAGGAGGGTCAGACCTGGCCTTGGGCCAGGATGCAGGGGCTAAGCACCTACAGGCTGTTTTAAGAAGCAGAGAAATACCGGCAGTTGCTTTGGGGCCACCATAGACCCAGCTTGTGGGAGCTGGCCATTCCTTAAGCCTCATGGACAGAAAGCGGAGAGAGAGAGAATGATCCTTAATGTCTTGCACTATTTTTATCCCTGTGGAATACACAGGCCATTGTCTTGGGGAACAGAGTTCATTTGGCACAGTAAATTAGTTTGATGCTTTTAATAGAGAGAGTGCCCGGTTATTTGAAATCAATCCAGGGGCATTGTATTAAGTCTTGTTTCTTAAAAATACTTGGCATTTGGCTTCTATGCTGAGCCAAAGGAAGTGTCCCGAGCTGGGGGGCTGGTGGCTTTGGAAGGGCAGTTTGTAGGCTCCACAGCACAGAAGACATGAAAAGCACATTCAGCTGAGGTCTTGCCCTGGCCCGTCAAGGCTGACACCCAGCACCTGTGGGGAGATAGTGACAGCAGGGGACAGCAGAAAGGAGAGGAGACGCCCAGGGAAAATGGTAAAATAGGAAGGTTTTTCGTGCTATCTTCCCCAGAGAGGGGCTGCTGAAACTTCCATTTAGACCGCGCTGTCCTTGACAAATGGTAATTTTTTTTCCCACAACCCGATAAATTACTTGGACTTAAAATTAATATTTTTTTCTTCAGAAAAGAAATAATCATTAGCCTCAGAAGCAAAATTGGAGTTAAGGCTTCAGTGATATAATAATAATAATTTGCAGTCACATGGATTCTTTCAAGCTAAGGTCTCGGAAGCTTTGCCAAACATTAATTAATTAAGCCTTGCAGGTCCCCCCAGGGGGAAGGTAGCTATTATCTCGGCTTTCCAGATGTGGAAACTGAGTCTCAAGGAGGTGAAAGTGATTTGCCCAAGGTCACTCTGGGAATGAGAAGCAGGGCAGAGATTGAAATTACAGAACCTTCCCCATGCCCAGAGCCAGAGATGCTTTCTGCATGTTCTCCCTCTGGGGTGCTGGGGGGTCAGGTCTGTAGATAGGAGGGGCCTAATCCGTTTGCAGGAATAAGAGAATTCCAGTCCACTAAGCTGTTTAAACAGCTCCCCCAACTATCTATTTTCATTTGCAAGGTGCAGGCTGCTTATGACTAAGTAGATCTCGGCTAAAATTTGGAAATGAACGGGGAATAGTTAGGGAAGGTATGATTACAACATGTTACAGAGAGAAAGGACCTTTCACAGGGTTATTTTTACATACGTGTCCTTACCTGAGGCTTACACTGAGTCTAAATTTGAGAAGCACAAAGGACAGGGATAGTGAAGATGAATTTTAGACGGGTCCTTCAAAGAGGTGTCCCCTTGGCCTTTCCATCCAGCAGGGCATGCCCGGAGCTCGGCCTGGCCTCCCCAGGCATGTGATGGGGGCGGCTGTTTCAGCGGCAGCCCCCTCTATGCCTGGCTTAGCAGCTGACAAATACCCTGAGCAAAGTCCCCACCCTCCCGTCTGGGGTGCTGCTGCCATATTTTGATATTTCCCTGTGAGATTATGCTTCACATAATGAATGTGATTCTTCAATTTTTTCTTTCTCCCCCCTTGCAACCCTGCAGCTTCCAGAGTTTATCTGCTGCAAGATGAATCGCCCGGAGACTCCTGGTGCATCTTTCTTTACACTTCACCTCCCCCACTGCAGATGAGAAATAGACTTCTCTCTCATCCATCATAAGTCAGCGTGACAGGGCCGTCGTCCCCCAGACCGACCCGCTGCACCTTCCTTCTCTCTGCCCAGCTTTCTCCGTGGTCTGCTTCTTTGGGACCTTTACCAAAAACTTCAAATTATAGAAGAACCAGACCCCCCCCAAAACTTGTATGAAGTAAAAATAATAATAAAAGGGAGAAAAAATGCCTTAAAAATGCTAAGAGGAAGCAGATTCTAAATAATCTTTTCTCTGCGGACTCTTCTCTGTTTAAATAGGATATTGTGAAATTCTAATAAACCCAGTCTTTTTCTTGACATGTTATCAATCTTCGCACGTCCCTAGGGGCAAAGGGTAAATCTTATTTGCCTGATTTCGCAGGTTGGGAAAATGAGACAAATGGAGGTGAAGAGGAAGGGTTCTAATGAAACCCAGAGGAGTTAGACTTTCTTGGACAAGGGAGGGCAGGTGCGGGGCAGTGTACTTGCTGTTGTTGTTTTGGGTGAGTATGTGATAAAAATAATGGAAAATTGAATATGAGTAGGATACTGGTAAATTGTTCTCTCTTTCCACCTCCTGTCTGTACCCCAACAGGGGTCAGTTCCATTTAAACTGTTGGGCTGCAGGGGATACAGTAGTCTGGAGTTAAGCGAATGGCCACAGTGTCTGTGCCTGGCTGGGTCTGGGCATGGCGAGTCCCTCAAGAGCCCACCCGCTTACCCTTTCACTCTGCTTTCTTCATGGAAGCATAGACAGGGGGAACCTTTGTTTCCAAATGTTATTGGAAGACTTAATTAAGCACCATTTGAAAATTTTTGAATGGAAATTGCCACATTAGTCATGATTATTACCCATTTTCTTTAAACATAGGGCCAACTGCTAAGCTGTTAGGCACAAACATGGAAATTACAAAAATATTCAAATATCCATTATCTAGGATTCTGTTTGCCAAGCATCCTAGCTAATCAGGGAGAGCCTGCTGGAACAGATGGGCCTTACACTGTGCCCTTATACGCCAGGCAACTTGGACACGGTGGGACCCAGAGAATCGAAGCACCAAATGTTGCCACAACTGAAAGAATTCATTTCTCCTCAGCAAGAACTTGGCGGTGCTTGTTGTCTTCAAAGACGGTACGGTCCGTATCCCACCAGCAGCCTGTCTCTAACTTCCCTACACGGAACTAGGAAGGCAGTTGCTGACTTTCCTGGGAGACAAAGGCCCAAGGTGGGCTTGCAAATCCCCAAGAATCATGCCGGCTATTTCCAGGTGACTGGGATTGTCACCACAGGGCACACAGAAGGCGGGGCGGACTTTACGGAGAAGAAGGGCTGTTGAAAGCCGCTAATGCAGGTGCTTAAACACAGAGAAAGCGCCTTCATTTCAACTTCATATTTATGAGCAGTTTACAGAACGCTTTGGAGCCAAAGGAAACAAAATTGGTAAACACAGTAAGTAATAGATTCAACAAATACAGCTAAGGATAAAGAACTAATTTACATTTAATGAGACAGTGATTGTTTATTAAATAAGAAATGGTTGTGCTTATGAAGATGGCCTTAAAGGTTTTTCAGGAAGAATACATTAAGCCCTGAATATAGCTTTTTTCGTATTCAAAACGTGTGACTGAAGGAAGGGGGGAAGGGAGGAACCAGGGGAATGAATAAAGCATGGAGGAGGCTGATAACTTCTTTCGGAATTTAGGGCACTGGACAAAAATTTAATGGAAAATAAATTCCACAAAAGGTTCTCTTCCTTGCATGTTATACCACAGCTGACCCTGCAGTATTGATTTAAAAAAAAAAAAAAGTATATGATGACTAGAAAATTGATGGCATGTTGAAACATATATTCTGCCCCTGACCTTGTATAATGTATTTTTGAATCAAAATTTCTTCCACCGTGTTTGTGACTATGCTCACTGCAGCTATCTCTGCAAGTTCTAAGTCAGGAAAAACTGGGCGTTTCCACACGGATAACTGGAAAACTCCCTGACCTCTCATTCAACACAAGGCCAAGCAAAAAATGGGACTGAAATCCAGGTGCAGTGGCACCTCACTGTAAACCCAGCTACTTGGAAGACTGAAGCAGGGACACTGCTTGAGCCTAGGAGTTTGAGACCAAAGTGGACTATGTACTAAGATCCCATTTAAAAAAAAAAAAAATTGTGGCCCATATGCAGAGCTGGCTCTTTTTACGAAAGCCCAGCCATATCACAACACCAGTTGAAACTTTTACCTCCAGAATCTCTTCAAGACGTATGGGGTAGCAAATACGTTCATTCTTTCTTTCTTTCTTTTTTTTTTTTTTTGATAAATTATTTTCCAACTTGCTGTTTCACATCTTAAATAGCATCATCTGCAGCATCAGGACAGCTGATTCTGACGGCTGGTCTGTCACTAGTTGGCTGTGGCAGACCGTTCTAGCTCTCCCCTGTGTCTTTCCCTGCCTCAATAGCTGCAGAGACTGCATTTCCCAGCCATCTTTGTGGTTGGGGAGGCCACGCGCCTTTGTTCTGGACAGTGGGATGGGAATGGAAGGTACATGGACACACACTTCTAGCTGCTCAAGTCTTCAGCAGGAATGCATGTGTGACTCCCTTATTCCCTTAACTGGGTCGCAGATGTGATGGTAAGTGCTCAAGCAGCCACATTGGAACTACAGACAAAAGATAGGGCTGTCAAGTTCCCACCACTAGTCCTGTTACTGTCTCTCTCCTTGAGAGAGAAGGCTGAATGAGTTCATTTCTAACTTGATTAAGCTAATGCATTTGAACCGGCCTTATTATGGCATCTTGGCCTACACTTTGACTAATAAAGCTCTCGTAATGATCTTTGAAAGTAAAACATTTGCTTCATTTTGCCTCTGTTTTTAACACAAACTTCTTAAGGGTCGGGGCTATATCTAATACATTTGGGACAGTGAGGTGAACTTACTGTACTTTGTCCCCCAGGAGGGAAAAAGAACAAGAGATGCAAAACGGGGTTCTAAAATGTACAAAAAAAAAAAACTGGCTGATCACTACACCAGGGAACTGTCAGGAAACTGACTGAAATACCGGTAGGAGGGAAGATTGGGTATTTTGATTTTTGTTTGTTTGTTTGTGTGTGTGGCACAAAGGATGCTGTTTAAAATATCCACATGTTTTGCCAAAGCAAATACAAGGAGAAGTTTTAAATCAAGCCTTCGGACACGGGGCCGGAAATGCACAGACCTGGAGGTTGGCACATCCAGAGAAATCACAGTCGTCCAGAGAAGGTGCCGGGCATGTGAAATAAACAAAACCAAACTTAATTCTTGCTCTAACATTTTTCGAGCACCTATTTCATAATTATTCCCTCCGTTACATTTTGAACTTAACTTTTTATTAAAAAATGATCAAGCATCACAGAATAATGGTAAAATAAAGCCATAGGACCATCGTTGAGATTTACTAATTATGAAGATTTTGCTACATTTCCTACTTTATGTTTTTGTTTTCTTTCTTATATATTTTGTTTCCATTTTCCAAGATCAGCATGAGTCACATACTGCAGAACGACATACTGCAGAACGCTGCATCAGAAACCTGAATTCTGTCTCCTGCTGGTTTAAGTCCCATTCAGTGCTCGCAGAGTTCCTCAGAGATGCTAGGAGGGAAGGGAACACCGGCCCTCTCCTCAGACTAACCACACTCGTCCTTAGGATGGGAAAATTGTATGCAGCTATCCTGTAGCACTTGGCTGACTGTCCCACATCATACCCTTCAGGCCAAGGCCTGAACTGCTGGGATTATTGGGATATTGCCCACCCTGTAGCCAGTGATGATCTATCTAAATGTCTCACGGCATCACCTGGGGCCTGTTTAGACAACAGGGTGGACACACACAGGGAGGAAATCCTGATGACATATAAATAAAACGGACTTGAAGCTCGAGGCAAAAGGAAAGAGAAAGCTGAGCCACTGGGAATCACAACATCAGCAGCATCGTCATATAAAACTCTGCCTGTGTGTGTTTTGATTCTCTAATGATCTGAACCATCACAAGCGAGTGGTGGTCATGGAGACCTCCAGGCCTCTGTTTCTTGAGCCAATCAGAAAAATATGAGGAGTGCAGAGGGCCGTGACAAGCGGCAGGGGATGGACACTTGGCACCAGGAAGGGCACAGGGGCCTCCGTGCTGCTCCCACGGCAGAGAGCAGAGGGGCTTCCGGAGGAAAGCAGGTGACTGGCTCAGTCCAGGCCCACATCAGCCTTGAGCGTCCCGGGCATTGTATAGCATCTGTTTCTCAATGGCTGGACTCATAGGACATGATCTCAGAGTATAAAAGGGGCTCCATAAACTCTTTAAGGTGGTTCTTGGCTGTCTATGCCAGTACTAAACAGAATGTGTCAATGGAAGGTGGAGGGGGACAGGTGTCATCGGTAGGTGACCTTCTCTTTCTCCGGTGGCCTTGATGCAGAGCCTAGTTGGCAGCACAGTCTGAGGGCAGCAGCTGCCCCACCCCTAACAAGCGGCGCTTCACGCTGCAAAGTGACTTGCGTGCTGGCTCTGGGGCTTAGCTCTTTAGAAGTTCCTGCCCTAAGCAGACATTTACCATTTTATCAGCAATGCATAGACCACCCTCTGCTTCACCCCACACCTCCATCACCCCTGGGTCACCCCGTTATCCAAATGCTCCAAGAAGCACCTAACTGTCTAAGGCATGATTGGGTCCACATCAGAGTCCCCTACTCTCAAGGAGGAACCCAGACATTCCTCTGGGTCAAATCACAGACCTGATAAAAGATGATCCAGTTCATTTAAAAACGTGTCTTCCAGGTCCGAAGTCAGATACGCCTATCACTGGTGTTAGGTCCGGGCAGCTAGGTTTCCTAAAGGAAGAGGGTTTCCTGGGCACCAGAGGGCCTCAGGGTCTTGCCACTGTCCTTTAGTCAGTGACAGGAGGAACCAAACCTCCGTCAGGTCTGTAAAAATCACCCAACTTGACACACAAAATGGTGAGGGAGTCGGGAGTCAGTGAGTCTAACTCTCTTTTTCCTTCCTCTGAGCTAAGTTACCCAGTTCACAGAACCCAGTGGTCACAGAGCATGTCCTGACCGCAGAAACACATCTCCACCTCAGTACTCTAAGCACAACTTCTTCCTTCCTTCCCAAGATCAATGGCTTAACCAGAGGGAGATAGTTCACCTAGATGTTTCCTTCAAAACACTGGAATCAGCTGCCTGAGACCGTTTGCCATAGTGGACTATATTTAAAAAAAAAAAAAAGTTACAGATCCCTTGGAACCTCACTTGCAAGTCACACATACAAACACACAGACTCGCACACACTGAGACCATGTACACTTCTACCATTTGAGGCTGACGTGGGCCAAGTTCTGCCCCAGAATAGCATAAGTTAACGTGTATAGCCTGGTTTTCTAAGACATGTTTTTTCACTTAATTGTCAAAATTTCCTATGAGATAGGAGCTACTTGATAGCCTTTTAAAGAGCAGTATACATATGCGGTGCCTGTGGCTCAGTGGGTAGGGCGCCAGCCCCATAAACCGAGGGTAGAGGATTTAAACCCAGCTCCGGTCAAACTGCAACAAAAAAAGTAGCTGGGCATTGTGGTGGGCACCTGTAGTCCCAGCTACTAGGGGGCTGAGGCAAGAGAATCACCTAAGCCCAGGAGTTGGAGGTTGCTGTGAGCTATGTGACACCATGGCATTCTATCAAGGATGAAAAAGTGAGACTCTGTCTCTACCAAAAAAAGAAAAAAGAGAGCAGGATACTGAGGCACAAAGTGTTTATGTAATTTGCCCAGGGATTCACAACTGGTAAGAGGCAGAAACAGGCTTTAAACTCAGGTACTCCAACTTATTCATTATTAAATATCATTCACAGAACTGCGCTTTAGACTGAGGTGCTGTGACTTATTCATTACTATCATCTCTAGTGAGAGTATAATCTGAAGTATTAAATTATAACACTCTGCTTTTAATGTAATCTGTAGAGAGGAGGTTGACAATACCCTACCTCCTCCTCCCTCTGTTTGGAGGCCGGGGAGAGAAGTTGCCAGTGACTTCTGATTTTAACAGCCTAAGTCTTGGCAGGGGAAGGACAAGGGCTTGGATAAGAGGTTGACATCAGAGGCATCCTGATTTCTCATCTTGTCACTTGTGTTCATTTTCACTCTTATTTCCAATCTCCCATCACTGGGTTGCCTTCAACCCCAAAGACGTGTTCTCCACCATGACAGCTCTCAGAACACAAACTTTCATCCACAAGTTACTGAACTGTCATTTTCTGGAAGAGGCAAGAGAATTCCCTGTGAGTCTATTCCCTTGGAGACTGGTAGCTTGCTCTGGCCGGGTGTGTGAAGAGCTGGAGGTCCCTGCTGGTGGAGATGAGCTGCACATCTGCCATCTCCTGAAACTTAGTTCATGGCCATGGGGGTGCTGTGTCTAGAGACTTTATGTGCACTGTCACTCCTTGGCATCGAAAATGTTTCTATTAAGTCAGTTCCCGAGGGGGAGTCACTGCCCTGGGGAAGAGACACAATCAGAGCCAGCGTGTTCTGTGTCCTGCAGGCTTGTCAGCCTCCCGGAGGACAAGACTGACAGAGAAAGGAGGAGGCAGGAGCAGGGCCTTTCCTGCCTGGGCAAGAGCTAGAAACATTCCTCTCCCCAGACACTATCCAAAAATCAAAGCTGACAATTGAGCTGGGACCAAGTGATGAAACTGGAGAAAGAGCCAGCGAAATGCTCCCAACTGCTCTATACCTACTCACTCTGAATCTGTGTGTAATTGGGTGTGCCGCAGACTGCAAATTTGGGGGCTGTGTGGGCAATTTGGGCCCATTACTTAATTCTTTTGCAGCGGAGGGCTCTGTGCTGCCATCCATCCCATCACCAACAAAAGACCTGGGAACCACTATTGGGCATCAAAGATTGTCGCCTTTAGAAGACCGTCTCCAGTATAGATTTAATCATATGGACCCAAATCACAACCCTGCCTAATGGAATTCTGCCCAGTCTTCTTCTGGCTTCCCCCTAATAACCAACAAGAAAGAAACCAAATGAAAAGGCACAGGTGTGAATTGACCTTGACCGCAACCTTGGAACAATGATTGTATTAATCTCATGTTTATGACGTTTGAGGGATTAACTGTATTTAAGATGTATTGGTGAGTTAGAAAATGTATAGCTTCTTTGAAAGAGCCAAGTTGTTTTGTCTTGCTAAGCTGGTCACCCAGAGACACCCTGAGTGGTTTAATTACAAAGGGCAGCTGGGATCGATGCCCTGCCAATCCCCAACGAGGAAGGAGCTTGGGAGATGATGCCCTTCAGAAAGCAGGGCAGAGCACATCCGAGCAGAGGATTAGTTTCTCCAGAAAAGTAAGGGATAGAAAAGTCCAAGTGACTTCAAAAACCATTCTTGAAACTTAATTGCTCTTGGTACATAACAAAGTCATGTTAAAATAGAATTTAAACTCTGGGGATCCTTTGGCTTCCTACTTGTGAATGATCTGAGATTGCTGTCCAGAGCAGTGTTTTTCAACCTTTTTTATCTCCAGGCACACTTGAACCCATAGTTAAACTTCCATGGCATATTTAAATGATGTGATCCAAAAGAAAAAAAAAAAGTAAAAAGTAATATATTTACTGTGCTTTGCATATCTTTTGAGAATAATTTAATTAAATGATCTTTAAAACTTTTCTCAGTACACCTAAGATCCTTTCACAGCACACTGGTTGAAAAATCACTGGTCTACAGCAATGAAAGGCCAGGAAAACTCAGAAGACTGCATTACTAAGAAGTAGCATCCTGTCTTCCCTCATGCCTAGGAGTCATTCCATTTAGGGATGAACGTTTGTGAGTGTGTATATATCTGTGTTTGAAGGCGACCTAAGAGGCTTTGGTATAGAAAGAAAGAGCATCAGTAGCCATATGTGTTTATAAATTATTTCATCCCTAAGGATCTTGATTTTTCCTGCCAAAAGATTTGTGTAACTAAATGTTGTCTTTTTGGTTAACAGCTGACATGCCACTAAATTCAGGAGGAATTCAGTTTCTTTATGGGATACCTTAGGCCTCAAATTGTCACAGACACCATTTTTTGTTCATTCAGTAACTTCTGTGAGGGCATCATTTGCACCAAGCATTGTCCTAGGAGGTGTGAGTGTTGCCATGACAAAGCCATGAAGGGGCCTCATGGTCTGAAAGGAAGACAGATATATATCCACACGCCGTGGCCAAAGAGCGTGATACGTGACAGAATAAAAGTAAGCCCAAGCAACCGAAATAAAAAGGAGGGAAGAGTGGACAATAATAAGATTTAAAGGCAGGAGGATGAGCATTCATGGAGGAAGAGTTTATCGATTTGGTCCTTGAACAGCTGATACGTGCGTGGGGTCTGCCAGGCAGAGAGGGAAACAAAATAATTGGCAGCAGAGGGAATAACAGATGCATGGCTTAAGAGGGCTGGAGGTCAAGTTCACTGGAAACAAGAGTGAAAATAAGTGTGGGTGACAGGCTCTAGATGACCATCTGTGCTGTATGAAGAGGTAAAATTTTGACTTTACAGATGATGAAGAACTGGTGACAATCTTACAGCTATGATATAACCTCTGGGAATGGAAGGCGAGTGAAATTATACAGAGGGGCGAGTAGACGCGCCCTCCCAGCACTGTGTCCACCACCTCACTGGGAAGTGTTATGGAGATACAAGTTGGAGATTGTGCCCTTCTGACTAAGGTTTTGATAGTGGGCGTGAAAGTGGAGATCAATATTCAAAATGTACAGAAAGTAGAAATAAACTGGGTTTAGGAACTCATGGGACGTGGACGAGGGGGAAGGAGGAGACAGGATGTCTGGTGGTTTCCAGAATGGGATGGCGCGGCCGTTCATCAGACTAGAAGAGCCAGGAGAAGGTCAGACTTGTGGGCGAGAAGTGATGAGTTCACTAACAGTCCTCGGGGTTTGAGGAAGCCGTGGGACCGTAGGCGAGGCTGCCTGGTCAGCTGTGGCAGGCACACACCTGAGGCTCAGAGAGTCCACGCAGGTTGTGCTCTCACCCAGATTGGTTAAGCTTTTTTGAAAACTTGTAGAGTACATAGTACAAAAATGCACATAAAACAGAGACATGCAGCTTCCTGAATTATTGAAGACCCTTGTAGCCCTCACCCAGATAAGGAGCACAGCCAGGGCCCCAGAAGCCCTCGCGTCCTCGGCCCTCTCCCCCGCGTGCACTCCCCTTCCTCACTAAGCATAACCCATCTTCAATTTTATCATAATGACTGGCTTGTTTTTTGATTTTGATTTTTTACTTTTATGGCCTCAGTATGCATTTCTAAACCTAGGAGTTTAATTTTATCAGGCAGCGTGTGCTCGTCTGTGTCTGGCTACTAGAGCTTAGCGGGCTCTGCAAGCCATCCTGCACACGGGTGTGGGGATTTACTAACTTTCAGTGCTGTCTGACATCCCACTGGAGGAATCCGTGTATGCAGCATGTACGCCTCCGTGCTGCCATGACTGACACTTAAACAGGGCTGCCAAGAACATTCTGCACAGGTCCCCTGGTACATGGGAACGCACATTCCTTATAACCAGGAGGGTACGTTCTGAGTCGTAGGGTATGCACATCTCAAACTTTGGGAGAGGAAGACAAACTCTATTCCAAAGTGATGGCACCAATTTCCACGCCCTCCCGCCGTGCATGAGGCTGGCCATTGCTCTGTACTGTCATCAACACTTGACACTGGCCGGGCTTTCTCCTACTCTCTCTCTCACCCTCACTTCCCCCTTCTTCCCTGAGCCTGCCTCCCTGTCTCCCGCCCTCCTAGCTTCTCTTCCTTCCTCCTTCCACTCCTTCCCTCCTCCCTTGTTCTAGTAGACATGTGTTAGTATCTCACTGTGGTCTTAATTCACCTCTTCCTGATACCTAATGATGCTGAATTGGCCTTCTGGGTCTTCTTTTACAAAATGCCTGTGTAAGTCTTTTGCTCACTGGAGTCTACTGCGTTGTCTAACGGTGTCTGCAGCAACCTTAGCCAATGGGAAGTATCACTTCCCCTGGCAGCCGTGTAACTGTGATGGGCAGCCAAAGAGGCCTTCCCTTCTCTTCTGCCATGTCCACTGTGTGGTAGCCTTGACGTGAGATGTGAGAGTTAAGCCTCAAAAATTCATGAATATTTTTCTATGCCTCCTCTCCTGGCTGGCCGCGGCTCTCACCTAACAACTAGGGTTTAGCATTGTGGCCATGACTTCTGGCCTGGGTCCCGCTCTCTCATTACATGGAAGAGGTCTCCACAAGGACATCTGCTGCTAGAATAGGCAGAAAAGAAACTGTGGGAAGAAGTGACTTATGCACAGAGCAGGCTCTTGGCGAGAGGATTCTTGAACACAGACAAGGACGTTAATAAGAGATAGAGGGAAAAAAATGGCGGGCAAGTTAGTTCATGGTTCTATCTGTTTGAAACAGGGTTTTAACAAAGCTAAATTAGTTTCCCAGCTGCAAGACTTCCAGAGTCTTTATGTCCACTGAGAATTGGATTTCCAAAAGAGAGATAATAGTAGACACCATGGTCTTAAACGTCTTTGACCACTGCAATCATGAGTTGTTTCCTTTCTTTTTTTTTTTTTTTTTTTGAGGAACTGCTCACAGCATTTCCATGCCAGATGTGTTCCCCTCACCATCAAAGTCCAGTCTCTGTTGTTTGCACAGTTCCAAAAGATTAACATACTCTCTGGGCGACCTGAATAGTTTTATTCTTTGTAAGCTGTCTTCTTTCTAAAGCTATTGCTCTGCTCTCGAAAGGTCACCTTAGATCCTCCCATCTTCTGCTCTCCGTGAAGCAGAGCACTGATTAAAAGCAAGGGCCGGAGAGTCATCAGCTTGGGTCTGAGTGCGGGCTTTTACACTGCCAGCCAGAAGGCATTAAAAAAACCACTCCATGTTTTGAAGCCTCGGTTCCCTCATCTAGAAGAAAGGCAGATCAGTGTCTATTTCGCTGGTGTTTTTTTTAACTTTTTATTTTTTGAGGCTCCATTAATACATTTCATGGAATGTGTTCAGAATAGGGTTTGGTGTAGAGTAAATATTTAATGTAATTATCTATTGTTCTTGTTACTATCTCATTATTATTTCTGCTTCTTTTGCCAGTAAGGATACTCTCCAGATCCAGAACCACACACACGCCCTTAACGTGTGTTCTAGAGTCTTCCCGTGGGACGTGAAATGCAAAGTCACCATACATTAACCACACTCACAATATACACACATGCACACATCGTGGGCACAGGAAAAATACATCCCCTTCAATTGTGGGTTGTTATCTGAAAGATGGACCGTCATTGTTAATGTTAGGATATTAATCATCTTTGGGAAGAATTTAATTTCCTCATGTGAATATTTTTTTCCCCAGACTCTCCACTAATGAAGATTTTTTAAAAGGCTGCATTTAATAGCTTTGAATAATGTCCAAAAGAATGAATCTGTCTCTCACTCTGAGCCCCTTCTCCCATGCAAGGCGCATGAGCACATGCGGTGAAAAACTGTAGGGACCAGAGAGTACAGTCCTTTGTGCTTTGGGGCAGACAACTTCCTGTCCTTGGAGTGCAGTGTTTCTGTTTGTCTTGTCGTTTTCATGAGAAATTAAGGATGTGATCATGACTCCGTGATCTCATTGTAAGATGACATACATGAGACATTGAGCTTAGCATCTGCCATCTTGTTGGGTATCAGTGACCTTCCAACCCTTTTGCTTCTCACAACTTTTAGAGGCTCCTTTTGCCGGGAGTGTCTTCTTTGCAAAAGATGTGACCCCCAGACATATTTTCTAATTGTGACATGCTGAGGGCTCTCAGAAGCCCCCTGCAGATAAATAAAGCCCGAACCTCCATGCCTCTGTGTTTTTGCCCTCAAGTTCTAAAATGGGATCTGAGGATATCCCGGAAAGGGGGAAGGCTTTCTTCCCAAATCTTCTGACCTGTTGCCAGACTGTCTTGGTATCACTTTTTAGGTGAATAGTGAAGTGGGATTTTTCTGCATGTGGTTCAGCACCACAGATAAAATAAGGGTGCATAAGACATGAAATCTGCCCTGGAGGACCCCCAGCTTTGAGGACAATCTGGTCATCAGCTATACAGCCCATTATTATTGCAGCTACCTATTGTCACCCCTTTGGTATCAGAATCCTTAATCCCCAGGTATGCGAGCGGGTCACTTCCCCATAATATTTGGTCCATAATGGAACTTGGATGTTGGCTTGTTTCTTTCCATTTGTTCAAGCTAACTGCCGAATTTAGTTATACTAAGAGACACAGAGGACGTGGTTATGTTTGATGTGTGTCACATAAATAAATAAAGCCACAGGTGTCACCCTACCAGCAGAATTTCTGGATCAGAATGGAAAGAAGTTAAGTTGGAGAAAGGAGATTCTGTTATACCCGTTCCAGTGGGAACTGGCAAACTTTTGTATCTCACGAAGCCTTGTCAGCACTGCATTTAATGTAAATGTTATCATAATTATTATAACTTTACATTTACACAGCATTGAGTCTCTGGGGGAAAGCAAGCACTGAATATAAAAGATGATCAAGCCTCCCCCCTTGCAGGGAGACAGACTATCTGGTTCTCTCGCCCTTTTTTGCCTTCTCTTAACTCACTCCTCCAGGCATCACCTGGGTGTACCGCCTGGGAGTTCTTTCTTTCCCTGGGTGGGACTTAGAAAGATGCAGAAGGGGAGGATGTGGTGGAGGCAAAATATGCTTGCAGCCAAAGGGAAAACTTCTTGCCAAGATTAAAGAAGAAAAGGAGCTAAGATTTATTAACTACCTAGTAAAATCCAAGCCTTGAGTTACTTGCTTTGCATATCTAATTTAACAGTCACTAAAATTCCCAGAGAAGTATTACTATCCCAATTTTATGTTATGGAAAGAGAAGCTCATTTATATTCAGGAACTTGCCCTAGATCACTTAATTAGCATGTGGGAGATGATGAATTTCAACCCCTCGGTCTCCTTCCAAAGTTCCTGCTCTTCTTGGTGGGACTGAGAACAAGTCTGTGATCTTATTCGGACAACCCCTCGCACAGGCTGATCAGTAGGGTTAAGCAGCCACCTACTATTTGACTCTGCGAAGGGGTCTAAGAAATGCCATAGTCTCAGAAATCCAGGCTCCCACCTTTAAGGATTGTTAAAAAGGGAAATAGGATTAGTGTGTAGAATCCAAGTCTGCTGGAGTTGAGGGGCCAGGGAAAGAACTAAGAGCTAACTCCTTAGAGGGGCTGAGGGGTGAGTGTTATGGAAAAGATGGAGCATAGCCCAGGGCCCAGAAATGGGGCTGAGTGGTGAGTGGCTAGTGACAAGAAAAAGGCAGGCCTGCTTGGGAAAGCAAAGCCAGGTAGGCCAGATGGGTTTAGAGTGAGGCAAGAGGTACAGTTAGAGAAGCAATGGAAGGTAGAAGAAACCTTCTCCTGGGCCTTTGACTTTCCCCACAAGCCTCAAGGCCAATTTATTTCTTATTCTTTCCTAGGGTCACTAGGCAGTGGTGCAGAGAGCTCAGTGTGGTGCTTGTCACTCTTGGTTTACGTGGTTTCTCCATTTACATCCCCTCAGTGGCCCAAGCAGCCGCCGAGGCTGCTAGTGGGAAAGAAGTGGAAGCCAGATGGAAATGCTTTGAAGGAGACACTCAGGGTGTCCGCCTAGTGCCGGAGGGGATGCAGAGACTGCCCCCCTGAATCTGAAAGTGTGGCCTCATTTATGTTGTCCAGGAATTGATAGGCAATTTTTCAACTTGCAGAAATCCCTGCTGTGAAGAATATGAAAGGAAAGGCCAGTGTCTAGATGTGGGAGCCAGGGAAATGGGACAGCGGGCAGGGCCAGAGCGGAATTGCTATCACAGCCCTGGGAGCATCAGTCCAGGGCTAGAGGTAAAAACCAACCTGGTTTAGTTTGTTACAGAAACATATAAAGAGCTTCTACTCAACCTATTTTAAAGTGCAGGGATAGGAAACAGAAAGCTTCAGTCACACAGCTGGAAGCCCAAAATTGTTCCTGCTTCAAGCCCTTCCTGTCTGTCTCCCTCCTCTCAAAAAGGAAAAGACACTGTAATATTGTGCCTGAGGCTACAAATTATTAGTATTTCTTAAATTAAATCATGCTCATAGTGCAAATATTCACACAGGACCATGGAGTATTAGGTTACCTGTTAATGTCTCCCTCCCACCTCTAAGCTATCCATGGACAGCCAGGTTCCGATGGTCAAAGTCAAAAGCCAGGCTCTAGATCCTGTCCCACCACCATCCTCCACAAACAGGTGAAATCACTTTCAAACCTCAAATGTTCTGGGCCATGTCATGCCCCAGGCCTTTGTTCAGGCAGCTTCTGAAACATCCATCATTCTCCCTGTCCCCTGCCTCCGACCCTCTACTTGGTGGCACTTTGAACTCAGTTTTCTCTTCAGCCCAAATAGAAAGAAACTCAGTTTCTCTTCAGATCCCATAGTCACTTGCTCTATGGATTTTCCCCAGTAAGTCCTGATAGACCTGCTCATTGCCTTCTAACTACCATAGTATGGTATCTTGCCTGGACCTAGTAGTTTTTCTGATTTTGTGTCTTTCTGCTTTTCCTGATTCAGTATGACTCGAGAGCAGGAGTAACCCAACCACCTCTCTGTTCTGAGAGCCTGGCAACAAGAGAGGCAGAGAGTGGGAGCTCAGTGAATGCTGGTGGGATGAATGAGTAGATGGAGGCACTCAATGTACCTAACTGCCTTTG
Source organism: Otolemur garnettii (assembly GCF_000181295.1). Lineage (NCBI taxonomy): Eukaryota > Metazoa > Chordata > Mammalia > Primates > Galagidae > Otolemur > Otolemur garnettii. Next base: position 4,818,085 of record NW_003852492.1, on the reverse strand, counting down.
GTAATGACCTTCAATGTACCTAACTGCCTTTGGTAATGACCTTCATTCAATGTACCTAACTGCCTTTGGTAATGACCTTCATGTACCAAACTGCATTTGGAAATACTCTTTAATTCCTTACTGTGAAGAAAGAGAATGAGAAAGATCAGAGAAAACAATTCTAGCAAAGCTGAAGAAAAATGGAAGAAAGACTTATAGCCACAGAAAGGGAGAGATGGGCCAGTGAAAAAGAGACAAATAAACAGACGAAAAATGTCCCATGTATTTAAAAAGACAATACAATAAGCCATTCTAGTTACATCTGATCACTTTATAAGCACCCTTAGGAATGATGCTACTTTTCATTTTTTTAACTATAAATATGTTCTATTGTTAAACTGTCAGGGAATGAGTTCTGGGTGGGATAAATTGAACAGTCCCATAAGGAAGAAAGTTTTGTCTGAGTTGTGGTGATGGTGATAGGAGAAATATTACCCTTGTGGCCCAGTGAACTAATTTCGAGAGGATGGGGTTAACAAAAGAAATCATGACAGATTGGTATGGGTTTGGAGTCCTCTAGAAATGAATTAAACTACAGATAAGATTCTGGTCACTAGTGGGCTTTCCTGCTCTTCCAACCCCCTCTGCCATCTAGTTATCTCTTCAGTACCCAGAGCTCCAGGTTACAATTCTCTGTAGGATTCCCCTGGAGAGCTCCCAAGGAGGCTGTTTCCCTCCAACCAGCTCTGCTCTTTCCAACTGTCCATGTGCCCAGGGCCCTGGAGAAAGGACTAGAACAGGCGTCCTCAAGCTACGGCCCACGGGCCACATGTGGCCTGCCTAGGACATTTATCTGGCCCGCTGAGTGTTTTTGCCACCACTGCCTGTCCTGCTTAGCAGCTGACTCATCCCGGGGCATGCAGTCTGGCCCTCCAACAGTCTGAGGGACAGTGAACTGGCCTCCTGTTTAAAAAGTTTGAGGACCCCTGGACTAGAACGTTCTCCAAATGTGGATTTGTACCTGAAGAAGAGGGCATGAATGTAATTATGTTTAGTTGCCACAACCCATGGAGTGCAAGAAAGAAAACATCCCCAGGTGAGGTATCCTAGTGGCACCACGGAGCTGAATTGGTCCTTCTTTTGTCTTCTGGGGCCTAGAAAATATTGTCATAGGAAGAATCCTTGACTCGGGGGAAGAGTCGAGGGGGTAGAGGATTGGAAAAAGCTTTGCTGAACAAGGAATAAAGTATTTGCTCAAGGGATAATTTAGTAGTAGAATGAAAATTTTTGTGTATCAAGAGTAGAAAAAGAATCAAACCTAAGTAGGAGCTAGAGAAGGGGGAGAGGAGGCCAACCCACCGGGGACTCATCCCACCTCCTGGGGAGGACTCAGGGATACTCGTCTTTTCTCTTTTTTACCTACTTCTGTCATGTTTTAGTTTTTCAAAGAAAATTGTATTACTTTGAAATCGGAAAAAATATATGTTAAAAATAAGAAAAAATATAGAAAAAATTCTAAGTGCCACTGAGAGCTGCCTGCCAAGCTCAGAGAAGCCAAGGTCTTCTTCGCTTAGCCCTCTAATCTCGAGGCTGGCCTGCCACCCTTCCTGCAGGACTAGCCTGCATGGATCACACCCTTTTCTTATTTGCCAGGGACCAGGCTGAGACTAGCCCAAGATCTGCTAAAGGTGGGGGTGGGGACCTTGAGGCAGCAGGGCATCTCTGCATGAAGCAGGCCCGGCCTCTTCCCTGGGAAGGGAAGAGAGGCCGCCTGCCTGGTGTGTTTGCTAACACACAGGAGCTGCGGCCTGTAATCATCATTAGCTCTCTTTGGTGTTTACTGACTGTTATTAATTAGAACGAGCAAACTTGGCATTAATGTGCCTGCCATAAGGATGAAGGTTCTTACCGCACCACCATCCTGCATAAGCGGCTGGCCTGGGACTCATTTGCCAACTGTTACCAGGATGATGCAAGGCCAGGGGGCATCAGCGGACAGAGGACAGGGTGAGGGAGGGGCTGGGACCTGGGTTTCTCCAAAGTTTGAAATTAGCGGAGCTGTGCTGGTGCAAAGGGGAGCAGACCTCTCCCCAGCATGGGTGGGAGCTGCTAGCAGGCTTTGGGCAGCCTCCAAAGGCAGCCCAGGAACCCCCAAGGCTCTTGGTCCCCAGAGTTTCCCTCTGGCTCTGGCTACAGCAGCTTTCCCCCTAATCAGAAAATCAGTGAGTACAACTTTTTTTACCACCAGTGGGAAAGTGTCCTGTGGTTCTTTAGGAGAGAGGATGGTTGATATATACAGTTGCCAAGAAAGGAAAAGTCTGGTCTGGTGTTCTGATTTAGCACAGAATATGTATATCCTCTTGTCTCCCTGAAAGTGAGGCTATACTTGTGTGTTTCCTTCTCTTAAAGTCCAGCCTTCCGAGAGGAGTCTGCCCCTATATGGGACATTTTGGAGACAGGGTAGACAGAGGGACATGGCAGCCAGGAAAGAAAGTTGATTTCCTCCCACATGGGCAAGAGGCCTGGATGTGGGAGGGGGAGTCTCTAGGGAAAGTGGCAAAGTTTCAAAGTAGACGAGATGTAAGGTGGGAGATAAGTTTGTTTTGAACAGAGAAGCTGCAGGCTCATCTTCAGCTTCCCCAAAAGGGATCACATAATCGGCAACTTGTACGGGTAAGGAGGGCCTGCCCTCTGAGCTCTGGGCCCCGTAGTTTGCATTATTGGGGGAACAACTGTTTACTTTCCCAGAGGATCTGAGTATAGGTCAGCTACACTGCAGGACTCATGTCTAAGCAAACAGGGAGATTAGCACCAACCCACGTGGGACAAAGGTCTGACAAGGACCCAGGCTGCAGCCTCCTTCCTACATCCACCTCCTCCCTCTCCCCCAGGATCACAGGTCAGCCTCTGCCCACACAGGCAGTGGAGCACTCTGAAGGCCTCTGCCACTTGCAGACCTTTAAGTTCTTTGAATTGAATCATAAGCGGAAGTGGGAGGAGACTGTCACAGTAGGGAGAGTCACAGACATGAGTGCTGAAATGCAGGATAAACTGAGGTGAGCTGGAAATTTGGGGAAAGGCTGGGTTAGAGTTCTGTATCACCAAAGGCTCCGCAGGGTGTCCCAGAGGGAAGTCCTGAGATTCTCCCACGTTTCTGAGATACCCCTGCTACAAGGAGAAGGGGCCGCTTAGCGATGGAGGTCTAGCCTGGATGGCATCTAGCAAGCAACACTTATCATTGTCACGGTCCTCATATGTCAGACTCAGGAGCTCCTAGCACAGCTCTGAAGGGGTACTTGTTTCTGTCTCCTTGTCCTAACAAGTATTGCAGGCTTTCTTGGAAACCTTGTCACCGCTAAGGTGTTTGAAGAAATTAATGGACTTCAATTAAAGGCCCATCTCAAACATCAACTCTATGAGGCCTCTTGACCCTCCAAGCTTAGCTGGGTTTGCCCATCCCCTGTGGACTCTTTAGAACCTGTCCATCCCTTGAATGCAAACAAAGCATCAAAACAGATGAGCAGTCATTCCCGTTTGGATGTGAGCTCTTCAAGGTCAATACTTACATTTTATTAATCTCCCCAACCCTCTATATCTGGTGCCCGACATGCTATAGGCACCTGTGAATAGACTAAGGTCTTCTGGGAGCTGCTCTTCTACAGCAAATCCACTGATGTTCACCATCAAGAAAATACCAGGACAAATTTGGTTAATATTGAGCCAGTGTATAAAGAGATCAAAGAGAATAAGACTTGTGAAGATAATTTAGATATTATGGTACCGAGGAAGTGGAGAGGAGAGGAACTGACATTAATTGAGCAACTGCTTCTTACCCAGTGCAACACAAGGTTTCTTAACTATGCTATCTAGAGCAGCCCTCACCATGACCCTTGCAGGTAGGTATTGATTATTGATGTTCTCCTGCCTCCCCTCCTTAGATGTTGACTGCACTCCTATTCTCTGCAGAAACTGCTCTACAGAGAGTCTGATGGTGAACAAGACAAGCAGAGAAGATCTAATCAGTTGTGTGTGATCTACTGATGATTCCACAGCTCAGACTAAGCAACTGGCTGGCTTTACCTAGTTCACAAAAGTCCAGACAGAACTTAAAGACTGGTCTGTGTGGCTCTAAGGTCTAGTCTCTTTGCAAATTCCAGGTGATATGTATTGCAGAAGAAGTGGACCAGGAAATTCTCAAGTTTCTATTAGGTAACCAAGAAGGCCATTCTGGGAAAACTGGCAATTTTGGAGCATTCTGGGGCCTCTAAATAGCCTTCAGTGATGTTTAACAGATTCCATAATTTCATTGATCAGCACTGGGCATGGGTCTCTGCGTGGAAAGGGGAAGAAGAGGGATGTGGGATGTTTCTCTGTCACTTTAAGTCCTAAATTGTTTTCAGGTGTGTGTTTGGAGCCAAGCCGGGAGGCTGCCCGCCATGCAGGGAAGGGGGTGGACGCGGTGTCCTTTAGGCCCTCTCCTCATCAGTTACTCTTTCAAGTAATGAGGAAGCACGGGGATTGATTTGATGCCTAATGAATAATCAGCTGCCATCAATAATTGTAATCACTAATCTGGTGCAATTAGAGACAATTATAATAAATGCAATTTCCTCCCAAGCCACTAACGAACTACAGAAATATGAATTGACTTAAGGAGGCTGGCAGTGATTTATGTGATTGTGAGATCATGAATCCCATTATGTGGGTAACAATTCTTAAAGGGGCAAAGTTCTTTCCTGATTTCACACCTACCTAATGAGAAGCCAGAAGAGACCAGGTAAGAAGCAGTAAGCACGGAGCCCGGGGCAGACTCAGCTAGGCTGTCGTGTAAAGGTCTGTTTAAGTCTTGCTTCAAGTTCTGCTCACTGTAAAGATATGCTGAGTTCATGCCTTTCAAGTCTTGTAGAATGAGGAAGAAATAGTCCAATCAGTGCTGGGGGAAAGGATGTTGACGGGAACATCTGGATGGAGATAACCTTTTCTTATTCAGCCATGCCTACTGGACCATCACCCTTTCCACATCCAAAGGAATCCCACATTTTGATGGAGAAGTGTCTTTATGGGGTTTTTTTTGTTTGTTTGTTTGTTTGAGACAGAGTCTCACTTTGTCACCCTGGCTAGAGTGCCGTGACATCTCAGCTTACAGCAACCTCAAACTCTTGGGCTGAAGTGATGCTCCTGCCTCAGCCTTCCAAGTAGCTGAGACTATAGGCACCTGCTACAATGCCCAGCTATTTTTCTTAGACGTGAGGTCTTGTTCTGGCTCAAGCTGGTCTCGAACTCGTGAGCAGCCCAAGCAATCCACCCACCTCAGCCTCCCAGAATGCTAGGATCACAGGTGTGAGCCACTGCACCCTGCAAAAATGTCTTTATGTAAACTGAATTTCCCTAGGGTTTGCTAGTATCTTAAAAATGCTTAGTTATAATTATATAAGTCCTGATCTCAAAAATGTTGAATGGCCATCTACTTTCTAATGAATCAGCTGGAGGTTTTAGGGGGCTCCACAGCAGGGCCCTGAATAATTGCAACAGGATTGCAGTCAGTAAGAATGAGGCTGGAGTTAGGGTGACACCTGCCCACCTGCCTGGGACTGAGGGTGTTCTGGGATTCAGACCTTTCGGTGCCCAACCTGGAACACGCTTGGGCGAGCAGAGATGCGGCGTTCCCATGGAGATGAGATCCAGGATAGAGGCAGAACCCAGATAATGCCGGGAAGGAGATCAGAGTTTATTCTCACAGTACTTAGGATGAAATCCAACCTCCCTGCCATGATTGCAAGGCTCTGCAGGACCTGACCTCTGCTCGGCCGCCCCCCTCCTGCTGGTGGGCTTCTCAGCACTCATTTCCCGGAGGCCTTGCCTCAAGGCCTGCTGTTCACCTTTTCTCTGCCTAGAGAGCTCCCTGACCCTGATTTTTTCCAGGTCCAGCTTCTCCTTGTCACTCAAGTCCTACCTCAAATGGCCCCTCACCAAAGCAGGCTCCAGGCCCTGCAGCCGCGGTCATCCACGTGTGTGTATATGTCCACTCTCCCTTGCTACTGTCATACCACCCACACAGCAAGTGCTAATAAATATTGCCTCGTGAAGACGAGATCCACTTTCCAGCCTCTACTCTCTCTGTGCATACTCATCCAAATTCACAGTCACCTGTCCCTGAACACCTGCTTCACGCTTTTCCTTCAATGGCCACCGGCCAAAATTCCTCCAGAAGAACTTCCCCAAAGCCTTCCTAGCTCCTTGATCAAATAGCCTCTTTTCATCATTTTTAATTGATAATAATTATATACATTCATGGATATAATGTGGCATTTTGATACACACATACATATTGTGAAATGATTAAATCAAGCTGAATTAACATAACCCCCCCCACATGCTTATCATTTTTTATGGTGAGAGCATTTGAAATTTACCCTCTCAGCGATTTTGAAATATACAATACAATACCATAGTCACCATGCAGTGTAATAGGTCTCAAAAACTATTCCATCTGTCCAACTGAGCCTCTGTATCCTTTGATCAACATGGCTCCATCTTATCCTGTAACTCATATCCGACAGGTGCCGTGTGCCAGGCTCCGTGTTCCTTATCACATGTGTGCACAGACTGGGAAAGCCATGAGGCAGTGACCTCTTGCCCTGGGCTCCGCCTCCTCAGTCCAGATCAGGCACTAACCATACACCTGAACCAGAGGAGATAAATTGTACCCCCAGGGCCCCTGTGAAGATGAAAGCGGGTGATGTGCAGCCCCTTATACAAAGCAGGAGAATTCACACCTCCACGCCCAGGAGGAATCTTGACTTGAATGGAAACAGAGCCTACCTAGTGCAGTGGGAAGACAGCAGACTTAAAGTTCTTCAGACATCAATGTGCATCTCGGGCTGCCACTAACCAGACACGTGACACTGACCAAATCCCTTGCCCTCCTGCCCGTGACTTCCCTATGTGTAAACGAGGTGCTACTATTCCGATTTCTTGAGCACTTCCAACTCTGACATTCTGCGGTTCTGAGCATTGCTGGAACTGCAGGGGGGGCAGGGAAGGGAGAGTAAACCTCACATGTTCATGTTTTAAAATTTCAAATGGAGGAAGTTGTTGTTTTCCCCCCTTCCCTTCTCCCTAGTGGTAGCAAACAAGCAATAAATATGGAAATCCTAAAAGCCAGAGAAAACAGTGAGCGTTCTCCACCTTGCCGACCAAGTACACAGAGGCTGCGTCACACAATGAATGGGCTCACCCCTCCGCTGTGCTGCCTGAATCCTCCCAGCCTGGGGGTGGCTGGGCCATTCACAGGACAGCTGTCCTTTGTTCTGCCCACACAGGGTCCCCTGCTTGTACACTGGCCAGCACGGTCACTGGGTGAATGCTACTGAGCACAGGTGTCTGTTCTTTCCCCAGGGAGCCCCAGACAGATGGAATCCACACTTAGAGCCATGCCTGGAAGGATGGAGAAACGACGCAGGTGAACTGGGAGGTGATGCCAGCAGAGAGGGGAAGGAAAGAGATGAAACAAAGGCCAGGCAGACGGTGCCAGCTGCAGGCGCCAAGCCCTTTCCTGCCAGGGGACAGGTAACTGCTTTTCAGAATTGTGCAGACGTACTCAGTAATTGCTCTGCACCCTCTTGTCTGCCTTTTAAGCACGAGTCAGGATTGCGCCTGCCTCCCAATACCAGCAAATGTCCCAGGAAGGACCCTCCGTAATAAGAGCCTTTTGAAGCTGATCTTCAGAAGCCTCTTTCCAAGATGGCCCCTGGAGTGGAAACGCTGGCACTCAGCGGCTCTATGAGCTCCTGCTCCAAAGTTCCCTCTACCCTACACCTGCTCCCGGGGCCACACAAGAAGGTGGCAGCTCCTCGGGAGGCATGTGTCCCCACAGTCAGGCCTGTCACTGTCCCTGCTCTGGAGGCAGGCAGACAGGTCTCTGGTTTTCAGTAGATACTGTGAGAAAGGGCTCTCAAAATCCCTCACTTCTAACCAGGTCTTTGCTTTCCTGAGTCCCACACACGTCCATTCCAATGTTTTTCTTTGATTTCATTCTAGGCCAAAAACCTCATCCATCTGGATCAATCTCTTAAATCCTACTATGAGTTTCTCGGTAAGAATGATAACCTGCTCCCTGAGGGGCAGAAGTCCCTCAGAGGTGTTCCCATCAAGCTCAGGCTCAGTAATAATAAGTAAATGTAAATAAATAAATAAAAAGAGCTCCGAGAAGCTCTTATTACCTAGGGTCCTCCCTGGGACATTTGCTGGTAATGGGAGGCAGATGCAATTTGCCATCCACCCTTGACCCCAATGATGTCACCAGGATGAAGGTAGTGCCCAGTCCATGGGTTCCAGGACAGCATCAAGCAGGAAGGAGGGGGTGCGTCACACTGGGCAGATGACACTACTCACTTCTCTGAGGTGCGTGCCCCGGGGGTGTTATTTACAGAATTCCCCTCCCACTCCATCCAGATGGGTGCCTGTTTCTCAATATTTAGCTCTGTCCTAGACAATACTGAGTAATTGTTTCCCTGTCTACATCATGATTCCTTAAGCAGAAAATACTCTTTATAAAATCAAAAGCAAGAGCTGGGCGCTGTAGCTCAGCAGTTAGAGCGCTGGCCCTGCAAACCTGGGTGGTGAGTTTGAACCTTGCCTGGGCCTGATTAAGAAAAAAAAGAAAAATAGAGGCCAGGCAGAGGCAGCTCACACCTCTAATTCTAGCACTCTGGGAGCCCGAGGAGAGTGGATTGCTTGAGCTCAGGAGTTGCAGACCAGCCTGAGCAAGAGCAAGACCCCATCTCTACTAAAAACAGAAAAACTAGTTAGGGCAGTGGTGCATGCCTGTAGTCCCAGCTACTTGGGAGGCTGAGGCAAGAGTATTGCTCAAGCCCAAGAGTTTGAGGTTGCTGTGAGCTGTGACGACTCCACAGCACTCTCCCCCCAGTGTGACAGCGTGAGGCTCTGTCTCAATAAATAAACAGCATCAGATTGATGGAAGAATAACAGATAGGTGAATTTTTGATAAAGAAAATTAAGTAAACTGTTAATTGTAGATTCTAGTGATGGGTTCATGGGTGTTGGACTATGAAATTATTTCACCTTTTCTGTATGTTTGATAACTTTCTTGTAAAATATTGAAAAAAAACATTTCTGCCTTCTGCTTCATTCATAAATCTGTTAATTTAACAAACTTTCATGAAGTACTTACTACCTTTGGGCTCCCTTCTCTGTGTGGGGCCCCTGTGATAACCAGGGTGACGCTGAGAAGATACAGTGGGCACTTAGCAAGTAACTGCTGCTTTCTCCCATTCACTCAAATACCACTGATTCGCCCTCCCCACCCCTCCCCACCCCACCCCGACACACTTGCTTTGCCCTTTCTGATTTGCTGTCAGGTGTGGACAACATTCCCACAGTAGGCTTAGGACACCAGGCTGCATCACACCTTATCACCAGGACCATTGTCCATGTTTTCTGCCCAACCCGAACAAGGACCAGCAGCTGGGGGTACAAGCACCTACATACCCCCTAGAATTGCCTTGGGAAGACACAGTTAAGGACAGATCTCTCCCCCTCACCCACCCACGTTCTTCTTCTATGGAGAACAAGAGAAAATAAGGTGAGTGCCGCTTACTGCACAATCACACAGCTTACACCAGGGGTCCTCAGACTTTTTAAACAGGGGGCCTGTTCACTATCCCTCAGACCATTGGAGGGCCGGACTGCGGGCCCTGGGACAAGTCGGCTGCTAAGCAGGACAGGCAGGGGCAGCAAAAACACCCAGTGGGCCAGATAAATGTCCTCAGCGGGCCGCATGTGGCCCATGGGCCATAGTTTGAGGACGCCTGGTACACCTTCACTGTAATATCAGCTTTTTAATGATGGAATGTTCATTCCATTCCCATAAAGTGGTGTCCACTCTTCCACAGATGTCAGGGACCTCTGACAGGGGCAATCCATTAGACCAGTAACATTCTATGCACACTGGTTCACCCATTTTTGAGAGTGGCTTCTCTGTGTCAACCATACCACAAGAGCAGTGACAAAGGAAGCTGCAGAGGCCAATGTGACCGGGCTCTGTCCTTGAATAACTTGTGGTCTCCTGAGGGAGGCAGATGCCAGGACTCTGCAGTAACTGTTCTCAGGAAAATTCACACGGAGCCTGCGGCATGCTGGCCTCTCCCCATGGTGACTGCATTCCTTCCCTTCTTTCTCTCCAGAGTTCCTACAACAAGCCCATGCCCTTGGAATGGGAGGGGATGGGGATTCTGGTAGGAACCTTCATGCCATTTGTGTGGCACTTAATAGGCTGCCAGGGGGTTCCAAATAGCATCAGGTGAGAAGGCAAGGGCAGGGTCCTTAAATTCTACACACTGATGGACTTCTTCCTAGAGCCCCTAATGTCTGTGCCATTCATTTGACAATTAATCACGGGCCTGAGTATTGTGTGGCCTATCCTAGGTTATTGAACTGAAATGTTATTTATTTCTTCTGTTGGTATTTAATGCTTTATAGGTGTCTCTGTTATCGCCCCCAGCTAGAAATCCAGAATCTTAAATCTAGAATTTAAGACAGTGGAAGGCAAGTGAGCCTTGGTCTCTGTCCCCTACTGTGCCTAGCACTGTGCCTGGCTCGCAGTCGGCCCCCAATCAGTGCATTGACTAATTCGGTCTTTTTTTGCCTAAGGCCCATCATGTTCCTGCTGTCCCAGTGAGCTCGCAGCTGTCACCAGGACCACCCTATGCCACAGGGGCAGGCAGACAAATGAGCCCCCGTCTACCTTTCCTCTGCGAGCAGCACCAAGAACCCTGAGAGGCAAACTCACTATGAATTTTAAAAACATTCCCCGTGGAGGTTGCAGAGCAAACCTGTTTGAAAGGAAAGGATTTTTCCCCCTTTCTTCAGCGCCACTGGAGCAGCTCCTTCCATTGAAAATACAGGGATTTGTGCCGCATGGCTGTGCAGGGAGGGGGCGAGTCCACGGCAGGCATCAAGGGCTCAGCACTCAGCAGGGCTTTGTGCTCTGGGCACTCGGGTGACCTGGCGCAGCCGAGCACACCCCTCTGCCTGCAGAGGCCACAGTGCAACCCTGCAGGCGACTTTTCAATAATGGCCCTGTGCCCAAGAAGGACATCAGTGGGATGACTGGGAACATTTTTTCCCTCCCCCTCCTGTGCTCTCCCAATAATACCATAATGAGGTTTGTTATTTGGGCAAAGGGGCACGTGATGTTCTTTTCTGTTGGGAGAAGAACTAAAGAACACAAAATTATCGAGCACCTGTGATGCACCAGAAACCTTCTCATGTGCTGTCGTATTACTCCTAAAGGTAGATCACAAAATATTACCCCCATTTTGCAGAGGAGGGGGTGGAGATTTGGAGATGCTTGACCACAGGCCCATCATTAAAACTTGATTCCAAAGCCTCTGCGTGTGTGTGGGGGGGTGAAGTCTCACTGTTCATACATATTTCAGACATGTTCACTTCTCTGCTGAACAGCCAGGTGGTGGCTGGGTGAGGTGACAGCAGTTTGGGACAGTCTCAGGAATGTCACAAGCAGTCCACTTATGATTCAGGGGAACATCCAGCCAAGTGATGACTTCTTGCTATCTTTATCTACTGCTGGCTGTTCACTTGGATTGGGGGATAGGAGAGATTTAATTCTAAATTCACAGATGCAGCTAAACCTCCCTTGCAGAAGATCCATCGGGATTAGCACTTAGGGAGCTGTACAGCTTGGAAATGTGAAGGCCCAGGGGGAAAAGATCTGTAGTGGGGGCAAACACAGCGTTCCCCTTGGGAACCCAGGTGGGCTCTGTGCCGGGGGAGAGGGCCCTTCAAATCTACATAAAACCACAGTAAGCAGACTTCCAGCTATTGGGAAATATCTGCTTTTGTTGCTGGACAAAAACTGCCATTTGGTTTTCCGTGCCTATGTGGCTGCTGGTGCCTTTTCTATCCTTATTCTGCAAGTTTTTTTTTTCCTTCCATAATACATGCAAACTGCATTTCCTGTTAGATTGACAACGTGAGCAGAAACTATGCCATTTCATAAGAATCACAGAACAATTGTGCAGCTAGGACACCCACCTCCTTTTACAGAAGGGAAGCTCCAAGGTCAAGGTCACCTGGTAACCCAGACAGTGCCAGGCTGTGAAAGATAGAATTCTGCCCCTCCAGTCCTGGACCATACTTATTAGACCAGGCAGTAACATTGTTGTCCCTGATGATCTGGAATCAAGGGCGGGCAGAGAAGCTGCTAGGTCCTCCTTGGCCCAGGGACCCCACTTCTCCTGGGCTGGTGTGGCAGACACAGAGAAAGGCATTTATCAGGACCGGGCTGGATCATTCTCTTCCAGTTCCTTAAATGTCAGGGTGTAAATCAAACTCGAAGCTTACTGAGAACATGTGGGTGTGATCGAATCAGACAAGGATAATGTGTTTCTAATCCGACTGCTTTTGTGACATGTAATTCACATTCGGAGATGGTTTTGCAGTGGTTTGCCTGGGTTTTGTTAGCGTGGCCCTCCCATTTCTGCTATGAGTTTTATTACCTCTTGCCATGGGGAAATATGAAAGGGTCGCTTATTCAAGAAAATGTATGACAACAGCAACAACAAAAACAACAACAAGATTGTTCCAATCTAAATATTGTTTCAATCTCACATCTTAGCAAACCTCAGCTATGTTCTATTAAACTTAAACACAAATAAGTCTGCACCTTTACTGCTGACATTTAATTCCAACACTGGGGCCCCTAATACTCAAAACTCACATATTCCACAATAACAACAACAAACTAGACTCAAAAATGGACAAGGGATGGGAATAGACATTTCTCCACGAAAAGATATATAAACAGTCAACCGGCACATGAAAAAAACATTCAACATCACTGGTCACTAGAGAAATGCAAATCAAAACCATGATGAACTACCACTTCACACACCTTTTTAGTGTTTAAAAAACAGAAAATAGCCAGTGCTACTGAGTATGTAGAGAAATTTGAATCATGGTGGGGATACAAAGTGGTGCACCTGCCATGAAAATCAGTTTAGTGGTTCCTTAAAAAATTAGATACAGAATTTCCATACAATCCGTTCCTTCCCCTTCTGGGTATAAACCGAGAGGAACTGAAAGCAGGGTCTTGAACAAATAGTTCATCAGTGCACATAGAAGCATGATTAACAGTGGCCTCAAAGTGGACATAACCCTGTAGCCATCAACAAAAGAGGGGTAAAGGCCAGGTGCTTGCTGGACACACACACTATGTGGGAATATTACTCAGCCACGAAAAAGAGGAGAGTTCCAACACACGCCACAACACGGGTGGATGTAGAAAACATGAAGCTAAATGAAATAAATCAACGGAAAGGTACAACTAGTGTATGACTTCACTTACATGAAATAGCTAGAGTAGGTCTATGCATAGAGACAGAAAGCAGATGAGAAGTTAACTGGGAACTGGGGCGTGGGAAGATGGAAGATGGGGAGTTGTGTTTAATGGGGACAGAGTTTCTGGGATGAGGAAATGTTCTAGAGATGGAAGATGGTCATGGTGGTACAACAGTGTGAAAGCGCTTAATGTCATTGAACTGTGCAATTAAAATAATTAAGATGAAAAATCTCATGTTATGTATATTTTACCATAATAAAAGAAAACCAGCACAGCCATCACTACCCCCCCAAACAAACCAGCAACAATCAGGCTATATATCAAGGCAGCGGATCTTGCAGGCTGACTATGAGCTTTGCTTTCTTCCCACCAACCCCCTGGGTAACACCCTCTGCCCCAAAGGCACCTCCCCGTCCCACCCTGCCCTTTATTCGTGCTGTTTCTGTGTCTGCAACGCCTTTCTCCATCCTGGCCTCACAGATATACACATCAGATTATCACAGACTCTTCGGCTAATTTCTCTCCCATCAGAGGACTCTACTTTTCTTGAAGTATTTCACACACGCCTTGTTATTTTTTTTTTACCTTGTTTTACAATGATTTCTTTAGGTAGGCTGGGAGTTTCCTGTGCCAGGGACAATGTTTTACTCATTTTTTTTTTTAATCCCCAGCTCCTAGTAACATGCCTAACTCATAGTAGGGGTTCAATAAATATTTAATTACACTGGTTGGTCTTACAGGTGTTTTTTTTGTTTTGTTTTGTTTTGTTCTGTTTGGTTTTGTTTGAATTCTACCCAGAGGAAACAAGCACCTTAACCGATCAGAGAAAGCTGTTCCAATTGCAACAGTGAAAGAGAAGCCTCCAGAAGGTAAAAGAAAGGGTTTCCTGCCCTCCTTAGGTTCTGCTTCAGTGGACGTGGCTGTGGCCTCTGACACTTGTGGGTTTACATCTTGATTCTGGTCTTGTGCGTTCTGGTAGTAGAGGCTTGGTCTTGTTATTAAACTTTGCCAAAACCCTAGCTTTCCCATCTCTGCTGTGAAATAACAGGTCCACATGACAGGGTAATGGTGAGAATTAGATGACATGACGTGTGGGAGCCACGGCAGCCACTATGAGCACCCCGTGGTTTCTGTGCAGAGGCCTCTCATAATTCTTTTCACTAGTATCTCCACCTCCCACTCCCTTTCTCCCTTTTCCCAAACCCCTAGCGAGGACTAGCTCAGATTTCTTCCTTAATTGCCTCCATATTTCTTCTGCATAAGCTACTCCATCAGCAAAACAACCTTGATTTTTCTCGTCTCATAACAAACTTGTTCTGTGGCTTTCTTTAGCAATTGGGAGGAGGGGGTTCTAGGGTAAGGGTGAAGTGAAGGGGTCTTCTCTCCACAGTGGTCCTTCAGCACAGCTGTTCGAAGGTCACCATTTGCTACTCAAATCCTTTTTCTTGGCTGCATCAAAGGGCAAATGCCCCACATAAGCTGAGGTTGGCAAGACCTCTGTTCCCTTGGCCTGCAGTTGGAATCCCTCGCGCGTCTATTCTTGGGTGAATCACAGGGCTTTTGTTCCCCGTCCCAGCCCTCCCTGTCGTGGGGAGACTGTTTTTTCCTTTCCTCCCATTTTCCCACCCTCCTTTCCTCTTTTGTGAGCTTTCAAGTCCCCCAATTAAATAACTGCTAAGTTTTCTTTGTGAAAGGCACTCAAGTTTGCTGAAAGACAACCATGTAAATGTATTTCCTTCTCTTTTCTTTTTGTCCTTGAATTCTCATGGGTTCAACCTTCTTGAAGGGGAAAAAATAGATTAAAACCGAATATAAAGCATCCATTGCAGTAGTCTGGGTACATCTCCGGCCCACTTGGAATTTCTTTCCTTCATGCATTCAGCAAATGTTCCTTGGATGCCTCCTATACCCCAGGCACTGTGCTAGGCACCAAAGGGGTCCAACTCAACAGGACATGGTTCTGGCCCGAAGGAAGAATCTGGTGAGCATATGATTGCCAAGTGATTTGCTTTCTGATGTACGAAGGAGTTTCCAGACCCAGAGCCCTCACCAAGTAAATCAACTTTCTTGGATGTGTTCAGTGTGGAGAGATGGACAGCACAGCACAGACAGATGATCCTCCGCCCCTGCCCGTAAGGCACTTGCACACTCCTCAGGCAAACTACAGGATGCATTAGCATGTGGGGTGGAGAAGGTATCCCTGGGAT
>NW_003852492.1:4725864-4801042 GCF_000181295.1 Otolemur garnettii | reverse complement strand
CACATACGTGAGGTCTGACTGTATCTGTGCATGTGTATGTACATGCGTGTACATGCGTGGGCTCTGGTTGTGTCTGTGCACGTGTGTGTGCATGCGTGTACACGTGTGGGCTCTGGTTGTGTCTGTGCACGTGTGTGTGCATGCGTGCACATGCGTGGGCTCTGGTTGTGTGTGTGCATGCATGCACATACGTGAGGTCTGATTGTATGTGTGCATGTGTATGTGCCTGCGTGCACATGCATGGGCTCTGGTTGTGTATGTGTGCACGTGTGTGTGCATGCATGCACATGTGTGGGCAACCATCTCAAGGTAATATTCACTTGGTTAGAGATATTTTATCAGTTATAATGATCTCTTACTTAGATCATTGTCCTCTGGACTTACAAAGAGCCACCTAAACATGCTTTCTACCTTCAGACCAGCACTTGGAGGCGGTGGGTAGGGATACTTCAGCAGTATGTCAGATTGTACCTTAAGTCAGCAGCCTGGCTGCTGCTCCCTGACCTGTCAAAAACTTCTGGTACCACATGGAAGCTTCTCTAAAGAATGACAGAGCAGCCTGGGAGTGGCTGTTGCTGCAGGTTTCTTCTGGGTTACAGTGTTCTAAAGCTGTACTCAATTCCATTTCCAGTCATTTTATCTGGGCACTGGGCTAGGCACTGCAGAATATAAGGGATGTATAGTCAACCAATTGGGAAATACGAAACACACAAGTGAACAGTCAGAATCAACAAGAAGATGAACTAAAATCAAATCTAAACATCGAGTGTGGTACGAGAGGTCAGAGAGGAAAAAGATCAATGTAATCTGTAGTCAGGAGCCTTTAGATCTAGAAGAGACTTACGGGATCAACCACTCATTGACCCTGTTATTTAGCATTCCTTTAGTAAATATTTACGGAGCACTTCCCGTCTACTGAGATGTGTGGAAGGTGGTGGATAAGGAGAATAAAGTGCAGTAAGGTAGAGGGTTGCTCAAGTTAGTAGCAGAGATAGACACAGAATCCATGCTGTAATAAATCATTCACTTAACAAGTACAGAACGGGCAGTTGCTCTGTGTTGGAGACTGGGATGGATGCAGAAATACCGCATTGCATGTTGGGTCAGCACCTGTGGACCGTAAGAGGCTGCAGGAACCTGTGAGCACTTCTTAACATCCCTCAGACTCTACTTCTTTAATTACAAAATGCAGACAGCAAGACAAACACCGTCCTCCTAGAAAAGATGTGAGCATTAAATGAAATAAACACATAAAGGGCACTGCATAGTCTTAGATGCAAAGTTCTGGATAAATGCCAGATTTTAAAAACTATTATTATAGACCAGGTGCGGTGGCTCATGCCTGGAATCCTAGCACTCTGGGAGGCTGAGGCAGGTGGATTTCCTGAGCTCACGAGTTCAAGACTAGCCTGAGCCAGAGTAAGACCCTGTCCCTAAAAATAGCCGGGCATTCTGACAGGCACCTGTAGTCTCAGCTACTCAAGAGGCTGAGGCAAGAGAATTGCTTAAGCCCAGGAGCTGCGATGCCACAGTACTCTACCAAGGGTGACAAAGTGAGACTCTGTCTCAAAAAAGATAAAATAAAAATAATTATTATAGAGCTATGTCAGAGGATAAAACATAGTTTCTACAAAACTTACATTAATTCTATTGGAAGAGAAAGTGTGTACCCAGACCAATGTGTCTCCCTCATAACAGGGCTTTGGGAAACACATTAAAAAGTTAAATGAAAATAAACAAAATGAAAACAAACATAAAGAGAGAAGCGTGAAGGTTATGCCTGGACCCTGCAAGCTTAAAAACAGAAGCGTTTGAGACTTTAGATTTTTGATTTTGGAATATTTGCAGTATGTCTGCCAAGCATCCCTAATCCAAAACTCTGGTATACGCCAACGATCATTTCCTTTGAGCATCATGTCAATTCTCAGTTTCAGATTTCGGCACATTTCAGATTTTAGATTTTCAGATAAGAGAGACTCAGCCTGCACGTGATGAACTGGCTGAACATTCTGAACAGTCATTTGGTTGATCACTTTCTCAATGCATGTAAGAAGCAAATTGTTAAATCCTGGACAAGAAAACATTTAGAACCCACCTAGTCCATGCCTCTGCCTCTCACTTATTAGTAACGAACACTAATTACAAGCTCCCACACAAGCTCCCCGTGCAGGTCCCATAGTATAAGCATCATGATCTAGGGTCGCTTGACCCTAAAGTACTTGGGAATTTCAAAAATAGCCAGAGAAGGAAGAGATCACATAAGATGGCTCTTGCCATGAACGTGTCTTAGCAGCTAATTCAAGAAGAAGGCTCTTTCCACCTTCCCTGTCCCCATCTGGGATAGGACAGAGTTCAAATGTCTATATGCAGAGAAAAAAATTCTCAGTGTTTACCCAGGTCAGCAACGTTAAGCCAGGGAACTGATTTGGGGAATAGAGTGGGAATGACCATAGGAATGTCCCAGTGGTGATACTCGGTAAATGCAGAAGATACACCGTGATCAGAAATGTCACCAAACCGATACAGGACTAGTGACAAAGGAAGGGGAGAACAGTGCCGAATACAAAACCCAGCTCTCGGCGGAGGGGGAGGGGAACAGAAGACATTTTCATAGAAAATGAGGGCATCAGACAGACAGGCTGGGGTCAGGATAAGGAGATACGTGGAGTGAGAGCAGGCATGGGGGACGAGAGGAGCTCGGGGGTTTACACACAGGCACATCAGCCATGCTGTGGGGCACAGTTACTCCAAATTCTATTCCATCCCTCTGTTAGTAACGGCGAGACTTGTAACAGGGAGCCAGACTGAGTCATCCCTGCCTGGGACTAGACAGGACTGAAATGGCAACTTCACTGCCCCTGACCAAGCACCAGCACCGAGGGCAGTGTGATGGCCAATGTGTATAAGTCGGTGCCCGCAAATATGTAGTGAGTTGAGGGTCTTCTGTTAGCACATGGAGAGACACATAAGCTCTCGTGGGCAGCAGCCTCGTGTGACCACACCCACGCTTGAGGCGTGCCTTTAACCATCACTCCAGCCTCTGATTCAAATCAAATGTGCTCACTTGTTAACATCACTCTAAATGTCACCGCTGTGCAGAAGACCCTCCCTCACTCTCCCTCCTGCTCCCAAACTGCCCCCAATATACCATTGTTTTTAAGCAGCTCAGCTGTTAATTAAAAAGTAGGAATCAATTGTCCTCATCTCTCCATTCCAGGCTCCTGTGCACACAAGGATTAGAGCAGCCTCTACTTAAGTCAATTAGAGATAAGAAGAGGCTGACATTTCGACAACCTACCTTATCACGCTGCTCAAAAATGGCTCAGATTAAAATGTACAGAGTTGATTTCTTTAGTCTTTTCCTTCTGCTTTTACCTTCTTTTAATTGTTCCCCCAGAAGCTGGCAATCCAAGCTGACAGTGGAGATGCGTGCTCCCGCCTATGGCAATTAGCCCTCCTGAAAGGCACATCTGACCTGCCCTGGTGCAAGGACCGTTGCAGACCTGCAAGTGCCCACTTGGCCATCCCCAGACCCCTGCTGAATGGCTGAATGCAGGAATAGGAGAAATCCTTAATGTGTCCTGCATCTGGGGCAAGATTATTGTGATGCAGCAGAAAGGGCATCATTTTGGCTGTGCTGCTTCATGTGGTTTCTATCCCCTTGTCTCTGGGCCTCTCTGAGCCTCAGTTGCCTTATCTGCAAAAGGGACATCATGCTTGGCCAAGGGCACTGTTATGAAGATGCAGTGAGAACACACACGGGTAAGGGCATACCAGGGAGCCTGGTAGATGAGATGCCTGATAAATGCTTCAGTTGAATCTGAACACTCTGGGCTCACCCAAGATAATGTCTGAAAGCAGAAAGGAGGCAGTTTATAAATGACCCCATATGTCATAAAAATTTCTACTTGTTGATCTCAGGCATTTACTCCAAGCAACGCACGCACACACACACACACCCTGCTAAGTAACCCTGCAAGTTTGTTATTGCGATCTTCATTGCAAAATGAGGAGGCTGAGGATCAGGGATATAATTAACCTGCCAAAGTTCGCACATCTGGGGACTGGCAGAGCTGGGATCTGAACCCAGAGCCCATTATCTTCCCATTACCTCCTGGCCCAGCGATGCTGACCAATCACGGGAACGTACTGCAGTGTGGTCTGATGCCCTTTTCATTCATTCACACAGTAAAGAGAGTGCTACCTTACTGACACTAGCCTGAGAACATATTAGCAATTTTCCAAATTTGCCTAGTCCATTAGCTCGGCTCTCCTGGCTGCTACCTCTGACTCCTTACCCATCAGGACTCTGTTAAATGTGGATGTGGGCCTTGCACAGATGCACCAGCTGTCTTCTGGGCCCTTCTGCACATTGTCATTCAGCGGGCTGCCCCTCTCATCTCCTCTACAAACCCTTCATCACAGCGATGACTGGCAAACAATAGCTGACATTCCAGCAGTGCTTGCGACATCCGAGATGCTGTGCTAGTGCGTTGTGAGTATTACTGATGCCCTGTGGTAGGTACTGGGGTGCACTACTCAGATTTCCCTCAAAGCGGGGTTGCTCTCCTGGCTTCCCAGGGTGCTATTGGTAGTCAGGTGGGCACAGCTCTTGGCCCTTTTATGGACAGAATCAGCTGGAGAGAGACCTCTCCCATACGCTTTCCCCGTGGCCATAGCCAGTGACTTAGTGTAGATACCTGGCAGCCTCGGCCCCCTCGGATTACACTGAAGGGCCATTCTCATTCCAGAGCTCCCTGGGGGGTTGGCCAAGGACATCACAGTTTGAATTGTCATTCTGTTCAATTCTGCCCCCTTCTCCCCCTTTCCACAGGTGTTGATTTCAAGTACACTCCCCAGTTAGCAACTTATTTGCTAAGTTGTATCTCAGGTTCTATCTTCTGAAAAACCAGTTTGGGACTCAGGTAGGTCCTACTGTTAACCACGCTTTACTGATGGTTAAGTACTGATGGCTAAGTACTGATGGGGCAGGTCAGGTATGTGTTTCAGGAGGGCTACCAGGCCAAGGTTAATTGGTTCATAAGTGGCTATGGTTAGAAACTTCTCTATTTTCCACCTTGAAATTGTTCTTTTATGTTCATTGGTTCTTCCTAGGATGACTGGTGGATTAAGGGGCCACAGATTATCATCTGAAGGTCCTAACATCGAGAGGTGAGTTCTTTTTCCTCTCTCTGAGTTTGAGTGGGGTTTAGAGTCTTGCTAGGCCAACAGCAGACGTGACCCCACGCTGGTGCCAGGCCCAGCCCCAGAGGGCTGGGAGCTCCCACCTCCACCTCCTGGAGCTCTGTGCTGCCGCCGGTGTTCTACCAGAGAGATCAGGTAGGAAGGCCCTGAGTCTCCACAGAGAGGAAATGGAGCTGGTGAAAACAGGAAAGAAAGGGAAGCCGTCTCGGACCCTCCAGACCAGCCCGGTCCCCAGGTGACAACCACAGCCGACCTGAACTGGCATCATGTGGAACAGGGACACTCAGTAACTCAAGTTCTGCCCAAATTCCTGATCCGCAGATCGGGATGGTTTTAGGGTAGTTTGCTTCACAGTAATCGCTAACTTGTCCCATAAGCCCAAATGTCCCAGACCTTATCTGCTGAAGAGCCTTCCTTTCTTGGCCATGCTGCCCACTGTCCAGCATCTCACCTCCCCACGACCCCTGAATACTTCTCTGTTGTCCAAGTTGCACTGAAAATGCTCTCACTTCCAGGGGTGCCTTGCTTTTCTCTCCAAACTTCACAAAGGAAAGACTGACATACACTGTTTCTGTTTTGAACAACACTGTGAAACTTCCAGTTAACTTCTGAATTCCGATTTTCACCTTTACCACTCTGTAATAGGCAAGTCTTGACTATCAGCTGGTAGTTTTGAATCACACACTCTGGTGGCATTTTCTTACTTTAACCATCATTTGCTTTTGGGAAACCGTTCTTGAAACCTGCCTCTGACAGCCAGGATTACAAACTGCCAGCTGCTGTCCTCTGAGCGCTCTTGACCTTCATTCGTTTATTCATTCATCGACTCCTTCATTCAACAGATATAAAGTTGAGAGCTTGCTCTGACTCACTCTGGGACTTGAGGCTCCCAAGTAACTCAATAGCAAGAAGAATATGGCCAATTTGGAGATGGGAATGCGAAGTCAGCTGAGACAGCAGTAACTACTCCAGCTCAGATATGACACACCTAGATTTTAAAGACATCTGTAGATGTCCTTTGTGTTTCTGGGATGCAGCCTGTCAGGAATGCCATTCATTTAGTGAACCCAGTAGCTCTCCGCTCTGGCTATGTATTAAAATCATCAGCAGAGCTTTTAAGAAACACTATTGCTTGGGTGTCACTGCAGAGACTCATTAGTCTGGGGTAGAACCCCCGCGTTAGTATATTTTAAACAACTGCTAAGTGATTTTAATGTGCAGCTGGGGCTTGAAGGCCATCGACTGACCCAAATCCCTAATAATACGGCTTAAGATCACGCTTCCTGCTCTACACTCTCTGGACACAGAGGAAAGCGGTGGCTGCAGGCTATTCTGTATACTTGAAATGTTTCTGAATTCTCTCTGCAGCTTTTCTGTCCCAGGTTAAATAATCCCAGTCCCTCCAACCTTTCCTTATAGGGCGTATTTGCAGCACTTTAATCACTCTTTAATCTTGTTTTGGTTTAGCTCAAATAGGTCTGCTTCCCTGGAGAAAGCTCTTCCATGTTAGATATCTCTGTTTTGCAGAAACACATAACCCTGATACCTCATCAATTCAACTGTGAATTGCACAATAGTTGTTATGAAATACATATCAGTAAAGACCATTTTGTTTCTAGACTCACGCTAGCTACAAATGAAACACCACACTTATCAATAAGGAGGCTTTTCTGTGCTGTCCTGCAAATGTTAGTAGCAGTGTATTTGATCACCTGACCTATGACTCAGCTGAGGGTGTACAGGGCGTGACATTAGTTCTCCTGAATCTTGTCTGCCAGTAACTACAGTAACTGTTGGTCCCAAGGAAGACCAGACTTCCTCAAAAGTCAGCCTGTACATGCAATACCCCGGCAGGAGAGACGGTCCCGGGGAACCTTGGCATTGAATAAACTCTGGGTTTAAACTCAACTACTCATCTCTTTACTCCAGAAAGCCAGAATCGGTTTCCTTGGTTGCCTTTTCACATATATCTGCATGGCTGTCCTTTCGTACAAATCACATCAATTTAAATTTTAATTTGCTTATGATTCCAAGGGAAATCTGACCTATTATCATGTTGGGAATGAGAGAAACACGAATTTATGAAAAATCCAGACATTAAAGTCTTCCTAGATTATAAAAGGGGAACCAGACGGTCGTGAGGTATGGAGGGGGGAGTATGTGGCCAGCTCATGTATGTTCATTTTGATTTTAATATGGCCTTGGAAGGAGGGGTATTGAGTAATAGTTTCTGGATAATATTTTTCCCCCTAAGGGCAGTATACATATAAAACTTTGAAGTCATTAAGATAAAGCAAGGCTCTTTGGCATGCCAACAAAGACTGGCAGCTATCGTAAGATCCAAAGGGTAGAATCAAAGTTAACCATCAGAGATCAATTGTGTTTAGAAGGATTTTTAAAAAGCTCTTCCTGCTCCCTGAGTTGCTAAGAAAAGGTCAAGATCTAAGGATGCTCATGAATCAAACTGCATTGTGATTTTGGATACCACCTAAGTGTGGGGGACCAGCATCAAAGGGAAGAAGCTGAGGTTGTTCCCCCAGAGTCCTTTGAACTTCTTGGTTCAGTCCAACAGGCTCCTGGTTTCAAATCCCAGCTCTGTCAGTTATAATCTTTATGGTCTTAGGCAAATCGCCTGAACTGATCGGCTCAGTTTCTTTATCTTAAAATGTTGACCCTAGCCGACCAGGAGTTAACAGCATTTTTCTAAAGCACCTAGAACAGTGTCTCCATATGCTGGATAATCAATACATACTATTGTTATTATTATTAGCTCTTACTTTATCAGCACTAGAGAAATTCTAGTCACTTAGAAATTTGATGTTTTATTATCTGATGATTCTACAGTGCAACCGTCAGTGAGGATAGAAAGGGAAGGTTCTATTGGTCACCTCTTAGAGGCAGAAATAAAATAAACCGTACAGCCGCCTATGACAATCTGGATGTAAAGAAGAGTTGGATGGGGCATCACTCACTCCATGTCTTTCCCCTAGACAGGCTCTAGGTCTCTGGGAAACCTCAAATGGGAGAGGAAGGTAGGGGAAGGGAAGAAGAAATATTCCCCTGGATATTTTGAGCGCAGGGTTTCCCCCCAGGAAGCCAGCCTAGAAGGAGCTCATCTGATTACTGTTCGGAACTGCAGGTGAAGCATAATATATTTACCTACCACCACTTCAAGACATCAAAACCCCAAATTCCTCATTTCTATTCAGTTCATCTCTATTAGAGACATTATAGCTAATTTATTGATGCTACTAAAGAGAAATAAAAAGGAAAAATACACCTGTAATATGGGACATCTGAAGGATGTTGTATCTGAGGTGCCCCTGAACTAGGCTTTGGAGAACATGTTGATCTGATTAGTTATGATGGTCAGGTATCTATGGAAACAGCCATATATTTGTCCGTAAGCCAGGCAAGCACTTACTCACTTAATAGCACGCCAGCCATATAAATGAAGCCTGGCGAATATACATATTAGCACCTAGAAACACACACAAAAACGGAGAAAGCAAAAATGATGAGGGTTATAAACAAGTGGAGGACAGACTCCTGTTCCCTGGACACACCGTCATGCCTACAGTGAGTAATTAAGGAATTCCAAAGGGCAAGGAGTGATTTTATTCACACTGCATCAATTTTGAATGAGCCCAATGCAATTCCTCCCCAATGGCATAGCAGTGGAAGGAATTGTCCTATTAATAGCATGCTTCAGCTACATTACGGGTTCAATGGGTTAACTGGGCTTTTGTTGGATGGCCTTGTAACATAGTAACCGTTTATAACATAATTTCTATAGGAAAATGTGTACTGAATTCTAAGTACTCCACTGAGAAGTGGCCTTCTGAAACACAGCCAGGTATATGAGGACTTACTGCATCCTCGGAGGAACAGCAAGCTGGCTTAGAACAAGCCCTGGGTCATGTCTGAAGGTCCCGGTTCTAGTCCCCACTCTTGCACTAGTAAGATGGATGACTGGAGGCCTTTAACTCCTCTGGGGTTCACTTTGGCTGTAAAGCTGAAATAGATTTTGTCTAGAACATAAGGTCCACCAGGACAACAGGAACCATGTGTGTCCTAATCCCTTCAGCTTCCCCAGCCCATTTGTAAATATTTGGGGGGAGGGGGGTAATGCATCTGAAAACAACTCAAGAAGGTGTAAAAGGGAATATAAATGAGAGATAGGATCATTATAACCTATTGTCAAGGACAGAATGTCACCTTCTGTGTGAGTGGGGATGCTTGTGTTAAGTTCCGATTTGAATGGCTGAGTCAATGTCCAGTATATGGAGTGGTATAGATGGACCCCAGGAGGTAAGATGGCCACAGGAGCTGGGGCTCGGAGGACGGGTTAGTAATGGGAAAGAGAGGAGGAGAAATTCAGAGAGTGGGGTCTAGCTAGGACATGAACTACTTAGATCCCAGACCTGAGACAGACAGGTCAGCAAAGCTGGAAGAATCTCGTAAAGTCTCTTCAGAGGCCATGCTGAAGGTGGGAAGGGTGCTCTGCCTGAACCAGGGCAGAGGCAAAGGAGGACCACACCAAAGAGTCTGGATTCCATTCTGATCAGATTAAAATTAAAAATAAAAAAAGGAAAGAAAGAAAAACATGAAAAGAGAGAAGCGTGAGCAATCAGAAAGGATATGAAAAGCACATACCTAAGATATAAAATCTAACATGGAAGCAGAAGGAAGCAGATTCATTCCAATCTCTGCACCCCCTTGGGTCAGCTTGTACCTTGTTTTGCCTCATTATAATCCCTCTATGGGTCAACCACTGGGGCGAACTCCACACTGATACTCAGGCTATGCAGCAGAGAAACGATAGAGGTGACATTCAAAGGGAGAAGGGGGTTCCGAGTCTGTGGTCTTCAGTACAGAGACCCTGGGGTCTGTGCTGAGCACGTGACTCAGGCAGTCAGATTCGGGATTTTCTACACCTTCCTCAGAATCTTTCATCAATCTCTTGGGTGCAGACATGATCAGGCATCCACGTGGAGGTCGTGATTAGGATATCTACAAAATGAGACCCAATCAGCAGCGCAGACCTTGCACGCAGCAGAGGCAATGACAAGTCAGATTCTGATCACCCCGCCCCCAAAAGATTCGAGTCTGTTGCAAAACTAAGAAAATCTTTCCAGACATGTTGCTTAGCCCACCGTGCGGCATGCCTGCTGCTGGGGCTAGCATCCTTCCCTGATGCCCATGCCGTTGTATCAGTGTACACACTCGGTTGGCTGTGTTCTCTTTCCTTGCTCTGCCAACCAACCCTGCAATGCAATCTAAAGCAGTCTACATCTACTTCTGTGGAAACTACTTCAAAGGGCCTAAGGAGAGGCAAAGAGATTCTTCTTTACTGTGAAGTAAGGGAGTGAGAGACAAGGAAATAGAGAGACAACCTACCTCCTAAGCAAAAGAAATTCCTTAATGCCATTTTTTCAGTCCCTCCTACCCCAATGCCAAGTTCATGTAATGCATATTTTTGCCTCGTGCAGAACATGACTTTTTAAGAGGGCTGGGTTCAACCTGTGCAGTGGGCCCAGGTCTGAAGTTCGCAAGGCTGAGATTCTAGCCCCAGTGACGCCACTAAGTTTGTCGAATTAATCACCTAAGCATCTGTTATATGGGATAAAATAATACCTGCTTCTCCGCAACACAGGACCATCGTGTAAATCAGATGAGATAATATATGTAAAAGCACTCTGAGAAATTAATTGCACACTCCAGAAATAAAACATTGATTAGAGGACATCTATTCAATCAAGCAGTATTTTCTATCTAATATATTTATTTAAAAAAATTCAAAACTACGTGTGGTTATCAACGGCATTTTTAAAGTGGGAAAAGTAACAACATGAAATAAGTTGTCTATATTTTCTAAACCTAAATTATAAACAGGTACATGTGCAAAAGCATTCTCTTTGTGACTATTTCTCTACTTAGAAATGGGATAGAGAACGGACTCATTTTTTCAGCCCTACCATGGTGGTACATAGAAAAGTCAACAAAAATGACAATAAATTAGCCTGGGCATTAACAGAAAGCTTTATCTGTTCAGCCTCCCCAAACATTTCTCATTTCTACACTTAAACAGCCAGTGCAGCCAAACCAGGCCGATGAGCAGGAGGTGATCTCTGATCCCACGGCCATAACTTGGTAAGTTCATTACATATGAATTATTGTTTTGAACGAGGCTTGGCTTCCAAGGCCAGAAATGCACATTCCTAAAATAATGTCCCTGACGCCAGCAGAAAATGATCTTCACGATTCTCACCTTGAACTCACATACAACTCCTACCTCATTTGTTACACACTCCAGATTCTCCCCAGCTCTGTCTTTCATCATCCCCAACACATAAGGGCTCATGTTCATGGTGGAGAAGGGTAAAGGGCACCAAACTGTTTCCTCAGGTAAGTAAATGCTCAAATGGCGGCAGGAAGTGCCATATACCATGGGTGTGCCAAATACCACTGATGTGCCATATACGATGGACGTGCTATATACCATGGACGTGCTATATATCATGGACATCCCATATGCCATGGACGTGCCATATGCCATGGACATCCCATTATACCATGGATGTGCCATATATCATGGACATCCCATATGCCATGGACATGCCATATGCCATGGACATCCCATTATACCATGGATGTCCCATATGCCATGGATGTCCCATATACCATGGATGTGCCATATACCATGGATGTGCCATATACCATGGACGTCCCATATGCCATGGATGTCCCATATAACATGGACGTTCCATATACCACGGATGTGCCATATACCATGGATGTCTCATATGCCATGTACCATGGACGTGCCACATACCATGGACATGCCATATACCATGGACATACCATATGCCATGGATGTGCCATATACCATGGACGTACCATATGCTATGGATGTGCCATATGCCATGGACATGCCATATACCATGGATGTGCCATATGCCATGGACATGCCATGTACCATGGATGTCCCATATAACATGGATATCCCATATACCATGGACGTGCCATATACCATAAACGTCTCATATGCCGTGTACCATGGATGTGCCATATACCATGGACGTCCCATATGCCATGGGCATGCCATGTACCATGAACGTGCCATATACCATGGACATGCCATGTACCATGGACATGCTATATGCCATGGACATGCCATATACCATGGACGTCCCATATGCCATGGACGTGCCATATACCATGGACGTCCCATATACCATGGATGTCCCATATGCCACAGACATGCCATATACCATGGACGTCCATATACCATGGACGTCCCATATACCATGGATGTCCCATATGCCATAGACATGCCATATACCATGGACGTCCATATACCATGGACGTCCCATATACCATGGACGTGCCATATACCATGGACATGCCATATACCATGGATGTCCCATATACCATGGACGTGCCATATAACACAACAAGAGGGTCTTGTTCCTGCAACGTTCTCAGGGCCAGAGACTTTCCTCACCTCTGAGCATCAGTATAAGCAGATCCACCATGCCATGGTCTGGGTACTTGACATACACCAAAATTAAGGGAATCCTCACAAAACTGTGAGCAAGCCCACTGTTTCTGATGCTGGGTACAAATTCAGAATCAGAAGTCACACTACAAGAAGAAAGCCAGCTCTGACTTCCACCTCCCTGGAGATTCTGACTCATTCCTCTAGGGGTAGGCTCTTGTATCTGCCTTTTAAAGTCATTGGGAGATGCTTCTGAGGCTGTTCAAAGACTGCCAATAATATCAATGTCAATAACACCTAATGTTGCTTGGCAGTTATTATGCAACGCTGGGCAGAAATCTTCACATGTTCCTCCCCACTGGAATTTCACCACAATACTATGAGGTAGGTATTAATATTATCCATATTTACAGATAAGGAACCTGAGACTTAGCAAAGTCAAAGGTCTAACCAAAGATTGCACAGCCTGGATGTATCAGGGAAGAAACTCTCACCCCATTTTCACTGACTCTGGAATCTGTCATCTTCTCAGTTTGTCTGCCACAGCAGAATTGCAACGAAGGAAATTAAACCCAAGTGTTTGTGCAATTTTCTCGTGCTTTCTCCCCTGGGACATTAGTGATGATGTCAGCTTACTTATCATCATTATTATTTTCATTAATAATAATTTATCCTGGTGAAGCCTGAGGCCGGGACTTGAGAGCATAAATCCCAGATGCAGAGACCAAGGTGAAACTGACAGAAGGCATTCATTGGGGGGGATGGTGCACAGGGAAGAGGTGTTTGCTTCTGTCACCCCTGGGCTTTGACCCTGGAAAACCACCTCCCAACACATAATTAAGATAAAACTTAACCCCGCGGCCCTCCAGCACCTTTATAAATCTCCTTCTGAATCTCAGCCTTCCAGAGACCTTTATACAACAATACTGATAAATACTATCAGCTTCCAAGAACTCCATGGAGGCAGCTAGAGATACCTCGCCATGCCCCCACATGATCAATATTATCACCCTGTTAAAAGATAATCATATCTCAGATCCTTAAAGCTCCTTTGAGCCTAAAAAAGTTCAAATCTCTTTCATATCAGTTCTTTCATTCTACCCTCCCCACATCTGAGGCTTCGGGAAGGCGGCCGCTCTCATTCCTTAATCCTGTCACCACAGACTTGCAATGGCTGCACTTTCCCCTCATGTCACAGCCTCACGGAGGAACTGACCTTGACTTGTGTTCAAGGTCTTTTTTGGGTTTTGTCCAGTATTTCTGGTTGGGCTGGCGAGGCCGTCTCTAAGATCTATGGGCATCTCTGGGTCTCCTGGAGAAACCCTAGAGGGCGAGTGCACTGTCTAGGACTCAGCAAGACATCTCCTCCAAACTGCAGCTGAAGGGGGGCGTCCTGGTGACAGCTATGACCTCCTGGAAAGGAGGTGCTTCTGTACAAAGCACTGCCCTTGCTTTGCGTCTGGTCTCAGACCCTCAGCCGCGCGGTCACACAGCTCATGCATTTACACAGTACCACGTGTGACATCCAAGTACCTTGCTGGAGAACGTGAAGAGGCTACAGCATCACAGGCAGAAAGGATCCAGCCACGGGACAGAACAAGGAACTGAAAGTAGCTTGGGAAGAGGAGGCTGGGAAGGAGGCAGGATGGCCCAACCTACCTCTAGTCTCGGCTTAGAGGACAGCTACAGACTTGGTGGCACCAAGTGCAGCTGAGCGATGGAGTGCCCAGGTGAGCCACCGACCATGACTAAGGGAGGGAAATTTTGCAGAAGGGAACCCCAGGCCAACACAGGGAGAGAGTAGGGGTGCACGGCTGTTCCTTGAGGAACTACAGGTTATGTAGGAATCTCTCTCCCCACTGGGTGTAAATCCTGGTCTGGAAGCTGGCTCAGGAGACAAGAGAGTGAAGGCAACAAAGCCAGTCCCCCAACTGGTCTGATTTCCCGCCCAGGGCCCTACTTATATTGCTCCTCTGTTGTCATCAGCTCAGGAACTCAGAGCTTGAACTGAACCTGCTGGGAGGTGGAGGAGCTGGAGAAATCTAACTCAGAGGAACTGCAGGCAACACAGAGGGAGGAGGCAAAGCCCTGGCCATGTTACTTTGTCCTCCCATCTACATCTTGGTGTGTGGGAGACCTTCCAGGAGGTGCCCAGTGGCAGGATTCAGCCACGGGAGCTCCATCAAGGTGGGATGGCCAAGGCCTCTCTCTGGCTTTGGCTGGAGGGAAGGCCCTGGCTAGGCTGGCAGAGCCAGGGCCACGCAGAGCAAGTGTAGCAGACGTGGTCCACTGAGGCCTTGCAGCAGGAGCTGGTGGCAAGGATGCAGACAGGGACTTTAAATGTATTTAGAAAGTGAGCAAACAAGAGACAAATGAACAAACACATGAATTACTTCCAGAACCAACCCGGTACATGCCTCAGTGTGTGCACCCTGTGGCACAAAGGGAGAAGTCAAATAGTTTGAGCCTCGAGCGTCCCCAGAGCTCAGGCTCTGCTCAGCTCCTCCCTAGTGAGAGATGTGTTATCAGGCCCGGGATTAGCATGTGTGATCTGCAAATTAGAACTTGTGTCTTAGTACTCTGGGGTGATGAGTGTGCCTCTCTAGCCTGTGTGCTGAGTTTTTCTCCCTCTTGGTATCAACGGCAATCTGTCCAGACAGCAGGTGGCTCTGGCTTCACTCTGCCTGGGCATTCTGAACTAGAAGACAGGGGCCGGGCCCCCTGCCTGCCATCCCAGGTGTGGGTCAGTCTGTTCTGCATTTATACTTTGAAAGGTCACCCTCTGACACAGAGACTGGCTTTGCAAAGTGCTTCCATTTTTAATGGGATTGAGCAAATGCCTCCATTGGTGAGGAGTCTGAGGACCGAGTGGGACTACATGTTGCCTGATTAGTAGTACACAGGGAGAGGAAGTAGGGGACGCAGCTGCCAGGTGTCACAGTGTGATTGCCCGAGACAATAAGCCCATCTTTCTGGCATCCTGCAATTGGAAATGGAGAAAAATCAATCCTCTACATAGATTGGACCCAGTCATGCAATATGTATAACCTCGGAGTTTTTGTTTCTTTTGTTGATGTTTTTAAGTACTTCCTAAAGCCAGGCTTACCTGAGACCTAGGGCCTCAAAATGCAGCCTGGGGGCACTGGCACTGTGGATTCAAACCACCCTTGTGCAGGCAAGGAAAGGAGAAGGTGACCTGGAGTCCTGGTGTGTGGGGGGACCACTTGGCTCCTCCTGACTTCTGCTGCTGGTCCCTGGAACCTGTGTGTACCAACCACCTGTTTCCCTGCTTGGAGTCTTCTACACATGTCCTTGGTCTCTGGGGAATATACGGCGAGGGCCTGGAGGAGTAGCACAGAAGACCGTGGCCTGGAGCACAGGCTGACAGAGCTGATGGCGTATTTTCAGATGCATACACTCTCAATCTCACCATTGCCCTGACTAGATCTTTGTCTCTTTAGAATCTGCTTCCAACCAAGAAGAACTGGAGTTCCTCAAGGTAGGCAGTAAATTAGGGGCAGAACCACGGTTAGGACTCAGTGTGGCAGTTTCCTTCCACACAGATGGCTCGCGGGTCCTTCCAGAGAGGAGGCTCAGCATTTCTCCTCATGGCTAAGCAGGCAATGTACACCATCCCCAGCTAGGACGAGGCAGCCACCAAAGCCTGCATCCGCCACAGTGGCCTCCAGCTGTGTGAGGCAGGGCGGGATGCGAACAGACACAAGAGAGAGGCCCAGGGTGATCTGAGCATGAGTTCCTCTAGTTACAAGGGCCCCAAGGCCTTTTATGAAGGTCTAGTGATAATAGCATGAAAGCAATGATCATTGCGTGATAATAAAAGTGATATGGCAATGAGGAATTATTATTCAGATTTTAAAAACACTTAAGGCTCAAGTTATCAGATCCTTAGAAGTAGTAGCAATGTTACAATAGTAACCGCTTGTGCTAGATTTGAACCAAGGGCTGCCTGGCTCCACCACCGTTCTTTGGACGGCTGGGGAAACTGGGCAGGGTGTCGGGAGACAGGCCCACCTACTTCCCATTTATACCTCAGGAGTGGCACAGACATCACTCTGCTGGGTCGTGGGCAAGTTTTGCTTTAACCTGGAAAGTTCTACCATGACTGGCCCTGCTGCTCTGGGCAGGAAGTGCTGGGGGCCCAGGGCCACAGCCTCAGAGTGAGAAGCAGAGAGCCTACAGGAGCTGCCCTGCAAGGTGGGTAGAAAGAGTGTACGGCGTGCAGTGAGGGAAGGGAGAGCTGTTCAGGACACGGCTCATCCCCCAAATGGAATCTTCCAGCTTGTCCTCTAGGTAGAAAAGTCTGGGTTGCTTCATACGGCTTGTGAATTCTGACCCGCTGATGACCATGTAGCCTCTAGGCTCACAGCCCTTTCCCCAGGGCTCCTCGGGGAGTTCAGCCAGGGAGCTGCGGAGAAGAAAGTCCAGAGACGAGGGAACCTGATCTCCCACCCAGGTTGCCTCCTCCTGAAGCCTTTTCCAGTTCTGCTCCATATTCTTCTTGCTTTAATGGTTCTTTGTATCGGCCAACTTACTCTTCTTGCCTCGTGCCACTTGAAGCCACAGGCCACAGAAGATGGAGTTTTACTTAGATAAGGTGACCAGATTTTAACATTGGTAAAGCGGGACACCATTGATGGGGGTGGGAGGGTGTTCTTA
The DNA here is from genome assembly GCF_000181295.1 of Otolemur garnettii. Taxonomy (NCBI): domain Eukaryota; kingdom Metazoa; phylum Chordata; class Mammalia; order Primates; family Galagidae; genus Otolemur; species Otolemur garnettii. The sequence continues at coordinate 4,783,659 of NW_003852492.1, read as the reverse complement.
ATTTAAAATTTGGTCTATATGGAGCAACAAAAATTTTCATAGAATGCAAAAATAGTACTGTAATATATTTTTAATTTCAACATAAGTACAGTTTACAAATATAATACATTAAAAAATTATGTATAGTATTATTTTATTCTTTGGCATATTTCTTGTTGAATTCTAACCACTGATCAACAATACGAACTTTGATAAGCAGTTCTCAATAATCAGTTCTCAATAATTATTTGTTATTATTAAAGTTTAAGACTATAAAATTAACAAAAATAATATAAAACTCATATCCTGGAAAAATAGCCACATGGCAGCCGAAAACCATATATTCCCTTCCTGTTCTCCTGCCGTTCCCTAGCTTGTCATGCATTCTTTCCAAAAATCAGGACTTTTTAAAAATGCAATGGGACAAATTGTTAAAAATTGGGACTGTCTCCCCAAAAGTGGGACATCTGGTCACCTTATACTTAAACTACTTTTTAGCTACACAAATTTGAGTAAATCTCCTTTCTCTCTTTGGTCCTGTATTTCTTTGTCTCTAAAAAGTTAGAATCCCACCTTCCTATCTAACGAAAGGGAGTGTGGAATAGGATGGTGTGTGAAGCTGTCGCACACGGCACTCAGCAAAGAACTGGAAAACAGTTAACACTCAGATTTTAACTTACGGCATTTGCAGGATCCTTGAAAAAACTAGAACTAGGTCTTTTATATCCTTCCCCTCTTGTGTAGGGTCTGGCTATGCAAATGTTACTTACTCAGGCAGGGCTTGTTGAAGATTTGTCCCCCCCAAGAAGTTCATGTTCTGGCAAAGATAAGGGCGTGATTTTCACTGGACAATGTCAGGCCACAGAAGACTTGGCCTGTGTGTATGAGAAGTCATTGAAACAGGCAACCAGAGTGAAGAAAGAGGCAAACCAGAGGGCGCTCACACATCACTACAGCATCAGTGTCAGAGTGGGACCCAATAGCAGTTCTTGGGGTGAGTCCCTGCGCCGTGGCACTAGAACGGGGGGCTCTGGGCAGACCTCCCACTCGTAAGCAACCTCAAATCTCCAAGTGATAATCACGCCTCAGTGAAGCTCTCCTTCTGAGCCAGCGGGACATTGAGGAGGAAAGGAGATGTCAGCCTGGCAGCCTCCAAGAAGATCCCACAAGGTATGGTTGGGGACAGGCAGATGGGGCTTAAAAATCACAAAATCTTGGGTTTGAGTCTTAACAACCTAAAACTGCTATGTAGTGTGACAAGTTATTTAGAGCTCCTGGTGTTATTTTGTTCATTCCTGAAATGGGAAGAAGATAATCTGATCTGTGGGTCTTTGTGGTTCATTCTAGTGACCAAATGATCAAAGGAAAAGTTGTCTGCAAACAGTGCACGGATAGAAGGGACTCGGCCTCACAAAGAACTCAGGCTTAGAGCAGGACTAATCTGAACATCAAACAGCTATGTAAATACCTGTCTTTCTGAATAGTTATTTTATTCTGGGGCAAACATTTTAACCCCAACATCAAGATGGGCCTCATTACTCTATCCTTTTTTATTAAATTACCATCAGCTTTTTCTCTGCATCTTATTCCTCTGGGTTTAATAGGACAGAGGTACCTACTTTTGGCAAATATTCTTAGGTCTACTGCCCACAAGTCTTCAGAAATAGAGGCCTTAGGAAACTGAACTACAAAGGGATGAGGCAGATAGCAAAGCATCTCCTACAGGCCCGTTGTGGCACTTCCATCCAGGGTGGTCCCCGGGGCTGTGGTTCAGTTCCACTCCCTGGCAGAGTGAGTAAACTCATCCTGAGAACTAGACCCAGAGCAGCCCCTACTGCACCCCCTACAGGGCTAGCAGCACCGGAGAGAGCCACCTCCCCCTGTGGCCACCCCCTTCTCCTCCTCCTCTGAGTGAGCTGGCAGGATTTATAGGGCTGTCCCAGCGACACGCCATCTCAGTAACTGCAGAATGGCAGTTGTAAAAAATCCCATTTGCCAGGGTATTAGAATCCCATTAGTGCTCCCGATGGAGAAATAACCCCGACCCTTCAGAAGGAATTAAAGATATTCGGGCCCCAGCATTTGGAGTGTTATAGGCCCTTCCCCAGTTTGGCTGATCACACCAGCAGACATAAAGCCTCAGGCTCCAGATGTCCTTGGTCCATAAACCCCTTGAGAAAAGCCCTAGGAATGATGTATGAAAGGGCCTCAAGTTCCACAAACAGGCGCGGTATAATCACAAGGAGTAATTGACACGGGCCTCCCTGATTTGTCTGTGCTTCAAAATGAGTCGTTTTAGGGGAAGCGAGGTTTGAATCAACCATTCTCGCACAATCTCCTGTATCCTTCCTCCCCACCCTTCCCCATCTAGTGCCCCTGCCTGAGAGGTAATGGACATGAGACAGAACATGGACAGACTTCTCACGGGTATGATCAGAATCACCTGCCACACCACAGGACAGCAGGGCTGGACTGTCACAATATCTGGCCAAATTATCTCAGTTTATAAATGAAGAGACAGAAGCTCAGAGAGGTGAAGTAACTTACATAAAATCACACAGCTCGTGAAGTGGAAGTGTCCTGGTTCCCAGGCTGCTGTTCCCATTACTGCACTTCCTTCTGGTCGCGTGGTAAAGGGAAGGTGAGCTCTGGTCCTCCCAGCTCTGGGCGGTACAGGTCCGAAGCCCCGACTCCGCCAAGCGGGCTCCCTTCCGTGGGTGTGACCACGTGTGCCCATCTCTGCCACGCCGGTGAAGCCGGGAAAGCCAGTCTGAGAACACGGATTTGCCAGCTTGTAGCTGTGTGATGACAACTTATGTATCTAGTTTAGATTTCAGTTTCTTCATTTGTAAAAGGGGGACAAATAAGGTCACCGTGCTACTTCAACATCTTGACAACTGTGATAAAATGCCAATTCTGATTCAAAGGGTTTGGGGGTTGAGACGGAGATTTGGCATTTTTAACAATCCCCAGATAGTACTGATGCTGCTGTTTGGGGTCCATGCTCTGACCCCTGAGGTCGTTATGCCTTGTAAACACTAAGAGAGCTCAGTGCCTTTCTGATGTTCAGGCGGGAGGTGGGTTGGTGACTCCGAGGTTGCACCTCCTTCCACCCTCTGCCGCGTACAGCAGCCTCTGCCTGTTGTCCAGCCAGCAGGCTGCCGCTGCGGAGAGGGAGGGTTGATTCCCACAAGAATCAGCAGAATGTGGCTTCTAAGACATGAGCGCCAGTTGCCGAGAGAAAAGAGAAGGCTGTGGCAGGCTGGAGTGAGTGGGTGCAGGCGGGACGCGTGTGTGCCGAAGCGGAAGAGGTGGATGGCTGATGGATGCATGATGGCAGAAATTTACAGATCAATAAGTAGACGAGATGCAGGGAGTTTGACAGCTGACAGACGTGTGGGGGTGCACCGACACCCAGATGGCCAAGGAGCACGCAGACCAGGGCAGGTTTGGAGAAGCGATTGATCCAGGTCACAGCAGACCAGCCCAGAGACAAACGGAGCAGCGGCACACATGATTTTGGTAACACCATCTGTGAGCCAGAGAACCCCAGTGCCGTGTGAACGGACTCCACATTCTATTTGGAGCTGGAAAGGGGTGGGACGGTGGTGCTCAGTTATTTTAAATCCCTTCCAGTTCTCTGCCAAGAAACTCGATCTGGGAAAGCCATTGCTGCCAAGCCCCAAGGGGCTTACCAGGGCTCAGTCAGGTGGCTGCAGTTCCATCTGGTTCGTGGCAGGTGGGGGCAGCCGAGAGCTGCCAAATGTGAGGCAGGGAGACAGGGGCGTCCACGTGTACTTGCCCTTGGGAGCTCGAGCCCTGTGAGTCTGCATTCCTAAGTCGGAGTGGGAACAGGTGGCCCAAGCAGGCCCATGCCAGGTATGGTTGTCACATGGAGGGCAGAGAGAGCAAAGGTGAAGGAAGGTGGGGCTGGTTTGAGGTCCGCAGGGGTGTGGATGGACACACAGCAGGAGGCTGGTGGGGGCAGGGGTCCTAGTTTGAGCAGTCTTCAGGAGCATGGCTCAGAGGGAGCCTGGCTAGCCCCCGGGTTGGAATCCAATTCCCTTTAAAGGCAGTGGCTCTGGCCTTCCTGCGCAGACCTGCCTGGTCCTGCAGCACTAACAGCCCTTTTGTGGTCAGTACAGGGGTTGTTAATGGCATCTGAGTCAATCCCTATCCCAGTTAACTTCACCTCAAAGACATCCACTAAATGAATTAGAGAAAAATGCACAACCTTGCCACCTAGCCTAAGTTGAAACGCAGAACCTCAAATGAGAAGGGGGCCTGGGATTGTCCAAAGATTCCAGCACATGTCCCTAGCAGATGTTTTTTCCTTTCCTCCAGAAGTGATAACCCGCTACCCCTGCTATCTACCTCTTCACTTCTCTTGGGTGGGAGGTGGGGGGCGGTAAAGACCTCACTTCCTACATCACTGAGGAGCTGGAAACGATCAGAAGGAAACTGCAAGCCTCCCGTCTCTCCTCTCCAAACAGACCCTCCCTGTGCCCTATTCTAACCTTCCTTCCTAGTTCTGCTGAGTGCACCTGTGCAGCCCCTTCTCTGCGCACAGGACCCCACATCTGTCTCCTGAAAGGGCGTTTTTCCTCCTCCCTGGGTTGCTTCACCATCAATGGCGCCCCACTTGTTGGAGAACTCCTGGCAGCACCCACACGCAGCACACAGACATCCTTACTGTCTCTCCTCTGGAAACAAAGAGACAGACAACGTCAGCCACACAAAGGCCTCTCTTGACTGCAGCCCCTCTTCTCTCCGCACATCAGACCTCTCTGAGAAAGTTGTCTGTTTTCTCTGCCTGCACTGCTTCATCTCCTGTTTTCCCTTGAATGGAATCCAGTCAGGCTTTTATCCCTACCAGCCCCAGGGAAAAACCTCTTGTCACAAACATAATGACTTCCACCTGCCGAAGCCAGTGGTCGATTCTGAGCCCTCATCATCCTCCACCCTGCACTCAGTCAACAGATGCAAGTCAAGGCCTCCCATGAATTGCACTGGGCCTGGGTGCCCAGACCTGAAAATCCCTGCCGCTGTGGCGCTGTGTTGTGGTGGGAGGACAGACAGGAACCCAGACAAACAGACGCCTCCAGTGTGTGGGCAGGTGACGAGCACCGCGGAGCTGAGTAAAGTGGGGAAGCTGGACAGCCCAGGCCGGGGGCAGAGCCATGGAGCAGCCAGAGCCTTGGAGCCGCAGTGCTGAGCAGCGCTGCTCACTCTCTCGCCACCTCTGCCTCCTGGCTCTCCGCGGCAGCCCATGCTCCTGCGTCCCCTTCCTCCCCTCAGCCTCTGCTCTTCTTTTCCTCCCAGGACTCCAGGGCCTCAGTGTCTCCCTCCCCTGTGTCAGTCTGTCTGGGCTGCTGTGACACAGCACCATGGGCCAGGGTCAAGGTCAAGGCACCAGCCAATGTGCTGCCGGTGAGGGCAGCTTCTCACTGCATCCTTACATGGTAGATGGGTGAGGGTCTTTGGGGGCCTCTCTCACAAGGGCCCCAATCCCATTCATGAGGCCTCTCCTTGGTGACCTAATTACATTCTAATACCATCCCACGGGCTGGGGGTGGTGGCGTGGTGGTGAGAATTTCAGCTTATGAAGTTTGAGGGGACACAGGCCGTTAGACCACAGCAGCCCTCTCTCTCAGTTCTGAGGAACTGCTGTGCGCTGCCCTCTGTCCTGCACTTTAGCACCATCCAGGCACCTCCGTAACCTCTCCACAGAGAGTCTAACAGGTATCTCCCGATCACATGTTCACTCCAGAACGCTGGATCTTGACCTCAGACTCAGCCCTGGCACGTGCAGGTGCACAGGCCGGGGCACACACACACACACACGTCTGCTCTTCCTCTGATCTTCATTTTAACCAGTGGGGCCACCCTTGCATGGGCACTTCAGGCCAGGCCTCAGGCAGCACTATGACTCTGCTTCATCTTGTCCCTGCTCCACACCTAACTCTGCAGCATGTGGCTTCGCGACCAGGTCTCCACAGCCCTGTTGTACCTCCTGTGCCTTGCTGCCACGCAACAGCCACTGTTACCATTATCTTCTGCCTAAACTGGCAAAGGCCTGGTCATTGGTGCCCTTGATTTCACTGTGTGAGAAGCAGCCAGTGTGATCTTTGGAACGCATAAATCAGATCATAGCACCATCCCACGAGGCTCAGGATAGAGCCCTGTCTTCCTCCTCCCTATCCTTCCTCACCTCCTTGTCCCAGGACAAGAGCAGTTTTCAGAGGTGCCTGCCACCCCGTCTGCTGCCTGGAGCGTTTCCCCCTACCCGCAGCTATTTACACAGCCTGAGTTCCCTCCTTGGATTCCAACTGCTCTACCAGTGGTCCCCACCTCTCCCACCCAAGCCACCTGCTTGTCCTCCCTGCCTTTATATTCCTCAAAACATTCATTTCTCCTCGAAAAAAAGAGCTCATCTCTCATCTCTATTTACTCACTTGCCATCTGTTACCCTCCCCAGAAGGTCAAGTCCACCTGGCAATTTTTGCCCACCCTCTGGTTGGACCAGGGTTGCAAAGCCAGGCAGGCCGGCACATCAGGTGCCAGGGCCTGACCTCGAGCCCCAGTGCTCACCACTTCAGAGTCTTAAGCAAACAGCTTCACCTTCCTGTGCCCCAGTCACCTCACCTGTTACGTGAGGGTAAGAACAGTTACCTAGGGGGGCTGTAGTGAGGCTCAAAGGAGGTGATCAGTAAATACAATAAAGTATTTCAGGGCTTCAGTGAATCAGGGCTTCGGAGAGGACTTTTTATTCAATAAATACTCATGCATAAATAAATTTTAGATCTATGATTCTGGGGCAAAAGTTCTAATCTCTTCTAGTAAAATGTACAAGCTGGGCATAGAGAGGGTGAGAAGGGGTGGAGCCGCCCTCAGCGTGAGTGTCTGTGCTTCGCGGCTGGTGAGGGCTTCTCCCCTGTCTGTTCTCCACTGCAAGAATGAGGGAGCCCAGCTGCTGTGGGGATTGTGGAATTAGGGACCCACAGTCATTAATGCTGTGCTGGGAATATAAAAGGATTCCAGGCTTAACTCCGGGGCACCTGAGACCCAGTGGCACCCTTCAGGGAGGACGGTGTCCCAGGGAGCCCTTGCAGGATTTCCAGTGTATCTCTGCGGGACATTTCCAGTGACACACAGCCCTCGGGCTATGGTGTGTGCCAGAACACACATCCCCCCAGGGGTCACTGGTGGTGATGCAGCTTCTCACAGAGTGCAAATGATTCATACCCAAGAATAAGAGATAAACGACGTAGTGGACACGTGGATAGGACTGGCGTGGAGGAGCACATCAGAAGCACAGCCCCTGCCGAGTGTGTCAGTGCAGGTGGAAGGTCCTAAGCTGGGGTGGGAGTGCAGATGGCTCTCCCTGCCGCAGCAGAGACTTCACATATTAACGCACAGAGAAGGCCTGTGTGGTGGGCAGGTTGTGAGGCAGGGCCTGGTGAGTGACACGACACTGGAGGTTGCCCCAGAGGAGAAGTGAAGGGCATTGAATATTTTTTCCCCCAAAGAAGCCAGTTTAGAGTTTAAATTGGGCAATGGTTTTTTACACGATATTTTGGTGCCGTGTGGCAAATGGATAGGAAAGAGGCAAACCTCAAGTGTGAGTTGAGGTGTGGGAGGCTCAAGTGGTCCAGGCTGGGGAGGAGAGGACGGGGGCCGTCCTGGGGCCGTGGGGAGGCCAGCAGTGGGCAGGCATTCTCCCTGCCTCAGCTCTGCAGAGTAGATCAGGAAACCGGGGCTCTGAGTAGATGAGGACCTAGGTGACCCAAGTGCTAAGATCATATTTGAACCCATATCTCTGTACATCAAGAATGTTTTCTTTAAATACTCATTGTCGCTGGTTATCAGAGAAATGCAAATCAAAGTCACCCTGAGATGTCACCTAACCCCAGTGAGATTAGCTCACATCACAAAGTCTCAAAGCTGCAGATGCTGGAATGGATGTGGAGAGAAGGGAGAACTTTTATACTGTTGATGGGACTGCAAACTAATACAACCTTTTTGGAAGGAATTGTGGTGAATCCTTAAAGAACTCAAATTAGACCTATTTAATCCCACAATCCCCTTACTAGGCATCTATCCAGAAGAAAAAAATCATTTTATCATAAGGACACTTGCACTGGACTGTTTATCGCAGCTTAATTTATAATCACCAAAATGTGGAAACAACCTCAATGCCCCCCAAACCAGGAATGGATTAACAAGCTGTCGTATATGTATACCATGGAATACTACCCAGCCACTAAAAAAGATGGAGATTTTACATCTTTTGTCTTAACCTGGATGAAGCTGGGACACATTCTTCTTAGTAAAGTGTCACAAGAATAGAGAAGCAAGAATCCAATCTACTCAGTCCTACTATGAAGCCAGTAGATGATCTAATACACACCCACATAAGAGAAAAACTCAAATCAATTCAAGGTGGAGGCTGGGGGAATGAGGGAGCCAGGAGAGGGGAGGAGAGAGGAGGGGGGGGTGCTCCCACTTAATGGGCACAATGGTAGGGTGTATGGTACACCTCTTGGGGGCGGGATACAATTATAAGAGTGTCTTTACCTTTAAAAAAAAAAAGTTCTCTTTGTCCACCACATTACTTACTCCAAAAAGAACATGTGGCACCATCTGACCCACGCCCCTGACATTTTTCTATTACGTTACAGACACCTGCTTAGTGGTCATAATGCCCCCAGTGCTCTGTAAGCTGTGCTAATCATTGCACTTTATTGTTGAGCTCGCCTGGACTCCAGACTGTGCCTCCAATGCTGGAATAGAATGTCCCGGAGGCCCCTGGGCCAAGCGATGCTGCTTCCCAGAAGGCGGTGCCAGTACCAGCCTCCTGCCACTGCAGAGTGCACAGGTCGCATCTCCTGCCTGCAACCCACACGGGCCAGACAATGCCAGGCAGAAGTCCGAGGCACGAGCTGGCACCCTCCTGCTCACCGGCAGGTGCCTCCAAAGGAGGGCAAGCGAGAATAAAGGCGATCAGATGAGGAGCCCAGCAAGTGGTCACCCCCTCCTGGCAGCTCTGGGCCTGGCTTTCCCCAGCCCTTTCCAACAGAGCTCCTTTCAGACCCTGGATCAGCCCAGAGGCCACCATCCCAGAATAGGAATGAGCTGCTTATGTATATGCAAATGCCAAGATGGGCAGGCAGGCTGGGCAAATTAGCATTTTTAATGAGACAAAACTACAGGGAAAGAGCAGATGTAATGGGCAGTAGCTTGCTGTGGAGATTTTTTTTTTGGAAGAAAAGGTCTTGGGTCTGGGTAGAGGTCAGAGCCATCTGCAGGACTCAGAAAAAAACTTAACAATCATCATAATAAACAATAAAAAATGGGATCAATAATGTAACAATACAAAACATTTGATATTATTTCAATAAAAAGTATTCCAGAAATGTTAGCTACATGCCAAGCAGGTTGTACATCAACCTTCCAGCCGCTCTAGAAGGTGGAAAGCATGCCTAGCTCTATTTTACAGAACGAGGACGCTGGAGCTAAGTGGTGTCTGAAGACGTTACCAGGTGTAGTGGAGCCAGAGATTGAGCTTAGGTCTGTCGGAGTACAGAGCCAACTACCCCGAGCCCTGGGCGAAGCAGCCTTTCCCGCACACACTTTTTCATGCTGTAACACACACCACACGCTCATCATGCGCTACACAACTCTCAGAAGGGGCCTCTTGGAAGTAGCAATCTACAGCATGAACAGAGAAAGGCAAGTGGGAGACGGAGGCGCCGTTCCGTAGGCACCTGCCCCTGACCAGGGCATCACACACAGCCAACTTTCTCTAACCGAATCTCAACAGTCTCATGACAAGGCAAAGCCCAGTCTCTGAGCTACTGACCCTGTGCTGGGGGGCAACATAGTGGCAACAGCACCCTATCCATGATCAGGAGGAGGAAGCTGAGATGCGTGTGCTGGCTCAGGATGTGGGGGTGGCTGCGCTGTCCGGTGAGCCCTCCCGTAGCCCCGCTGTGCCCGTCCCTCAGTTACTGTTTATTCGTATCATCCATGCTAACCATGTCAACATCACCAGGCGGAGGGTGGAGGTGCTGGCCTGGCCAGCCTGCCCAGCAGCCACATGCCAATTGGGGATTCATGTCAGGCACTAACAGTTTTATTGAACACATTATTGAACTGGAACAAGCTAAATGCCCCCGAATAAACTGATGAAGATGCCGGGTCAGAATGACTCCCATGGCAAAGAGGGCTTGCTCGTGTTCCCTCACTGGGCACGCAGCTCCCGAGCTTCCTGTGGACTCTTTGGGGGGCAGAGGAGGGATGAGATGTGTCTATAGCCCAGGCCCCAGTGCCCTGTGCCCTTGGCTTTCACTGTGTAGTCCTGGGGAGCTTACTGCTCTGCTTTGCCTGCAGCCGCAATGCTGAGCGCTCTCTGGGGCTAGGCCCTTTCCCAGGTGAACACGACCACCAGGAAAGCGAGGTGGAGTCAGCAGAAAAGCTGCAGCTAGGATAGGGGCAGAGACGTAGCATCATCAAGGACACCCTCTATCTCAGCCTTGAGGCTGAACCCCAGCTGGCTGTTGGCAAAACTGTGATGGTGTCATTCTTAGAGGTGAGGGATTGGCAAAATTCAGTGTCTGGGTCCTTCTCAGCAATGAACTCTAAATCCCAGGGCAGGAAAGGACCCTAGAATGCCTTCTCCTCTCTGGCTGTGCTATGGCAACCACACCTGAAAAGCTCAGTGGCAGGGAAGACGCAGAATGTTTCATTCTGAGCTTTTGGTCAAGGCTCATTCATTCGCTTTCACCAAAGTCAATTTTCCTTTTATCCCAATGGCTTCAGTTTTAAGTTCAGCCAAATTTTTCAAGTTTGCCAGAGTTGGAAGACAACAAGGATTTCCTGCAATCAGTTTTCAATTTTTTTCTTAGTATCCTTTTAATAAATTGACATGTCTCTTACTCTCCAGCAAACCATCCCACCAGGGAGGTCAAGTGTATCCCTGAGGGCCTTTGCTGCGGAACATTCTGTTAATGTGCACGGTAGACTGAGGGTAAGTGTGAAGTTGACTTTAACCTGGGACCTTGGCTGGGCCTGGCGGAGGCCCAATCCCTCTGCTGGAACAGCACTTTTGTACTTGAATGACTGTCTTCCCCCAACATCCCCACCCCTGCCCTGGGGCCTGAAGCCCCCCCTTCCCCTCAGCACCCTGCCCAGCCACTGTTTCCATACCAGCCTCTTCTGGCTGCTGTCCCAGGCTGCAGAGCATGATCCTAGCACCTGAGCCAAGAGAAGGAGGAACCTGTTCCCAAGTATCTCCCATGCCAACCCTGCATGGCGGGTAGGAGGCAGCTTAAGGAAGCTCATTGTGGGGGAGGGAAGTTGGCAGGGCAGAGAGCCAGAAGCCAGCCTCCCTGCCACCGCCACCCTGCACAGCAGCAGGGGCAGTGGAGGCCTCCCAGCCCCGGGGCCACGCCCCCCAATCAGCATGATTGCAATCAGGGAGCCTGTGCGTTCAACAGAGCAAGCAAAAACATGCAAGTCAGAAACCCCAAAATAAGACAACAGAACAGCAGAGGAGGGGAGTGTCGGGAGGAAAGAGTGACAGCAGGCTTCCTGGAGCGGCCTGCGGTCCTGCCTGTCCCCAGGTCCAGGCTGGTGGCTAGAGATTGCATGTTGGTAGGCTGGAGAAATAGAAGAACCCTGGAAGTCGGGGGTGGCGGGGTGGGGTGGGGGGTGGGGCAGGAGCTCAGAGTCTGCCCACGTCAGCCCTTCAATCAGTCTCTTTTACTACTAATTTTCCCTCATGTTTTTTAATTTAATTCTCAGCTTCCTTCAAATACCAGTCAATGAACCGTCCAAATTTCCTCCAAATACCCTTGAAAATGTTGAATTATGCAATTAAGGATTGTGTAATACACTAATACGAGGAGAAATGTTGTCATACATATTGTAATGAAGCTCCCTGCTTGGGAGGGAGGGAGGAAGGCAGAGATTTCCCAGAGCTGCCTTGCCCACCTCTGGTGACAGCTCCAGGCACCTTCATTGTTTAGATCTTGCTAGGGACACAACCCCCAACATAAACGTTCAAAGGGGACAAGAACCCTGCCAGGTGCACAGTGGATGCTCAGGTCATGTTCGGTTTGCAAATATTTGGAAGATGCTTCTCTGTGATAGAGGATTATTCTGTTCATGTATAGATGCGTCATTCATTCATTTCAAAATATTTTGTCAGGCTCTGGTTATCTCAAGTCTTTGCACAAGCAGGAGGGTGACCAACCAACACTTGGCCTAGGAGTGTCCCAGTTTCAGCTCTGAAAGTTCCACGTCTCACAAAACCCCTCAGTCCCAGCCAATGAGGGTTGGTGGCCACGCCAGTGTGACAGTGTTTTGCTTTGCTCACTCCCTACTCGGGGAGGCCTTTGGTGGTGGCACCAAAACGGAGGTCGCCTTCCACTGCACCCTCTGTCGTCCCTGCCCACCGTATTGTGTGTTATCACCTCTCCTTCCACACAGCCCTGTGCCCTTCCCAGCCTGGCCGTGGCTCCTGGAGGCCCACGCGGTGGCCTATGGATAACTGCATCTCTAACATGTCAGAGAGCATAGATGTGTTAGGTGCACAAGCATTTCTTGATACCTGATGATGAAAATAGTGATAGTAATAATATCAATAATGCTAATTCATTCACGTTTGCCGTGCACCTGACACACAACCTCAGAGGATAGATAAGGTTTGGATAGGAAGAGACAGGGCAAAGCACATTCCAGAAAAGGAGATTCGTGCACGTGCTGAGTACTATACTTGATAAAAAGTAGGTAAATGGAACTTTCTGAATGATAGCCACTTAAGGCTATAAGAATAAATAGTATCGAGCAGCGCCTGTGGCTCAGTGAGTAGGGCACCAGCCCCATATACCAAGGGTGGTGGGTTCAGACCCTGCCCCAGGTAAACTGCAACCAAAAAATAGCTGGGTGTTGTGGCAGGCGCCTGTAGTCCCAGCTACTTGGGAGGCTAAGGCAAGAGAATCACTTAAGCCCAAGAGCTGAAGGTTGCTGCGAGCTGTGACGCCACAACACTCTACCAACGGCAACTAAGTGAGACTCTGTCTCTAAAAAAAAAAAAAGAATTAAGGGGTTTAGAAGAATTTCTCCACTTATTAATGACCACAGAGGAAGGTACAACCTGGATCACCTCCTAGGTCACCTTTCCACAAAACACATTTAGAACGCAAGTGTCTTTTATCCATGGATCCCCGATCCATTTTAAATATTAAGGTTTTCATCATATCTTTTCATTTATGGTTCTGCCATCTTAAAATTCAGTGAACATTATAATTTATTTTAATCATTTGCCTGATCTTTCATGAATGCGTCTGAGTTGTCACTTTTTTGCCCCCTTCTTCCTTATATACAGGTGTGTTACTCCCAGACCAGATGCCAAATAGTTTGGGCTTAAGATTAAGCTTTATTTCTTCCAAATGTCTGCCCAGGATCTAGTACAGATCTGTGAACACTCATTCCTCACTCCCAAGAAAATAATGCTCATGTCGTGGTCCTCAAAGCCCCCTCCATCAGTTGTTTTCAAATTGATATCCGTGTTCCAGCGACACTGACCCCTCTAGTGCCTGAGCCCACCAGGCACTTCCAGGTCCTGGGGTGCTGCATTTATCTTCCATTCCCCAGCACATGAAGGGACAGCTCACATTTGGGATTCAGCAAGTAGACGGGGTCACTGCTGAGTGGAGTGAATGCCATTTGTGAACTCAGAGTAAAAAGCCAGGGTTCAAGTGCAATCTGCACATCATCTCCCTGAACCACACATTTCTCTTTGGTAACACTGGGACAATAATAACGCCTTTCTACAAAGTTGTGGAAGGTACTACATTAGCAGTACACATAAAGATGTCTTAGAGACTGAAGAAAACCGTACCTGAAATTTATTAACACGCAGTGCGATATCATGAAAAGCACCCACGTGTCAGCCCTCAGTTCCAACACCACCACTTACTAGATCATGAACAAGTCACTTTGCAACGCTGGATTTTAATTAATCACCCATAAAGTGAGAGTAACAGCAACTGTCCTGCCAAATTCTCGGGGCTGCTGGGATTGTGAGTGAGATGCTCTGTGCAAAATTGCTTGATAAATGGCACAATGCGGTAGAAACGCCAAGGTGTTGTGAGGGGTAAAGCCAGCAGCCTCTGGAGCAGACGAACTCACTGGGACCCCAGCTCTAGCAGGTGCAGGCAGAGTGACCTAGAGCAAACTCCCGCATTCCTCTGTGCGCAAAATGGACAGGATGATGGAACCCATCTCGGAGGGAGTCAGGTGAAATACATGCATCGGTACATACACAGTGCTCAAAGCAGCGCGTGATACAATGGTTAAGTAAATGCGTTAAATTATTACTGTTGGCACTATAAGCAGTATTATTATTATTATTCTCCCTGTGCCTTGACCAGATCTGAGTACGTCCTGTGGCCTGAAGCACCTGCCCCCATCCCTGTCTCCCTAGCTACTGAATAAGGCAACATGCATCTTTCCTCTTCTCATTCCTCATCCTGTCTTATCTCTGGTATCCTCTGATGCTCTATCCTCCCTAGAAACGCAACCCAGATAAGTCGTTTACACTGAACTGGGCGATAGCATCAGCTCTAGGATTTTGTTAGTTAATATCTTCACATTGAAATCTCTGGTCTAGCTACTCGGACGTGGCCCAGATTCCATAGGCCTGAATCTTGTGCAGTTTCTAGGGACTGTTAATGAGAAAGAACACATGATTACCGCTATAAAATTGAATATGGATGTATTTGTTTAAAATGAGAAATCCAAAGTGATAGATTCTTAAAAGCTGAAAAATACTCAGCAAACATCAGAAACTCCAGCAAAATAACACATCATCTTTATGTATCTCCACAATGAACTTTTGTAGTATTTTTCCTACATTCTTTGCTGTATACTTTTTATCACCTCTTCACATGCTAATAGGTTTACCTTACCATTTTCTATAAGAAAAAAAGACAGATAATTCAGTATATCCTGTAGCATAGTTGATGGCCCCAGATAATTTCTTCTAGCTTCCCCAATCATGATTGGTAATGCCAGGGAAATTCTTAGGATTTTGGCCTGGAAAAACATCTACTGATTTTCTTTAATTTATGTTTTATCATAGGTGGAAGAATGTCCCACAGACTAGTGTCTGGCCCCTTAAATTTCAAACGTTATTTTTCTTCCACTCTCCGTATATTTATTTACAATGCTGGGCCCCCTAGGAAACATTCATGCCACCACGTGGCTTCTGGGGGACATTGGTGTCTGTAGCCAAGAAATAGCCCAGACCACATAATGGAAGAGGAAGCAGGAGGGGGAAGAGGCTCTTTCAACAACCAGTTCTCCCAGAAACTAACAGAGTGAGAACTCACTTGCTCCCTGGAGAATGGCCCCAAGCCACTTATGATGGACCCATCCCAAACCCAAACACCACTCACCAGGCCCTGCCAGAAATAGGGACATTTCTGGAAGCCATCTCTGTGTCAGAACAGCCAGCAAGAATGTAATATGCATAGATGTGACGTGGATATACAAGGTACATCTGACGAAAGCCAAAATAAATTCCTTCCCAACTCAAATTCCTCTCGGGTGGATCCCCAAAGTGCTTGTGGCCACGTGTAGTTTGGTGAGGATTATGTCAGATTAAAAATAATACAAGTTCTGATGGTTACAGCTAAGATGACTCGCTTGAATATAGTTCACAGAATACAACCAGGTGACATTGTTTTTGTGTCTCTTGTAGCACTCCGAGAGCAGTCAGGAAGGCAAGACGCCTGGGTTCTGTCCTCTCTTGCGACATAACAGACCATCCCAGACACAATAGGTGAGGCTTTCTCAGAGGTTTCCACCTCAGAGGAGCACCCAGCCGATTGCCGTGTTGGGATGACCCCAATTTTCCCATTGCGTTGTCCTGCTGAACATTGCAACATGCAAAACCATGAGCCAGTAAACACTTGTTGTTTTAAGCCACAAAGTGTTGGGAAGGTTTTCTTCCCAGGAATGGATAATGGAAACAGCAACAGAAAACCAGATTTCACCTGGAAGTGTGAAGCTTCCATAACATAAACGTAAGACCTCCGGGGTT
Source organism: Otolemur garnettii (assembly GCF_000181295.1). NCBI lineage: Eukaryota > Metazoa > Chordata > Mammalia > Primates > Galagidae > Otolemur > Otolemur garnettii. Next base: position 4,767,569 of record NW_003852492.1, on the reverse strand, counting down.
GGCTTTGGGGTCACGTAGCAGGTTCGAGGGTGCTTCTGTTTGGATATAGTTTGTTGGAACCCACCAGGTCTCATGTTGCAATTTGAAATTTGATCCCAATGTTGGACCTGGGACCTGGTGAGTTTGGGTTTGAGGATGAGTCCATCGTGAATGGCTTGGTGTTATTCTCCAGGGAGCGAGTGAGTTCTCACTCTGTTAGTCCCTGGGAGAACTGGTTGTTGAAAAGAGCTTCCTCTCTGTATACACGGGCACCCCTTGGCCCTCTGCCACGAGAGGGAGCAGCCTGAGGCCCTCACCAGAAGCAGATGCTGGCACCATGTTCCTGTACAGCCTTTAGAACCAGGAGCCAAATAAATCTCTTTGACTTATGCATCACCCAGCCTCAGGAATTATTATTTACTTATTTTTTTAACTTGAGGAATTATTATTTTACAGTGACACAAACAGACTAAGATGGAGAGGCAAGGGAAGAGGGCTGGTCGTGTCTTGGAGAGCACAAGGCAAGTGGATACGTTGGGAACTTGGCTAAGGCCAGATAAAATGTTGAAAAGATCAAGTGGCTTCTTAACTAGTGTATTAAAAGATATTGTAAAAGAGTGGGGAGCCAAAGAAGAATTGACTAGTCTTCAAGGAGAATATAGAGGAATTTGAGGGGACCCAAGGACAATTTCCCAGCTGGCAAAAGATTCTCAAAATACAGGCTTTAGAAAAAGAGATCGAATCAAGGCCGTGGCTGGAGGACTCCCTATTTAGACCTGTGGAATATTTAAGGCACTGCTCTCAGACCCTCTGAGCTAGACAAAAGGCCCCCTAGGAATCATGAAAGTGTTGCTTCCTATACTCAAGGTAGAGAGAGGTCAGTCTGAGAAGGAATTATGCTGAGGCATGGAGCGTAGAGTGAACCCCAGTGAGACTGAGAGATAACACGAGCATTTTAAAGAGAAGGGTCCTGATGAGAGCACTGCCAGGTTGGACACAAGGGCAAGGAAGTTCAAAGAGAAAAGAAGCATCTGAGCCCTTAGCTTTCTGCGGAAAGGAAACAGGCTTCTTATGAGTGAAGAAGAATAAATGTGAGGGCATAGCCCAGATTCCCGAAAGTGGAACCAAAATTGATGGTAACGGTAGAATCAGGAACCCTCACAGAGGCAGAATTTGACTCTAATTAAAGAAAGTTTTCACCCTCAGAAAAGCAGAATGGGCAGCAAATGCCTCCATAGATTTTAAAATTGCTGTGGACCAGCAGCTGCGGTGTGTTGCCCATCCTTGTTAAATAGGAGTGTCGCAATCATCCCAGGCCTGCAGCAGTCTATGCTAACTATTGGGGGGGGGGGTTAGCTGTGTTCTTAGCTCACAGCTCCTTAGCACAAGAGCAGCCACCATCATATCTCAGCCCAATATAGATCCTGAGATACTGGACTTCAGCTTGATGTCAAGAAGGGATGAAAACTTTGCATGTCTTGATAAGAAAGGTGAATGCCACATTGAGAAGGGAAATGTGATGGCCTGGCTGAAAACAGCTCCCCCTACCTCCCAGCTTCTTCCCATCCTGAACTGGACTCTGTACTCCCTCTTCCTGAATCTGGAATGGCCTACAAGTTCCTCTAACCAATAGATGAGGCAGAGGTGACGCCTGGCCCAGGTCTCCTGAGGCCCGACCGCTTTTGCCTTTGCCCCAGTGGAAGCCGGCTGCCAGGGAGGAGGTCTGGGCTAGAGGAATGAATGGTGCACAGTTATAAGGAAGAGTGAGACAAGCCAGAAGTCTGAGGCCTGCAGATGTGAGCTGGGAGCCGTCCTGCATGTTTCAGACCCACGTGACCCCAGGAGCAGCAGAAGAACCACTCAGCCAACGCACAAAAGTGTACAAAATAATAAATCATTCTGGCTTTAAGCCCCCAGGTTTGGGGGAGGACTGTTAGGAAGCAAAACATAATGGAAACAGACCGTGAAGCTGAAATGTTCCTGGCTTTGTAGTGAACCCACCTCTGGGCCTGGAGAGTGGGGAGGAAGGCGGTGACTCTTCCACATGCAACTGTATGACTAAGGGTCATGCTCCGGGGCTTCGCGTTGACTGTTCCCCACCCTCCCAGCTCTGACAGACCATTCTCTCCCCTCCTCTGCTCTGCTCTGTGCCAAGGACTGTAGACACCATCAACTGTTTCACTTTCTCCCTGGCTGGCTCTAGTGGGGTTTGGCAAATGCCTAACAGAGAAAGAATGCCTTTCCCTGTGCCCTTGATGCTCCAGTGTCGTGCCATGCAGGCTAGAGATTCCAGGAGCAGACCTTCTCCATGGTCCCAGCTCCCGCTTGGCTCCAAAACCAAGTCCTCTGGGGTTCTTCGTTCCCCTCTGGCCTGTATGCCCTGGGTGCTAATGGCTTTCCCTGTATGCAAATCCCTGGCTGCCTCCACATTCTTTTGGGATTTCCTTTACCCTGCCTACCACCTCTGTAAATTGTCCCATTCTAGTATCTTCAGTTTAGCAAAATAAAATTCTGTGTGTGCTACTGTTACCCTGACTGATGTATCCCCCTGTGCTAGTCCCCAAGTTCTGACTCCTAATCAATAGGAGGAAAGAACAACGATGGAACCAGAAGTCATAGATTCTGGGCTTCAATCTGGGGTTTATAATTTATTATCTCAGTAACCTCAAACTAATCAATTGCCTTCTGTGAGTCATGATTTCCTTAACTGAGACTAGAAATGAAAATAACCTACGTTATAGGGGAAGCCAGGATTCACCAGGCTCCGTGTCCTGAGTAGGGAACTTAATAGGTACTATATTTATATACATCAGGGGACGGAGTCAGAGGCCTTTGTCCTTTCCGGAGTTCAGCAAGTATCAAGATATTAAGGCCATGACAAAGGTTTAAATTAAAGAAATGTAAGCTGTGAACTGAGAAAAGATGGGCCAGGGTTATGGCAGGTTCCCAGTGGCCTAGGCTTGCAGTACAGCCGTCAGAAGGCACTGCCCAGCTCCTCCATCCCAGTGATGAACTGGGCCGAGAGGGCAGTGGGAAGACCCGCCGGTGGCTGGGGTTTCTGACTGGTGAGCCAGGAGGCATACACCTCTACTGAATGAGGAACTGGAGGCATTACCAAGAGTAAATAGGGTAATATGTTATCAAAAGATTTTCTCTTTGTAATCAGAGGACCTCTCCGGCTGTTCCTGCGCATTCTGTGTTATTTATGGCCCCTCCAGTGCTGGCGGCCTGCTGTTTGTCTGCTTTTTGAGTGGGGCCACAGGAAAAGGAATCTTTGACACAGCAGTTTGGAGCAAACCTGAATGAGAGGGAAATGAATGGATACAAAAGGAAGAGAAGTTGGAGAGGAACGTGACTAGGAAGGGAGAAGGTGGAGAGATAATGGATAGAGAGGTGGATAGGGGAAGGGAAGGGGAGGGAGAAGGTGACAGTCTGCCAGGGGAGATTAGGGCTGTTCAACTTGACCATGAGAGAACCCAGGGCTTAGGATACTGTATCCAAAATCCTGTAGCTCTGGAAGGAGGGATAGTCCCTATCAATTCCTGACCAGTGAAACTCAGAGAAATCCATTTTTGCCAGGCTCCCGAGGGCTAATCAGAGGCACACCTGGGTGGCTGTAGGCCAGGGGGCCAAGACACACCACCTCTGAGAGCATCCTCCCTGCTAGGAAGGAGATGAGCTCGTGGTTGCCTCTGGGAACCTGGGCTGAAGGGGCCTGAGTGAGGTGACCAAGCTGCACAATGAATGGATATCCTTGAACAACCTGGTGTCCTGCCTGCCGTAGATGGCTCTTCCGCCTGGAACTGGGACTTCAGAGCCCTCCCGTAGCATGAATCAGCATGGCTATATCCACCCCCATTTCCACTTCTAGCACCCAACTCACTGCCAAGTTCTGGAGCAGTAGGGCCCCATGTTTGCCTTTCTTTCTCACACCCACGGTAATGCTTCTATTATCATTACCATCAGCACCAAACACTAAATCCTTGCCAAGTGCCCTTCATTCTGTATTCTGTGTCAGGGAACTAATATTAATTGAGCCTACAGTAAGTGGCAGTTGCTCTGTTTTGTATTTAAATTGTGTTATCGAAATCAAGCCTCACAACGACCCTATCAGATGCTATGATTCCCATTTTACAGAGAGTATAACACGTTCCCATAAATCGTTATTTGCCCAAGGTCACAGAGTTCATCACAGGCCAACTGTGGCCTTTAATCCATGTCGGGGATCGCCTAGAAATAGAGATCAACATCCTCCTTCTCCTCTTCAGAATCATGCCCCTGAGGCTGCACTTGGCATTGGAGGTTATCAGTCATTTATAAGGTCCAGTAAAAATGTGTGCACTGTGGGAGCCGTGGATCAATTCATCCAAGAAGGAGCAAAGCCCATTTCAGTGCTAGCACAGGACACAAGGGTGCACACATTTAAATTAAGTCTCACTTTCCTGTTTGGAACGGTTGGAAGATAATCTGATCTTATTTGATATCAAAACCCTCTCTGCAAGGGATGTTGGATAAAAACTTGAGTAATTGCTAATGTACAACTTATTTTCAGCTGCAGCATAAAAATTCATTCCCCATAGGAATTAATGATCCTGCCACACATCACCTGAAATGAACACATCTTGATGGTCCAAGAACCAGACTTAGCACTTTTCAAATCTATGCGACATTGCCATTTCTTATTTGTCTTTCTGACTCTTTGAACATTCACTTACAGTTGCTGAGATTTGATGAGGTAGGGATTCCTCTCCCACTCCTGTGCCTGCAAGATAATCTATACAAAATGCCTAATGTGGTACCCAGCACAGAGGGCCTCTCTCCCAATCCTGCTGCCTTCCTTTGGGACTGATCCCAAATTCCCCTGCCCCATTCTATATGTTACAGTTTTTATCTTTCTATCCAGCCTCCTCGTGTTAAGAGGATCAAAGATTTGGGTTGGCCTTGGGGCAAGTAAGTGCCTCTTGCTGTTGGCCTGGGGGGCTTGATACCCATGTTTTGGGGTCAGATGCATATCTGAGGTAGGGGGTATGAATTCACTACCACCTGAGCATTTGAATAAGTGTAGATTCAATACATAGTAATTGAACATTGATTGGAGGCAAACTCCATGCTAGTTGCTTAGCTGTGTGATTTAATCCTTTCCGCAGCTCTCTGAGTAGGCACTGGCAGCACCCTCCCCGCCACTCCATTTTCCAAATGTATTCATATTACCAAGGAGGGTTTTGGTGGAATTTTCCATTCAGATTCCTGTAATTTCAAGGCACATTTTCCATTTCTCTTTGACTATCATAATTCCGCCCCTTTGTGATAATTATGTTTTGAATTCTTAGGGTATGGCCTGCTGTCTGCAACACAGAAGATGCTTAGTGATAGTTTATAGAATGAATCATGAGAGAAGGAAGAACTGTCATGCAAATGTCTTTAAAACTTGAGACCCAGACAGGAAGAGGAAGAGGGTGTCACTGGAGTGGCTGAGAAGAAAGATCTGCAGCGTCTTCTCACTCTCCTGTGAATGGCCACCTGTGATGGCTGAATGCATCAAGCTGTCCTGGCCCATGTCCCTACCTCGGCCCCTTCAGCCTCTGTACCAGAAAAGCAAGTGTGCTTGCCTGAGACAGACCCAGACCAGTGTCCTCCTCTAGCTGAAGTCTTAGGCCCTGCAGACCCTTCACCACAAATTCACAGCCCACTTTGATTTCTCTAGTATTTGCATTTGAAAAGGAAACATCAACTTTTGGGTATGTGCCATTTTGTGTCTTTTACTAGTATCCTGATAGTCTCACCTTTAAATTGAAAAACGTGTCTTTGGTCTTCTTTTTTTTTTTTTTTTTAATACAAAATTTATCAATAAGAGGAATTCAGTAGAAAAGATTTCTGGCGCAAAGCAATTGCCATTTGTGGAGCCGAGAATGGGACACTTAACATAATGCAGGCAGGAAATTAGCCTGTAATCACTGCTTCCTTTTGGATCTGCTTAGATGTATTTAAGCCCAAGAGACTCCTCCAGAGAGTGAGCCCCCTGGGGCTCTACCCCCCACCCTATTACCTTGGGTTTTGTTGTCTCTGACAAAGAAAATTGGGGCGCTATGGCTATTGAGATGCTTGTGTGCAGCCAGTAAGATGTTCATGCAGGGAAATGATAGTCACTGCATCTGATATTGGATGATTTAATGGCGTGAATTATCTCTCCGGCTCACAGAGGAAATGCCAAGGCTGGCAGCGCCAGGCAGGCCTCTTCCTTGTCCTGCCTCCACCCTTAATTGCCAAGGGCTGAACACAGGCTCTGCCTCCTCCCACCCCATTGCCCTTCTGTTGGGTCCAAAGAAAAGGGCCACGGAGGTGGAGGACACCTCCTGCCATCTGAGGCTATGCAGGATGAAGTACACAGGACGGGGACAGCTCTGCTTCTCAGTGGGAAGCTCACTCTCGCAACACAGGCCTCCTCCGAGTCCCCGTGTGTCCAGAGGACCCTCCAAAGGAGCCTGGTAAGTGAGAGCTGAGGAACGCCCCCACCACGCCCATTCAATTCCAGCCTCTGCTTAAGAACTTAATTTCCAGTCTCAACATCGCTCCTTTCTTCATCTTCCTTTCTATAAAAATTCAAACTTCTACTCTGAGTTGAGTTGCTTCTTATTAACTTTATGTCCACAAGCTGGAAGTCACTCGAAGGCATGAGGCCTCTGAGTCCATTCATAATCTACAAATCAGAATGTAATATCTACCCCCCGCAGAGGGTCGGTAAGGATTAAATAAGAACATGTGTGAAATAACGTGTAAACCGGAGCGCCTTCTGGAGGTGTACGCATTGCTGCAGGAGGCGCGGCACTTTCTTGGTATTTAGTAATTTTCAACACTCTGTTTTTTAAAGTTGGCTAGGAGGGAGGTGGTACTCACATACTATGAGAGTATGTGTCTCTCATACTCAGTCACAGGAGGAAGAAAGTCACCATCCTGTCTGAACATCTCTGAAGCTTCAACCTCAGCCCTCCAAACATGTGACCTCAGATAGTCCCAGACCCCCAGCTGACCTGGTGTCAGCAGAATCCTCTATGCAAATAAAAAACATGCCAACCACCAGATGCAATTAAAACTAATACCAGAGTTTATTTGTATTCCTCTCCGAACATTAAAAGAGATCTGATTGATGAACCAGACATCCTAAAATTCACGTTGGCTTTTTTCTCCTGCACACACAACACAGCTGTCCTAAGCATCTTCCTTTCCAGCCCCCTCTCCACTCCCCCCTCCACAAGTCACCTCCACCCTGAACTTGACTTTTCTCTTTCTCCTTTGCTCTGCTGATGCTTTTTCTTCTCTCTTGCAAGTCTGTACCCACGTCGCATCCCCCTTACTCCAGTTCCCTCTCTGCCTGTCCACTATCCCAAATTTGCATCACAAAAGCTTATCACATAGGATTAGTTTATGGGAAAGGTAGAATTCTCTTTTGGAAGGTAAAAGGAGAAAGAGAAAAGGAGAAAGGAAGTGGAGGAAAATAGCAGTCTCTTTCTTTGTCAATCAGGGCAGGGTGGGTGACTGTGCGGATTCACATGTTAATGATCCTTCTGGCCATCCACTAAGACTCAGGCCACATCCTGGGCTGGTTAAGGATCCTCTTCCAGCTCACCCAAGGAGTACGTAAAAAAAGGAACACTAGCACCAAACAGGTGAAAGCAAAGATGTCACGCTTTTGTCAGTCTGTTGGATGAAAACCTGAAACTATTTTGCCCATGAATATTTATCGTGTGTGTGCCTTAGCTATCAGCGGCCGTGCGCAGCAGATGGCGGGTCTGTGTTGAGATCTGCTGTATGCCGTACCTGCGTGTTGTGATGGGGAGATCAAGACGCTGTCAGAACACATAACACACTGTCTGGGGGAGTGGCAAGGCTCCATTACCCTCGGTCCTGAGGCCAAGGGCCATGATCTTAGAGAAAATAAAAGGTAGCTCTAATGAGTAAGACATGAAAAGGGGCTTGACCGTTAGTGGTCATTAATGCTCCCATTCCCGGGGCCATTAACCTTGGGTCCCCTGGCCCGATTCCAACTAGGTTAATTATATACCGCCTTCTCGAATTCCCTCCTGGCCTGACAGCTGAATTCAGTGTGGTTGTGAGAAATGTCTGTGGTATCTGTCTTCCTCATCCACCTGAGGAGGATGCCTTCAGCACTGATTCCCTGTCATTATGAGTAGAGGGACCAGGGGAAACCGACAGTGCCATGAAGGCAGTGAGTCTTCTTTGCTTCCCCATTCTTAAATGGTGTCTCAGCAGGGTGCAATGGCTGTAATCCCAGCACTTTGGGAAGCCGAGGTGGGAGGATTGCTTGAGGCCTGGAGTTTAAGACCTGCTTAAGCAAAATAGTGAGACTCCCATCTCTAAAAATAATAATAATAATTAGCTTGAAGTGTTGGCATGTACCTGTTGTTCCAGCTGCTCGGGAGGCTGAGGCTGGAGGATTGCTGCAGCCCAGAGTTGGAGGCTGTAGGGAGCTATGATTGCACTACTATACTCCAGTCAACAGCCTTAAGAATGAGACTCTATCTCAAAAAACAAAACCAAAACAAAACACATTAAAAAAAAAAAGCTATAAAAAGAAAAGAAATCCATTAAATGGTGCCTCAGAGAGGTAAGTGAGATATCTTTTACCTAAGAGGCAGCTGCCTGATGGCGTTTCAAGAGCAGAGATGGTTCTGCTAACAAAGCAGAGCTTATGGAGGTTGTACGGGATGCCAAGACGGCAAAAGGGTCCCAGGTGCTAGAAATCACTGGCTGCACGGCTGCCTGTGCTGACCTAGGGTGATTCGGCTGCAACAGAGCCCTGCAATCACATTGGTCCACCGCTATTTCTTATTTGATGGAAACATTATGTAACACTTGGAAGCTGGAGTCTCATCAGCCAAGTCCATGCTTGTCATCATGGGTCTCATCAGACACTGCCCCATTGTGGACCCCATCTGAAGTTCTCCCTCTTCTGTGTCACCCTGCTCCTTCAACTCTTCACCTGCCTTACATGTTCCCAGTCTGAGGTCACTCTTGTGACCCAACTCCTGCAAGCCTGCACCCAGAAAGCTGAGCATGGCTGGGGATGCCAATCACGTGCCTATGGAGACTGGAGTCAAACACATCCACTGCGTCCAGGATCGGGGATCTGCAAAGAAGCTTCCAAGTCCATTCTGTGTCTTTGGGCAATTCTCTCTTCACTCTCTTAACCACCTTCAGTATTCTGCTGGATATTCACTTCAAACTCATACTCATAAAAGACAGCCTTCTCTCCACCTTCTGTAAGGAAATGGAGGCTAGCAGGGGCACCCTACTAAAATTGTCATCACCCTCCATCATTATCAAATTCTCCCTATCACTGTCCATTCCTCCCTACTCGGTCATTTTCTCCACTCAAGCATTGCTGTATACACAGTCCTCTAAGCAGAAGTACACATCCATGTGCCCTCCCCACTTCTGACCCACCAGCCCCATTGCACTCCATCTGTTCTTTGCCAATAGTTGGGAAAATCCCACTCCATTACCTCTTCAAATTCCAAAGGCCAAAATATTTTTCAGCCCAAATTTTGCATTGACAAAATGTTATATCTACATCAAGTCAGGATATAAAGAGAAAAGAGGCTTTGGGGGATGGAAAGAAATGAGCTCCTGTCGGATACTGAGGAGATGGAGAGAGAGCTGGCTGCTCCTCCTGGCTGGCCACGTTCACATCAACCCTACCTAGGAAGGGCTGGATGCCCTTTCTGTCTCTTTCCCAAAGTTTTCCGCTTTGGAGGCTCACTGCTGTTTCCCCAAATCTGCCCTATAGGAATCCCTTTTATAATACCGCTTTATTTTAAACCACCCCATTTTAGAAGCTGCTGGAGCTCAGAAACCAATTTCCATGCTTATTCCAAGGCATTCGTGGCATTTAGGGGGGTTGTACATAGGCTGGATGTGAGTTTCATCATGGGAGTTCCAAACTCAGTGTGCTCAGAGGGAAGAAAGGGGCAATCTGCATGACATCTTCATCTAGTGTAAAATGGCAGCCTTCGGGAAGTACAGGAAAGGTATCCAGGGAACAACGTCACTGTTGAAAGTAGACTTGTCCTTCAGTGGACCCAGGCGCCCTGGTGGCATATCAATGCATCCTAGTCCACCCACCCCTACAGTCATTCCTAATCAATCTCTCTCTCTTATCCCTACCCTGCTCCAGGGCCAGGGCTAGGATGAAGCAACGAAGGTACCCGCTTTTGTGCAAAATTTAAGAGCATGCAAAAAACAACTTCAATCAAGATAAACAATAATTAAATGCAATATTTTAAAAAATCAATGCAAAAACCCATGATGAATGATATATCAAAAGTTAAAAAAAAAAGCTAGGATCAGTACAGCACCAGGTCAAGCCATATTGGAGCCAGAGGCAAGAGGAAAAATCAGTAATACTGATCCCATCTCCGTTTAAAATTTTGGTATTTTGTTAATTAGTTTTTAGCATTGATTTTTTTAAAAAAAATATTGTATGGAAATACTATTCATCTTTCTTTCTGAGCTTTGGCAACTCCCTAAGTTCTGTGCTGAGCGTCTGACTCCCCCTTCCTTGTCCCTGTTCCCACGTGAAGACCTTCATCTTTGCCTCCCGAACACATTTTGAATCACTCTTTTCCATCCACACCTGCTACCACAGCCCTAGTTTATTTACTCATTAATTCAACACTTCTCTGTTTTGTCCACTGATTTCTAGAAATACCCCTTTCCAAATTGTTAATTCTACTATCCCCACTGTTTAAGAACCCTAGGGTCTGAGGTAAGGAGTTCAAACCTTTGGTCTGGCTGTAGCCTCCTTTCTCTTTGGCCTGACGCATCCCTGAGTTTGCTTCTACAACCTCCCTTCTCACCATTCCCTCCTCCAGCCTCCCCCGAATCTGTCTCGCTCATCTGCCCTCATGGAATGGTGTTGTGCCTACTCCTGAACAGACCCTTCAGCCTCTCATACACTCTTCTGCTCTTCTCACATTTTGTACTTGTTCTCTCTCTGCCTAGGATGCTTACATCTGTTCCTTCAGTCTGTGAAACTCGCCCTTTATGGGGACTTCTATTGGTACACAGTCCCCATCGCATTGCAATTGTCTGTCAGTACATTTTTCTCCTCCACCAAGCTCTAAAATGCACCACAAGGGCAGAGAGACTGTCTCTAATTCATCTCTATATCGAAGGCATATAGCAGGTGCTCAAAACAAGTTTGGTGACTACATAAATGAATTATGAATAATTGGATAATTGAATCATCATGGTCAGAATGCTTATAAACAAGGCTTTATTAAGCTCCTGGCTTTGCAAGGTGCTGTGCAGGGCACTAGTAATCAGTGCCGCCCTTGGCTGTGAGCGTTCATGGTCAGCTCCCCAAGCTCTGGAGCTGCCTGGAACCTGCCTTTGATCTTTCCCAGCCAACAGAGCAGAGCAGACACAAGGTAAGGCGCCCAACTGGATTGAAATGTAGGTGACGGGTCATACGGAGAAGCACTTTGAACCTTTCACAGGGTTGAGAGATGGCCAATTTCAATTCCAAAATGGTTTGGTTGGATAGAACCAGTCATCTTGGAAACATGACCCTTTCTGTGCAGAAACACCAGACCGGAGTTGTAAGTCTCTTTCTTCCTGGGACACTAGGTGATGAAGAAAGTAGAATAGGTACATGATTTTTAACAACTCTAGCCTTACAAGCATGCTCGGGTTGGCATGCCCAGGCTACGGACCTTGGGTGCAGTGAGGCTTTATCCATTTACACTTGCGCTGCTGAGCACCCACTGTGGGTGGGTGCTTTGCTGGACACAGGCCACACAACATGTAGAAGATAAGAGACCTACTGGTCCACGGAGGAGGCAGATGCACACAGTGAACGTGGGGGAGAGTTACCTTGCCATGAGATAACCACTGTGGCAGAAACATGCACAGGGTACTTTGGTATTCCACAGAGTGATGCCTCTGTCTTATGTAAAGAGTCCAGAAATGCTCCCTAAAGGAGTTAATTCCTGCTATATATGTACCCTGCAGGGGATAATTCTCAATTTTTAAAAATTCAGATAACAAAGAGAATGACAAAATAATCTAGGCAGTAGGGGCACTATAGGTAAGATTTTGAGTGCCTGGACAAGGTGAAGGACGTTTCTATGCTGGGAACTGTGAGTAGGGGGTGAAAGGTTTGTGGCAGCCAGAGGTGAAAGACCCTGGGTGGTGGATAATGGCTGGGTCATAAAAAATGCTTGTATGACACGCAAAGGACTTGGTCTGCAAGATTATTTTCTAAGGGAAAGTGATCTGCTCAGATTTGGGTTTGGGGGAAGTGTTTTTTAGAAGGCAGGGAGAGAAAAGATGAGCAGAGGCCGAGACTGAAAGCAGAAAGGTCAGCTCTGGGTCTGTGATGCAGGGCTGGCCAGAGAGTGGCCGTGTGTGACCAAGACACTGTCAAGGAAGATGGAAAGCCAATTCCATCCATCTTTAAGAAATGTATTTGTCAGAACTTGGTGGCCAATAAAAGAGGTGGATAAGGGTAAGGAAGGAATCTAGGATGACACATGGGCTACCAAGCTGGGCTTCTGGTGGAGGGGGGCAGAGAGTCAAACAAGAAGCTGAGGTGATGCGTGCAGCTTTCATCGTAAGCATTTTAGGAAGTTCTGCTCTCTGGGAAGAGATACTATGGAAATAGTAACCTGAGATTCCTCCGCAAATGGTTTTCTGAAAAAGTCATGGAGATGCAAGAGATTATTCAGGAAGGTGAAGGAGAGTATGGAGAACAGGGGGACATATGTGGATTGATTAGACACCAACATTCAGGGGCTGAGCAGTGTAGGATCAGCTCAGAACGGAGGCAGAGGGACCAGCCGGTGCAGCGGGAGGAGAAGCAGGGGTGTCCCACAAGGCCAGTCCTTCTTCCTCTCACCTTCTCCTCCTAGGGTCAGCCACCTTCACTGGGAGAGGTGCTGGCTCAGAATAGCTGCACTGGCCACAGAGAATGGCAAGGCCAACACAAAGCCAGGAGTGGGGTGGAAGAAAAGGCATGAGGCTTGGGTCTCTGCCCTGCTCCTGGACGGTGGGGAATCCGGAGAAATTTCTTACTGTTTTCATCCCATTTTGGCATCATGAGCCTCAGTTTTTCATCTCTAAGATGGAGATTTGTTATGACGAGGATTCTCTGACATTGCCTCTGTGGTCACACGATACTGATGAATGATGTTACTGCCCACGTCATCTAGAGATCAACATTATCTTTTCTCCTCTAAGCACACCAGGGTCTAAGCATCTGTGCTACCTGCCCGTGGTCCAGCTCAGACCCTCACTGAGGCCTAACATGTGTCCAGTGAGCTGTGCTACAGATGTGGGCACAGGGCATTCATGGAAAGAAGCCTCACTCCCATCCCCGAGAACGGCCCAAACCAGAAAACCAAGTCTAAGGAGAGGAAGACCCCTCTGGGTTATGAGGATGGAGGCTGGACGTCACAAGGCAGAAGTATTTAGACGCTGAGATGAAGATGAGAGAGCTTTCTGACCACGGCGTGTTGGGCTGACTGGGAGAAGGAGTGGGTGAGGTGGGTGGGGAAACGTGTGGCTTTTGTTTAGAGCATTTCCTCTCAGACTCTCATCATATGAAAGAGCTGTTTTCACGAGAGGATCTTTAGGCTCTTTCCTCTCCCTTTATTGTCTTGATAAATCCTTTATAGGGACAGCTGTCTTACAAAACTGGCCCAGAATACACATAAACCCCTCTGCTCACAAGTGATTAGCCTGTCCCTCCTCCCATTGCTCTGGGCCTGTAAGTAACAGACTGTTCGGGAAACCAAGGCCGCACCTGCCACAGCCCTGAGCACCGTACCACCTTTCTCCTCCCCTTTCGTGTGGGCAGCAGAGGGCTGGCCCAGCACTGCTCTGGACAAGCAGGGAGACATTGTCCAGTCCAAGTATGGCCATGGGGCCCAGGCACATGACCAGCTGGGGTCCAAATGGTCAGCACCTGATTTTAGGTCCCCACTCTACCACTCCCACGCTGTCTAATATGTGGAATTGATGTATAATCCATGGGTAGCCTGGAAGAGGGCTCCTAACCTTAATGGGGAATGGATTAGTATGAATGTTCTAAAACACTCCATGGGCAAGAACATGCAATGGTGAAAAGCTGAGCGATAAGTGGTTACTATCCATCCAGTGGACTTCAGTTACCATAGACGAATAATAGAGCACATGCTTCTCCCTCTCTCTCCCTTCATTTCCTTCTTCCTTCCACAAATATTTATGCTACGTACCTCCTGAATGCCAGTAGATACCCAAGGTAGGGATTATGCCCGTATCCCACTGGCTAAGCTCAGTGCCTGGATAATAAACGTTCAACACGTGTTTGTTGAATGGGTCTTTTTCTCCTGGCCTCCTTGTTTCTCTTTCCCTAATATTTTGATAGCTACATCATTTCTTCCTCATTCCGTGTCACACAAGCTGCAGGGCGCCGAGCTTACGATCTTTATCTTTCACCCCTAAAGCTCAGACGTACTTTGGCCCATCTCATAAAGTCCCATTAAACAAATCATTTATCTTTGGCAGCTTTTTTTCTTTAAGAAAAATGAATGTAGGGATACATGGGTGATAATTCTGTATTATTCAGGAAACCTTTTTATCTTTTCTCATTTTAAGTGATCTAGGTATTAAGTGGAATCCTGACTCGCTGGAGTCAGCCATGTGATTCATTCAAGTTAGATCTGTGATGTAGATGGCTGCACTTGGGATTTTCTCAGCTCCCTGCCTTTTAGTATGCCTCATCCTGGGCAGTGCCCATAGCTCAGTGGGTAGGGCGCCGGCCACATATACCAAGGCTGGTGGATTTGAACCCAGTCCAGGCCAGCTAAAACAACCATAACAACTACAACAAAAAAATAGCTGGGCATTATGACGGTAGCCTGCAATCCCAGCTACTTGGGAGGCTGAGGCAAGAGAATTGCTTAAGCCCAAGAGTTTGAGGTTGCTGTGAGCTGTAATGCCACAGCACTCTACCCAGGGCAACAGCTTGAGACTCTGTCTAAAAAAGAAAAATCAATATGCCTCATCCTCACTGCAAGTTTTTAGTCTGTGCCCCATTTCACCAGCAGCCGCACCCTCAACTACCTGCCATCACACTCTTCTTGTAAGTGGGGCTGGATAAAAACTTAAGGGATCAAACTCCTCTTAGGAAACCGTATAAAGGACGCTCCAAAACTAAAACTGCACAGACAATTTAAAAACTATCAGATAAAAGAGTTTTAAACAATGAAAGATAATCAGTCATGAGCTGCCTTAAGCCTCCCCTCCCCACTGAAACCTTGGGGGTAGGTACCTATTCTGTTACCTGTAGGTCTGTGCTTGGCTTTGCCAAAGTCACTTGCTTATGTCTGTTGGCCCAGCTGGTTGAGAGGATGGGACAAAAAGTGATGGAGGAGAGAGGCGTGGAGGGTGTTTCAGCAGAGGGAACATGGTACTCAGGGGCTAGAAAATGCTGGCCCCTGGTATGGTAGGGTAACTGGCATCTGAAGAGCAAGGGCGGGGAATGAGGCTGGAGAAATGGCCTGAAATCACATAAACTAACATATTAACTGCCATGTGACTTATGAACTATTTTTTTTTAAGTTTTCATATTACTTTTTTACGTTTTTACAAGACTAATTTTCAAGTTTTCATATTACTTTCTGACTGATGTATGTTTTAGGATCATGTTGTTTTTGAAGTTTTTTATTCTATATTCATCATAAAGCACCACGGCCCCAAGAAAAAACTCTGTTCGCATGGCAGTGAATGTGTCCAGCCTTTCTTTGTGATGTAAAGAAGTTCAGACTCTGGTCAGATGCAGGACCCGCATGGTCAGCTCAACATTTTGGAAGCATTTTTCTGGGAGCAGAATGGAGGGCAGGCGAAGAGATGGGAGCCTGTTGCAACAGCCCAAGAAGGCTCCACTGAGGAGTTAACTAAGAGGGTGGTATCAGGGATGACAAAAGGGGCTATATTTGAAGCAAAACTTTCAGGACTGCTGACTGGTTATAAATGGAGCTCTAGAGAGAGATGAATATTGAAAAGTCCAGATTCCTGGCCAGGCAACGGAGCAGATGGAGATGCTACAAATCAAAAAAGAGAACTCAGAAGAAAGCAGAGTAGGAGCTAAAGATGATGAATTCGGTGCTGGATATAAAGAGCCCGAAGCATATGGCACCTGGGAGGCCAGCCGGCGACTGTGCCCCGCAGACATCTGGGCGTATAGGTACGGAACTCCCGGACTGGAGACTAAGACTCGGGAATGAGCCGCATGTACATGGGACTTTAAGGCATGAGCACAAATGGAATTGCCAAGGAGAAGATGGAGAGTGAGAAGCAAGCTACGGGCAGAACCCAAAGAAACCAACCACGTAAGAGGAAAGTTGGAAAAGGGAGGAAAGAGCTGCAGGATCATAGGAAGAGCAGCCTCGTGAAGGAGGGAGCAGCTAACTGGTCCCAAGATCCCAAGATGAGGCGCTTGGATACATTCAGAGAAAGCTCAGAGAAGTTCTGAGAGTCCTTTGTAGTTGTTTTCCATATATATATATGAGGTCATTATTTCTGACTTTACTGAGAATAATTTCAATGAAATAGAGGGACTAAGAGGCCAGATGGCAGTTGATTGAGGAGTGAAAATGAAGTGATAAGGTGAAGACAGAAATGGAAAAAAGAGATAAGCCCTTTGTTAGGGATAGGCGTACACGGAAGGCTTATTTTTATGCTTAAGGAAAACTTAACATGTTGGAGGAAAAAAGTGGATTGAGAGAAAAGTAGGCAAAGCAAAGGAGAGGCTGAAGAGACTGGAGAGAGAAGAACGGAATGAACGGATCAAACTTGGACAGAAGGGAAAATCGGAGTTGGAGGTGGCAGGACCAGCCCCTTAGTGAGGGGAGGGACACCCTGTCCTCTGAGAGGAGATGGAAGGACGCTGCTGGAGCTGTCCATGGTGGGAGTTTGGGGGAGCAGCTGGGTTTGGAATAGCCACAGAGGGGGCGGGAGAGGGAGCGGCACACGGCACCCCACTGCCAGGACACGTGGGAGCAGCCGCCCCATGCCGGCCTCCATCGCCTTCCCTTCCCCAGCTGAGTTATGCTCCTAGGTTTTTCAAAAACCCTGCAGCTAAAAAAATTCTAAGTAATGTCTCATCTCTAGTTCTTTTGATAGGATTTAAACCCTGCCCATCCCAGCCTCTCTGCTGAGAGGATAAAGGACGCCTTTATCTGTGGCATTCCCAGATGCTGCAGAGGAAAATTGAGCCCCTGGTGGGGATTGAGAGAAAAGAAGGTTGGAGTGTCTGAGAACACACCCTCACCTCGGATTCGCAGGTCCTCACTCATGCCAGGATCTGCACATTCTGCTCATGGACACCACTGAGAAACATTGTCGGAACAGTTGTCATAGCATGGGGCATGGGGCATGGGGCATGTGTGTTTTGGCACAGAGCTGCCATGCCGCAGGCCACAGCGCCCCACCTGCCCCAGCCTCCTCTCTGCTCCTGTCCACTGCCCAGCCTTGATTGCCCAGGGGTGAGAGGCTCACTGTTCAAGGGCACAGTGGGCATGCTCAGAGGCCAGGCATCTAGACTCTGGTGACTCCTTAAATGTGTTAATACTTGTAAAATGTTCTGAACAAGACTTAGAAAATAGTATTATTGTTGTTCCTCATATTTCCTACAGGACCTAAATCTACACCATGCGCGCAGTGGAAAATCAATTAATATTTTACAGAGTAATTAATCAGCATGATACAGAAGCAGATTGAAAAAAGATTGAGTCCCTGGGATGTAGTGGGGTTAATTTGGGATTTTTTAGTCAGCTGGTCATGAGTTAGAGCGAATGTCTCTACCGATAAACTGTGTTTTCTTAGCCTCAGTTTCTGCATCTGTGAAATGGGTACATCAAATACTACCTCAAAGAGCAAAATTACACACATTACCAAACACCCATCAGTTATTTTTCTCTTTTAAAATCCACATCCTTGGGCGGCTCCTGTAGCTCAGTGAGTGGGGCGCCCGCCCCATATACCGAGGGTGGCGGGTTCAAACAGCCAGGCACTGTGGTGGGCACCTGTAGTTCCAGTTACTCGGGAGGCTGAGGCATGAGAATCGCCTAAGCCCAAGAGCTGGAGGTTGCTGTGAGCTGTGATGCTACGGTACTCTATCAAGGTCAACATAATGAGATAGAGTCTCAAAAAAAAAAAAAAAAACCACACCCCCTTTTCCTTCTCACAGGAAGAAAACAGTGCTGAAATTATTTGCACAAATGACTATATCTTTCTTATGATACCTAATAGTTGCTTTCTCGTATTTTGGGACATAGCACTGGTCAATGCTCTCTTCGCTCCTTTAGCAACTGCCTTCCAAAACACACTTACAGACTCACTCTCTCTTTCTCGATCCATGTTAGGTTCAGAACAAGTTAAATCTCTAACCCAGGAAACTTCTGTTCATGGCATCAGTCTTCTCTTTTACCTATATTCCCTTCATTTTTCAAACATCCAGGCATTACCCTCTGTCCCAGGTCTTCTCTATACCTCTACGATAGTTTCCTGGGACAAGAGTGACGCCTAAGCACCTTCTAATGAATGGGTTCTGACACCAAGGGAGGGTGCCCAATGCAATTAAACAAAGCAAGGCTGGCCTCCCCACGTATCACCCAATTAAACTGCTACACAGTAAATCACTCAAGGGAATCCTGCTGATGTCAGCAGAAAGAAGAGACTCAATTACAGATTCTGACTGGGCCAGCTTATTGTTATTTATAATACAGCATTCCGACTGGGAAGCCGGGAAAGGGAGCCGTTCAGGTTTGATGTGTCTCCCGTTAATTGAAATGTCTCGGTTTCAGGAAGCTGCTTGGAATTCCTAGCCATTGCAATGTTAGGTAGTGTATCCGTGTTCCCACAGGGATCTCTCCATAAGCAATTTTTAATTTTTCCCCTTTTGAGTCACTGGTAAGAAGAGCTTATTGCCAGACAGACATCATCGGATGTACATTCCCACAACCCCAGCTTAGCAGACCCAACCTCCACGAGCAACTCTCTGCCCCATATACCTGCACCAGGAGGGCTAACCTGCAGACCTGTGAGGGAGTCTTGCCTTCTAGGACAGAGTGGATTCACCGATATGCTTCTACACCAGCTGTCCCCATAATCAGAGAGCCTCAAAAATGTAAGCTCTTATTAGCTTTGACCTGACAACCTGGCTCCTCACCTCCAATTTTCCTAGAATTCTCACATTCATTCTCTAAGTCTTAATATAAATATCATGTCCTCAAGACTCCTTCCCTCACCACCACTCTGCCTCCCGGGCAGATCTGGGGAGGGCTCCCTGTCATGTGCCCTAAAAACATTTGTTAGCACTCAGTGGCACACGTAACTCTGCAACTAAATAATTCATGTGATTGTAGGGTCGTGTCTATCTTTTCCCCATGTGTGGTGAACCCTGAGTGATTGAGGACTAGGGTGGCCTTCCTTACTTTCGTATCCCCTAGGATGGCATCTGCCATACTGTGTACCCTCCATAAATAGTGGTTGAGGCAGTGGATGAATTAACCACAAAAAAACTTCTTTGAGAAGACAAACAGCTAAATAAAATGTTGCATGTGTTCAGAGGAACGATAAAGACAACTGCCATGTGGATTACCCACTTTTGTCAGGTTTCCTGGGTCAAGACTGCCCTCCCAGTCTGGGTGAGTCGGATGGAGCTGATGACACTCTTGCACGGGCAATGCTGAGGGGGTTGGTCGGCACCATCAGGTCGCTCAGGGGGTCACTGAGCACCTACTATGTTCCCAGTGTGATGTTAGGGCTATAAAGAATGCCAAAGGGGGTTTGTATGGCAGCTTTCCTGTCAACTCTGAGCTTATTATGAGCTCCTGAAGGAGAGGAAATTTCTACTCAGGGAGCACAGCACAGCTCAGCAGCGTATTACACGGTTTAGATAATAAAGGCTGTGGAGGCTTGGGAATGCCGGTGTTACCAGGCACGACTGCTCTGCCTCGTATGTGACACAAGCTTCAGGAACTGGCTGCTCTCTCTTTTAAGTTTGCCTCCCCCTTCCCTTCTGAACCTTTGATGGCCATGCTGGCTGCAGATGGAAACTCAGTGCCCCTTCCTGGCCTGACCCTGCTCTCCTGCCTGCCAGCCAAGGCGGGGGTGAGTGGGGGTGCAGAACTGACTCGCAGATGACGGCCCCCAAGTAACGGGGAGAGCCTTTGGGGGCGTCTTGTGCTGGTTGCCACTGGCCAGGATTTGAACTTTCTAACCCTTCATGTCTCTCTGGTCATTTCACTCTCCTCCTCTCCCAGAGAGGCGTCATCTTACCTTCGAGATAGTTGCAACGTGGCCAGCGTGAGGGGCTGGAGGAGACAAGATTAATTGCTCTCTCATCAGAAAAAGGAAAACTGGTGAATTTTGATGTTTAGAGAAAGATGAGCTGGTGAAATGCAGCCAGGATGCTTTGCCCAGTCTTTTATTTTGGAGTGAAAAATGCCTAATACAGTTAGACAAAAGCTCATTTTCTAGGGCGCCTTTTGCTTGGAGTTGAACCCGGAATCTCAAATCCCTTTGCCTTGCGGACAACTGAGAACCCTCCTGGAAGCTGTCTGTGTGAGTTATAGCCCGACATTCCTGCTACCTTGCTAACCTGGGGCTAGGAGCTGCACGATCTTTTTCTTTCTTTCCTTGCTTTCTTTTTTTTTTGAGACAAAGTCTCACTTTGTCACCCTGAGTAGAGTGCTGTGGTGTCACAGCTCACAGCAACCTCAAACTCTTGGGCTCAAGAGATTCTCTCGTTTCAGTCTCCTGAGTAGCTGGGACTACAGGCCCCAGCCACAACGCCAGCTAATTTTAGAGATTGGGGTCTGGCTCTTGCTCACGTGCCGGTCTTGAACCCATGAGCTCAGGCAATCTGCCTGCCTCGGCCTCCCAGAGTGCTGGGATTACAGGGGTGATGCACGACTCTTAAGCATTCCCTACCCTACCCTCTGGGGACAAGGTGAAGGTCACATGATCATAGGAAATGAGTAGCAGGTGTGGGCTTCGCCCATCTCAGAGAGATGGACATGCGAAGCTCTTCACACTGCTCACGGGCATCACCTCTTCACCTCTAATTTTGTTTTTATTGAGTAATATCATAAAGAGAAACAGAGCTTCAAGGAGGTATAAACACACACCAGATTCGTATGATTTCCAAACCATATTCGACCTTAAAGTTCATTGCATCTAATCCCTGATCAAGTTATGAACATGGACCCACAGGCAGCGTCTAAGTAACAATAACTAATATGGACTAAGTGTCAGTGCACCAAGCTTGGCTCTGACTGTTCTCCATGATCATTTCACCATCAGTTCCCCCGAGACAGGGACTGTGATCATGACTTCCATTTTACAAATGAGGAAACTAAGCTCAAGAAACTTTTCCAAGGTTACCTGGTGGCAGTCCCACAGTTTGAACCCAGGGAATCGTGTTCTGAACCCACCCTGTCACTATGACACCGAATGCTGCCCAGCAACGGAGCCAGGAGTCAGAGATGAAAGCCGGGCCCCCCGACCCACCATTGCATGTCTGTGTTAGCTGGAACAGCAGAATAGGACAGGGGGCAAGGCCTGGGGGCTCAATCCTGGTTGGACACTTGGTATTGGGAAGGACTTTAGGTAAATCATCAGCCTTCCTGGAATTTGATTTTCTTATTTATATAAAAGTATCCCCAAACAGTGTCTTCCTCATGAGTTGCCAGGAGAGTTAAATGAGATGATAGACACAGAGCCCTCAGAAGAGCCCTCAGAAGAGCCCTCGGATGTAGCCGTTCAGCAGATGGTGGTCTCTGCTGTCCTATCAGGCTGCTTCCCCGGCAGGTGCAGGGAGCCAGCACAGGGCAGCAGAGCTGGCCCACAGTGTCGGGAGGGCTGGAGGTGGGGAGAGGAGCCAGTCCTGGGAGGAAAGATAGAGAAAAAGTGTTCCAAACTAAAGCAGAATTTATAAAGCTAGAGCCACGGGCAACTAGGAAGAACAATCCAGAGATTTCGATACGCTCATTCTCCTTGGAGTTTCTTCCAGTCTCTCTGCCTTAAATGGACGTGGAGCTGTCGGGACAGGGACAGCCTCACCCTGCAGCTTGAGGCTCAGCTAGGATGCCCCGGAGCTACCTCCCCCTTCTCATCCTGGGAAAGTTGGACAGCTAATTTTTTTTGGCCAATCAGCTGCCAGAACATAAGGTTCCCAGCCAGGGAAGGAGCTCCTTACTTCTCCCAAGGGAGCTCTGAAGATATGCAAACTTTTGCAATTGCTTCTGCCTACTCAAATCTCTCTCCCTCTGTTAACAACTCGACAGACATCTTGTCTGTGTTTGATAAATAAGCTTCTCTATTTATTCAGGAAGTGAATTTGTAGCTATTATGATTCAAATGACATTGACATGATATTTTCTCTTTCTTTTTTTCCCCCTGCTGTAGCATCAGAAAAAGAAAATCTATAGGAAAAAAAAAAATCACAAAAACCCAAAGCAATTACTCTGCATATTGGTCCATGAAATAAATAAATGCATAAGCTAACTCTCTTTTGGGGTGGAGGTAAGGGAACTGATAAATAATTTAGGAATTGTTGCTGCTTCCTGGTTCTCGGAGATGCAGCTGGCATGTGCTAACGGGAGGCACATGCTGCATTCATTAGGCGCCAAGCATCGTTTTAATTCCTCAGCCATTAACATTGTCTGCAAGTGGGGATGTACTCGGAGTCAGATCCTGGGATGTCAATCAGCCCATTACACCGCGCTGGCTTCGTCATATGGGGTGTTACCTCTCATTAGGCGGCCTGAGTCAGCCAGTCAATCAGATGTGGCTGGAGCAGACGGGCAGGAAGGGGGGTGGGCAGAGTGTGGGGCGGGCAGGCGGGTGCACCTGCCAGCCGCGGGGGCTGGGCACTGCGGAAGCGGCTGTGCTAAATATCCTTCCTGTTAGATCAGATGAGACTGAACCTCTGTCAACCTTTTCCCCAAATGCACCCATCCAGAATTGTCCAAAGGGTGACTCAAGAAGTTTCTGTAAAGTTTTGGATGCTTACAATGTGCTAGAATCTTCTCCAATAGCAAAATCTCACGGACAGGGGAAGCATGAGAGAGGTTGTTTTTAGGAGATTTCCTGGTCCATATTTTCTAGATTCAAGGGGTCCTGGGAGCACCTCAGAGTCAGAAGTTCATGGACTCCCTGGAGACCTCTGAGGTCATTGTGTCCTACGGTATTCTATCGGTTTTGACTGTGACCCATGGGGAGAAATGTATTTTATGTCACTACCCTGCACACATACACAGCTCACCAAAATGAAATGTCCATAAAACATCCTCTCTATCTGTTGTGGATTTTATTAACTCTATTGCATTTTTTTTTTTTTTTTAGAATTCACAAGTGGAGGCCACTAAATTATTGAATAATCTCTTGTGGACTGCAGCCTGCAGTTGGAATAACAGTGGGTTAGCCCAACACCTAAGGACATAAGCCTTTCTGAAGCCAGAGCAGGCATCTTCCTTGAGGAAACACTCCCAAAACATCTGGGGAAACAATTCTGATGGCCAGTTCTCAACTGGGATAGAGAACTTAGTTCTGAAGCACAGACGTTAGTTTGTATAAGACCAGTTTACCTGGAAGCAGAGTGGCTGGGCTGAGGAACTCCAGAACCCTCCTGGCGGGTGCTAGGCTCTTGATTGTAATGACCAGTCAGGGGACTGAGAAAATTTGACACATTGTCCCTGGGAGGCAGGGGCTGCCAAGGGCGTGCTAGTCAAGGTCATCGGCTTCTCTGAGTTACAGCTCACTCCCTCCTGGGACTCCTCTACTTCTTTTCCCTCTGATTGGGCCCTCCAGGACCCCCTTTCTCCTGGTTCCTCTCACTTTCTCCTGTCTCCCCCTTTCCCTTCTACCTCCCTTACCTTTCCTTTACCAATAATAAATATATATTTGAAAAATTTAATCATTCCTCATTCACAATATGCTGAAGCAATTCTTCAAAGTCCCTGCAGGCCTGGAAACTCAGGGCCGGGTTGAGAGCCTAATGGGTGTGTGTGCACGTGCGTGTGCCGGGAAACAGAGCAGGACGGTGGTCTTACTCCCGTGTCCCAGGGGAGACGGTGAGGGAAGAATAAACTGCACATCCCCCAACACTAAGAAAATAAAAGGAGAGGGAAGAAAGAAACATTGCTTTGTTATTTTGCTTTCAAAAAAGCTGTCCCCTTTCTAAGTATGCTGCTACAGCCACACGCTTGGCTCCGTTTGTTCCATGCATTTTCTCTACCAGCAGCTGCAGCGATTTGGAGGCACAAGACGCCTGACTGTCTAATTTCAGTAGAAGGGAGACAGTTTGTAGAGTTGATCACAACAGGTTAGCAATGCTGTGAATTAATAAACATAATTCACTGTGTGACATGATATCCTAGGGAGAGAGAGGAGTGAGGTAGTGCTCATCTTTTTTTTTTTTTTTGGAGAAAGAGTCTCACTACATTGCCCTCAGTAGAGTGTCCTGGCATCACAGCTCACAGCAACCTCCAACTCTTGGGCTTAAGCAATTTTCTTGCCTCAGCCTCCCAAGGAGCTGGGACTACAGGTGCCTGCCACAACGCCCAGCTATTTTTTTGTTATGGTTTGGCTGGGGCCAGGTTCGAATCTGCCATTCTCAGTATATGGGGTCGATGCCCTACTCACTGAGCCACAGGCATGGCCTGGTAGTGCTCATTGTGAAGAGAAACTGAGGCAGGCCTAACACACAGCCTGCATGACTCCAAGTTAGTTTCCAAGAGCTGAGATTAGGACTCAGCTGTCATCTCCCAAACCCCTACATTCCTTAAGCCGCACGGAGCTGATGCATCCTAGAGCAGAAGGTTCAGAGTCTAAGTGTCCTCAACTCCAAGATGGAAATGGTGAAAGCTCCTGTTGCAATGAGATTGAGATGAGGATCAAATGAGATACAGCTTGGGCAGTCCTAACCCTAACCCTAACCCTGGCTGCACGTCCGGCCTGGACTCTCCGCACACCTCTCTGTCTACTTTTCCATCTCTGTCCTCCCACTCCTCTTTTCTGCTCTCTTTTCTCCCCCAGGCTCCTTTCTTGGGCATGACGCGTGGCTGTCAGGGATGAGACAGCTCTGAGCAGATCTGGAATAGCAGTGACGTTTGGCAGGGGAGGACCAGCTCACGCACCTGCTCCCGTGCTGCTGGTCTCTCTGCAGAATGTGCAAAAGCTGACGCCTTTGGCCAGAGCTTACAGGTTCCTGATAGACACATATTCTGAAAGGCCTGCTGGGGTGTAGTTGTGACCCTGAAGGGCAACTCAAAGGGCCATGGCCCCCTGGTGGTCATCAGCCATCTGCTGGCCATTAGCAACTATCAGGGCATCCTGCTATGGCTTTGGAGGACAGAGAAGAGCTCTGTGGCTCCAAGAACGACCAGGCAACAACCACAGACCTTTCCTAGTAAGCCAAGGTACAGTCCTGCCACATAGTCCTGCAGAACCACCCCTCAGGAATGGCTTTGGTGCATTCAGGTGGACGTCTAGTCCTGTCTGTTGCCAGCAGTGATTGCCTGATTTGGAATTCTGAGAAAGGAAAAGACAGTGTTCACTGTGGAGTTCAATACTTCATCGACTTTCAATCAAAGCTTGTGCTCAGCGCCATAAAAATCACAAGACCTACGAAACCTTAGATGAGTGTACAGGTGCTGAAGGCTTAGGCCTTAGGGTCTGGGGACAAAAGACCCAACGCATGAAAAGTACCTTGTGTTTAGGACTCAGGGAGCTGGCAGCCTGGAAGAATCATAGGAATGACTCATTCCCAGTGGCCCATGGCACTACTCACATAACATACACCAAAGCCAGATATGAACCATCCTGGGGTCACCCATTCTCGGGATTTATCCACTGTGGAGGGAGACTGGGAAGTGGCCAGACTCGCAGCTCTGTGTGTGTGTAATTCCCCCCTATGCATTAATGCTCCTCCACCCCTGAATTAAGTTCTGGAAACACTGGCTGAAAACACAGATTGGAGGCCTTGTTGGGGGGAGGTATCAACCCATCAACCTGAGCCGATGTGTTCAGAAGCCTGGGATTTGGGAAAACCATGTGCATCATGCCACCCAACTTTCAAAACATTACTTTCTGCTCCCCATGACCCTGGTAGCATCGGTTGGACATTGACAAATAACACCCTGCCAGAGTGTTTGACAAAATGTGGCTCTAGCTGGCAGAAGGACAACCTGGTCTCTCAGAGGGCACCACTGGTTCCCAGGATCCAGGCAAAAGACATCTCTGATTTGTGAGCTTTTGGGAGCATCCCAGCACCTGAGTCTGTGGCATATTTGCCAAATTGGGAGTTGAGGGGGAGCAGTAAGGGAAAGGAGAGAGAGGAGGAGGAGGAGGAGGAGGAAGGACCAGGAAGAGAGGAGGAAGCCGAGAGAGTGGAAACAGTCAGAGAGACAGGATCTGCGGTGGGGCCTTCGCTAATTTACAACCTGTGAAATATACCAGTCGGGTTGGAGATGGCTGCCGGAAGGCCGGGCTTAGTAATGAATTTATGGCGCAGCTTCCTCTCATCTCACTGCTGCCCTCCCTTCCCATTGGTGGCTGTGCTCCCTGGAAAGAGCTGACTGGCCCTCTTGAAAGGTAGCTCTCCAGTTCTGGAAAGTTTCAGGGCTCTGAAGTGTGTCTGCCACTCCCCGCCACATTCTCAGAAAGTCCCCATATGGTGTTGGGTCTCCAGGGACGACTTCAGCTGACACTGCAATGAAGGACCATGGCATGGCTTCCAGAGCAGGGACCCCTGTCCTCTCCTGCTCCCTGGCACCCTCCTCCCCTCAGCAGTCTCCAGAGAGGGAGGAAACACTTGGCCCTAAAGTAGGAGATGGGGAAATTGCCTAGAAAGCCAAGCATGGTGGGTAAACAGCATTTAAAAAACAAGAGCTGTTACTTTAATTATGGCTCCTGCTGCTTTATCTCCAGTCCTGTTTCTCACACATTCATCAGAAACCTGGTGATAAATCAATCTCTGGAAGCCAGAAGCTGCCAGGGCCGCTGCCGCCTGCCTCCTGGCTCCATCTTCTCCCCTTCCCGGCTCAGCTCTGTTCTCCTGGAGCCGTTGCCTGATTAGTATGCAGCCTGGCACGGCCGGATTTCACATCAGCTTTGGACTGAGGCTGGAGTCAGGCAGGTGCCCCCAGCGTGGATGTCATGCAGTCAGTTTCAGCAAGGAAGAGAGGGTCAGAAAGCAGAGGATTTGTAAGGGTCAGATTTATAAAGGTAGAATAAAGGCAGCTTCACGATAACTACAATA
This sequence comes from Otolemur garnettii, assembly GCF_000181295.1. Taxonomy (NCBI): domain Eukaryota; kingdom Metazoa; phylum Chordata; class Mammalia; order Primates; family Galagidae; genus Otolemur; species Otolemur garnettii. Next base: position 4,740,262 of record NW_003852492.1, on the reverse strand, counting down.
ATGACGCATAAAACATTTATTAATGTAAGAAGACATTCAATAAATACACATTAAATAATACTATTAGCAGCTGTCATCGACTAAATACTTATTATGTCCCTGGCCAACGTGCCAATCTCCTCCGCTCAGCCCTCAGCAGCCACTCAGCAAGGAACAGATTGTGATCTGCAACTTTCAGCTGTGAAAGTGGCAGTTAAGCCTTTAGCTCAGCTGTGGCCCGGGGCACCCACTGAGGGGTAGAGCAGGGTGTCACCCTCACCTGCGCCTCTCTGCTGTGGTCTGTGACCTCCTGGAGGTGTGCAGGCCTCTGTTTCAGGGACCCTGGCGTGTGCACCTGGCACTATCATTTAGAGAGACTCCGGGAACAAGACGGAGGCTCCTGCTCAGAGGCCACAACATCCGAGGGCTTTTCTCTGGGGGACAGGGAGGACGGCAGGGGAGAATGTTGCCACCTTGTAATCTTTTTATAACCTTTTTCCAGAAGAGAAAGATAAAGCACAGAGAGGTAAAGTCACTGACCTCGGAGCACCCCTGGCCCACAGCCTTGTTCTCTAATGCCCCGGGCTGGAAATGTCTCTACTGTATGCAAAGTGGATAAGGAGAACTTGTATTTGAACCTTCCAAATAGCCTCTTCTCCCCATGCCTTTTTTTTTTTAATGAGTACATAGTGGCTGTTTGTAGTTCAAGGTTAATATTTCATATCACCACTGTGTAACCCAAGGCCGGAGCCTGCTCTAGGGCAAGGATAGGATTGTTGGCAGGTGCTTCCAGTGCTAGGGAAGGGACTGGATCTACTCGGGGCTTGCCACCCAATGCAGGATAAAAGGAAACCATTGAAAAAGAATTACATTTCCTCAGCTAAAACAGTAGCAGCTCTAAAGCAAGGAAGAGGGAGCTTGGGATTAAGAAAAGAAGAAAAAGCCGCAGCACTTAATTGGCAATCTCCAACCGAATCTTGGCTAAACCCAATTCACCAATTTCAAAGCCCAATTTTTACCTCTTTCTAAGGCTGACCCAGCCCTCATTACCCCTCTATTTTGTTGTTGTTGTTATTTGTTTTTTAAAGCTAACCTATGATTGAAATCCTATAAAATTCACCATTTTTAGTGTATGCTTGTATGTATTTTAACAACCATATGGTTATGTAACCTAATCAAGATAAAGGCTATTTATATCACTTAAAAAGTTTCCTCACACTCATTTGTAGTCAATTCTCGACCTCAGCCCAGATCTGTTTTTGCTATTATTAGTTTTGCCTTTTCTAGAACGTTCTATGAATGGAATCGTACAGCTTTTGGGGTCGGCCAAGGTGTCATATCAGCAGTCCTTTCCTTTCTTTTACCGAGTGCTATTCTGTTGTCTGATATATTTTGCTTTTTTTGTTGTTGTTGTCATTGATGATGTTAATCAGCTCACAAGTTGAAAGACACTCTGGTTTTTGAAAATTATCATTAGAGCTGTTACAAATATACACATGCAATTTTTTTAAATGTAAACTTATGTTTTTGCTTCTCTTGGGCTTCCTGAGGGGAGAGATAGGGGCATGTTTAACTTGAACTCTCAATTTCTCTTTTCTTTAAGCTTTACTGAGGTATAATTGACACATTAAAATTATACACATAATCAAGGTGTACAACATGAAGTTCTGATATACCTGTGCATTGTGAAGTGGGTAGCACAATCAAGGCAATTAACATAGCTATCATCTCACGTAGTTATCTCTCTTTTTGGTGAGAATACTGGAGATCTCTTCTAGAAAATTTCAAGTACACGAGATATTATTGTTGACCACGGTCATCTAGACATTAGGCCTACATAACTCATCACCTTGTAATCGCAAGTTTGTCCCTTTGACCATCATCTCCCCATTCCCTCCACCCTCCACCCTGGGGACCACCTTTCTATTCACTGGTTCTCTGAGTCCAACATTTGCAGATTCCACATGCGTGTAGGACTTTGACAATTTTAAGGTCAGTTCCACTGAGTCTTTTCTTTGTTTTCTAATTTTTTTTTTCATCAACTGAAAATCATTGATTACAGATGGTGCTAGTCACTACACAGACAGGAAGACACCCGAGGTGACTTTGTAACATGTACATCTCGTCTCCATGGCACCCAGCCTGCTGACCATGCAGTAGCCATGCTACTTTTTCACAGTAAGGGGATTGGAGCCACAATGCAGTGGCCAACCCAAGTCATATATTGGCACAAGATTGGCTATAAACAACCAATAAATTGTTTATAAGCAATAAAACAAAATGATGGCCTGCCAGTATACCCAGATTCTGATTCATAGGCAATCTCTCACTCAGATGTGCACAGCAAGGGTAGATTCCACAATAATGCCCTCATCTTCATGACTACCCTTTTGCTTAAAACCATTCAGAGAAAATAATCCAAAATATTTGAAAAAAATTTTTTTCATACTGACAGTCTCACTGTGCACAAGCTTATAAAAATGCCAAGTCCTCGAGAATTCTCCTAACTTCCTTCCAAAAAGGCCGTACCAGTTTGCAATCCCACCAGCTATAGAAGTGTTCCCTTCTCTCCACGTCCATGCCAACATCTATAGTTTTGGGATTCTGTAATGTGAGCTAATGGAATTAGGTAATATCTCAAAGTGGTTTTGATTTTCATTTCTCTGATAGTTAAAGATGTCAAGCATTTTTTCATGTGTTTGTTGACACAATAAGTAAGTGAGATGATGGTTATGTTAAGCAGCCTGATTTAAGCATTTCATATTGTATATCAAATCAGCACATTGTACCCATAATTGTACACAGTTATGATTTAATAAAAAAAAAAAGAAAAAAATACCAAGACAGTGTTTTCATAACATAAGGTCATCTTGTTCAACCTCCTATCCAATTCCTGAATCTCCTATGCAAGATCATTGCTCAGTCAAGATCCCCAGAAATAATAAAAGCATTATCCCTATGATGAACTGAGTGCAGTATTTGGAGCAAAAATTATTTTATAAAATTCCATGAGTTGTTACAGGTTCTGTTAACTTTGCCACCATAAGCATCAATATTATTATAGTGATCATTATGTTATCCATAGACTATCCTGAATACTAAAAATATTACCTGTATAGTAAGTCCAAATGTGTAACCCTACATCATTTCTTGAGTTTACTCATGGCCTCATGTGAGAGATTTCAAAAGATTCAAAATCTTTATTCTTCCCCCCTTTCAGCTGAAAGCTGAACTCCTTCAATTCCAATGTGTCGTAAGACACATTGTCCACTTGACTCCTCACGTGGGCCACTCAGGACCCAGTTCTGTTTGCTTGGGGGCTCCCACGGACACTGCTGGCCATATGATACAGTCTCATACGTCAACTTCTGGAGAAGTGAACATTGATCTAATAACACATTATGCTTTCTAGCAACTAAAGTTCCTAAATATTTTTAAGTTCTGTCATTAAACTCCTCCCCCCCACGCACACACACAACAGAATACAAAAACCAAAAAAAAAGCTTAGCCCATTTCTGAGCTTCTCAAGATCCCTTGAAACCCAGTTCTGTCATGCTGACTATTAACGAATCTATCCCAGTTTGGAATCAGGTGAAAGTGTGATCGCTGTACCTTCAGCATTTGCTTCTCACTCTTATAAAAATGTTAAGCAGGACAGAGTTGAAGACTAAGGCCTCCCTCCAGGTGGACACACATCCATGACTCAAAATACTGTGGAGACTGTCGTCAGCTAGGTACTAGTCCACCCACCTTGCAGGAACTATGCTAAAATTTAAAAAATATCTGATAGCTATCCAATTTCTTCATAAGTAAACAGGTATAAAAAAGAAATGAGGTTGGAGTAGGACTTGAGTGAATCAAAGCTTATTTCCAGAGAGGGTAGTTTTCCTCTCTAGGTGCCCATAATCATCCTATTAATTCTGTCTTCCCTATAGTCTCTCTTCCTAAAATCAAGCAATGCATAACACCAAAAATTCTGAATGTTTGCCGTAAGTACTAATTATTTCTCATTCTCGACAATCTTATAAATGGACCTAGAATTTAAGCCTTCAGTGATATGCAACAAACACATCTATAAGATAGTTCAAAAATATCTCTGGAAGTCACAAAGCCCTGTTAGATCAGGGGATAAAACCACTGAGAAGAAGGTGAGAGAGGCCACAGCTGTTTATCTGGCACCTGGCTGGTGACTGCGAGAGGCCCACGGCCTTCAGACTCGGTAGGGCCTGGGTGGCAGCCGTCTGACCTGCTCTCTGGTGGTGGCGCAGATGTTTGCCCACCCTCCCTCATGTGGGGGGCTCGTGCAGGTGCCATGCTGGCATCCTAACAGTGGGAAGGAGTGGTGTTCACACACTCACCTCGTCCCATGCAGCCAGCCCAGATGCCTTTCTTTATGCACAAAGAAATAAGCACCAGCTTCTCCAGGAAAGCCAAGCAGCCGGCATGCTTGAAAGAAATCACATTTCAGCTCTAGGGCAGTGGTTTTCAAAGTGTGATTCCTGAACTAGAAGTCTCAGTATCTAGGGGAGCTTGTTAGAAATGAAAATTCTTGGGCCACTCTGTATCTACTGAAACAGAAACTCTGGGGTAGGGCGCGGCACCCTGTGATTGGACGGGTGGCTAAACTTTGAAATGCGTTGCTCCAGGGTTTGACAACCCGCTTTAGATAGTACTGGGGATGGGGGACCTGAGGTTGGCAACAACGCTTGTAATTCAACGCAGCAAATGTTCTCTGGAGTGGATCTTCCCCCGAGACCAGGTGCTGGGTGCTAGAGGTGTGAGCAACCCGTCACACAGAGGTGTTTTCTTTACACTGCTTACAGAGCAGACAGGAAGGAAACATTGGTACGCAGGAATAGTTTAAGTATCATAAAAATCCTATAGTGTGGTAAAAGGAGACAGTAAACCAGTCCAATCGTGCGGGGAGAGGATGAGAGGGGGTGCAGATGAGAGCAGATTTGTGGTGCAGATGGATTCTGTGATGGGGGGATTCTGGTAAGTGGAGGTTGGGGAAGGAACTTCCCCGTTGAGGCTGAGCTCTCTCCTCTGAACCTGTAAATGCTTCAACTGTGGGGCTTCCCTCTGAGCGCGCACATCTGCATGTCTCCACCACTCCACCAGGAGAGCCAGTCAGGTCACTGGTGACCTTGACACAGCCAGACCCAGTGGTTTCTCCCTGCTCACTCCACCTGCCAGCAACGCTTGCACAGTTGATTGCCCTTCTGCAGAAGGTGCTGGCAGCCAAGACCCACTCTCTCCTCCTCTTCCCACCTCCCAGCTCGCCTTTCTCAGCTGCGTACCTGAGTACTTTGTCTCCCGTCTGGCACAGGTGGCCCTGTGTGGTCTGGCTCCTGTTCTCTCTGACTGGATCTCCTGCCCCTCTCCCTTCCCTCCTCCCTGTTTTGAGCCCCTCTGCCTCACGGTGTGTGCTCACCTCAAGGTCTTTGCACACATGAGCCCCTACAGTGAGGATGGGGTTTCCTCCCCAGCTGCTCCTGCACCCCCTCATGTCCTTATATCTCTGCTCAAAGGGCACCTTGCTGGAGAAGCGACCCCTGACCACCTGTCTAAAGAAGGATGCTTCACGCACTCAGTCACACTTAGCTTCTTTATTTTTCTTCCTCACAGATACATGTTTATCTGTTGTACCTTCTTCCGTCACTCGGACCCTGGAGGATAAAAACTCTGTCTGTGGTCTCCAATATATCCCAGTGCCTAGCACGGCTCCTGGCACAGGAAGGATGCCCAATAAATGTTTCTTGAATTATTGATTTGTAAGGTTACATGCCCATTTCCCTAAAGGATGCTTGCACACCTCGGTGCCGCTGAAACATCCTCCATGATGCAGGGCACCTACTGTGCACCACAGACCTGGCACAGAGCGTTGAAAGAATGGAGAGGGTGTTACGAGTGTTAGAGAAGCGTGAACACAATCACAGACATAGGAAAGAACAGGGCTCCCAGGTCCAGCAAACCATCCCGCTTAGCTGGAGCAGAGACCCATGTAAGAAAAAACACATTAGAATTGTAAGTCGCAAAGGAAAACGCAAGTATCAACAACTCCAGCCCCAACTCAAAGTGGAATCGCTCACAAGTCTTAGGAGTAGACAGGATTTTCCCTGTGGGCAAAGGCGTTCTTGGTTCCAAGCTAACACTATACGTGACATCAAGGTTTGCTTCTGGGCCCTGCTTTCCCTTCGCAGTCTCATTTCCCTTGGAGCTGGGCTGAACTTGCAATTTTTCAAGCTGTCGGCCCTTCAGCACCCCTTCTGGAGACAGGGAGCCAGGCTGGCCTTCTGGGCCTGTCTGTCTTGGGAGCTCTGCTAGGAGCTTGGCTTTGGCAAATGAGATGAGAACTGAGGAGGAAGGGAAGTGCCAGCCTAGTTCCCAAAGCAGAGGAGACGTGCCAAGCTGAGGTCAGCCTGCTGCCTTGCTGAGAACCCCTCCTCGCCAAGGCCTCCAGCCCACAGATGCCCGCCAGCCCTGAGCGGCTTTGCATCAGAACGCCGGCCTGTCCAACCCCTGTGGCTCCTCTGAGTCCAGCCCTGGGCTCAGTCCTCCATTTGAGCCCAAATTTAAGCAAAGTTGTGTTTTCCTTTGAGCACCATTGCTCAAAGCCCTCCCCAAGCTTTCTGAGACCCTTTCTGCATTTTCCCGAGGATCCTCCCTGACCTCAGAGGGGCAATTTCCTCCTGTGAAACAGTTCCTTCAACAAACTGATAGGCCCCATGGATTCAGGATTTTAATTTGTGGTCAGGTGCCAAGAAGGTTCTAATTTAAAGACAGGTGTTTAGCCCAGTGGTCTGACTCTGGCAATGGAAGTGTCAACAGCAGCCTGGTCACTCAGAGGCTCAAGGGCCTGCCTGTCTCAGACAGGGGCCCAGCCTCCCTAGTCGGCCTCCTGTCATGCTGCCCACCTGCAGTGCCTCCCGGCCTCCAGTCAGTGGCCCAGTCTTGTGCACCCAAGGGTCCAGTGCAGCTGCTGCAATACCCCCGCGGATCCCAGGTTGATCTCTGAGCCACCCACTGACAGCTCCTGATGGTTTTTGCTTTCCTAGTAGCTGCCACGTAGAAATGTTAAGTCTTCCTGAGCCTCTGACATGGACAGACCATGCTTGCATTGAACCGGACACACACACACAATCAGAAAATTTATAGTCTGCGCAGGTATCTGCAACAATGTGTCCTGTTTGGGGGACGACAGACTGATTAAAAATAGTATTAAAGATTGTGATGTCTTCCCCTCTCTCTGTGGTGCCCCCTCCCGTACCCCGCGTTTATCTTTTGCTAGAGGCTCATTTCAAAGCTTAAGGCTGACAGTTTCATTTCAAATTATTTAAACTATGCCAAATACAGGATCTGTATACAGGTGATTTTTCTTCTTTCCATGGCCCCAGCTTAATACCAAGTCAGGATGTGGAGAGTGTCCACAAATCAGGATGGAATGCAGGTGCATTAATTTCCAAGTCTCTGGCCGGTTCTCCCCTGCACCCCACCTGCCCCCCTCTTCTCTATGCAGAGGTACTGCCCATGAGACAACTTCCGAAAATTTATAGCACCTGCAAATCTGAGCTGCCTGGGATGAAGGTAAGCGCGCTGCCTCTCTACCCCCTGCTGGGGCTGACCAAATCTCCAGCCACCAGGCTCTGACTCTGAAAATAAACTGGAAACAGCAATGAGCAAGGGACGGTCCTGTCCACGCAGACAGGGGCATGGTGTTTTAGAGGACATTCGCCATTGCCACACGTGGCCTTTCAGAGATAAAGACGAAAGAGAAAGGAACAGCTTTGTTTCCGAGAAAAAAACAAAATACAGTAGCCTCCTCCCACATCATCTGAGGGGACTCATCCCAAGACCCCCCAGTGGACTCATAAAACCGCACGTTGTTCCAAACCCCGTATATTCTATTTTTTCCCTATATATACAAACCTATGAAAAAATTTAATTTACGAATTAGGCATAGTAAGAGATTAACAGCAATAACTAACAATAAAATAGGATAACTGTAACAATATATTGTAATAAAGTTTATGTGAACAGGGCGTCTCTTTCTCTCTCTCAAAGTATCTGGTTGTACTATACGGAAGGGGGCCGAGACCACAGGAAGCATAAGTTCAGATAATGAGTTACCACTGATCTTTTACAGCTGAGCTGAGGGGTATCTGGTTGTAAAAAGCCAACAAAATAAACTGAGCTTGGAGATTGGGGGCAGTGTGTGAGGAGAAGGGCCCAGACAGAAATAAAAGACACTGTCAAAGAAGTCTCTGGACTGGGAGGGAGGGGAAGAGACAGGCTTATCTGTCCAAGGTTCACTCCCAGCCTCTGCTATGATTCCAGACCAGGGGTCCTCAAACTTTTAAACAGGGGCCCAGTTCACTGTCGCTCAGATGGTTGGAGGGCCGGACTGTGGGCCCTGGGACAAGTCGGCTGCTAAGCAGGACAGGCAGTGGTGGCAAAAACACCCAGCGGGCCAGATAAATGTCCTAGGTGGGCTGCATGTGGCTCGCGGGCAGTAGTTTGAGGACGCTTGGCTCTAGATTCTGTGGGAAACCCCACAGCTAAGGGAACCCTCCACCCTCCTTCACCCAGCTGCCCATGTGGGAAGGACAGGTGGGTGTTAGGTGATCACACTGCCCTCTTCAGCAAGTGCTGAGCTGACATCAGAGCTGGCAAATGGCTCATGGTTTCAACAGGCACATGGAAGCAGGGGCTCTAACATGTTAGACAACCGATTTCCCTTTCTAGTACATATTTATACCCACATACGACACACCCATCCACCAGAAAGGTGGCTAGTGGTCTCCTGTGGGCTAATTCCTAGATAAATTCCTTTCATTTGCTTATTTTGCTTTTTCTTTTCTCTCTTTTTTGTTTTGAGACAGTCTCACTATGTCTAGAGTGATGTGGCATCACAGCTCACAGCAACCTTAAACTCTTAGACTTAAGTAATTCTCTTGCCTTAGCCTCCCTAGTAGCTGGGACTACAGGGGCTGGGTACAACGCCCAGCTATTTTTCTGTTGCAGTTGTTTAGCAGGCCAGGGCCGGGTTTGAACCCGCCACCCTTGGTGAATGTGGCCAGCACCGTAACCACTGTGCTATGGGTGCCAAGCCTTATTTTTCAAGTAAAACTGCTCTTCCCTGAACTTGTCTCCCTGTCCCTCTCCTTTCCCACCTCTACAAAAGAGGAGTCTCTAGTCCCCATGCAGGACATGCTCTTTGCAGCCTGGTTCCTAGACGTGTTGTTAATACCCATTGTTTGCTGTTCCTCAAGGCTCCTGAAAATAGGGAGTATTTCAGAAGACTCACCACATCTTACTATCACCACAAAGATCTCTCTCTGAAGGCCTGTGCTGGGCAGACACAGAGGTTGAGGTTTCCACAGAAGGCATTTCTCTCTCCCTCCCATGCCCCAGTCTCCCAAGCCCAGTCTGCTGTCCACTGCACAGAGGAGAGGAGTTTCCACCTGTCGTGAATCTGACCTGATAGCAGGTGATGATCTGGCTTCCAGTCCTCGACCAGTGGTCCTGAGAGGATATCGTGGGCATGAAGGGAGACTCAGAGATGCATCCGTGGGCCCCAAATATGTCTGCCTTTAGAACAGACAGCTCCATTGAGCTGGAGCCAGGGGAGCCCGGGACGCTGGAGAGCCGGTCCCAGAGCAAAGCAACCCAGAGGCCTGTGTGCTTTGATGACCCAGGACACTGACAATGGCACAGTCCCAAAGGGTGGCTAAGCCATAGAAGTGGTTATTTTTTCCCCTTGAAGGTGTAATGAATAAATCTTTTTGTCTGAGTGATGAAAATTCTGCCCAAAGCCATCACAAGGAGCTGCCTAGACTGCTTTTAGGCATTGTCTGTGCTGCAGGAGGCCGTGGGAGTTCCCAAGAGTCTCGGAGGAACCAGCCTCATCCGAGGACCATCCAGTAGTGGGATCCTGGGAGGCCAAGAAGCCCTCCCGGCCCCAGAGCCTCTCCAGGGAGTAAAAGAAGGACCAGTGTCAACAGCAGCTGTGCTGCGGTCACCTGCGGCACGGCAGGCATTTTCATGTATCACCACTTAGCTTTACAGGATGGCTGAAAAGCTGTCGTTAACCCCGTTCTACAAATGAGAACACACGTGCGGTGGAGTTCAGAAGCTTCCCGCTGGCCTCTTCCCTTCAGTGCACGACACGAGTTTCTTGGCTTGGGAAAGGAGAAAGTCTTTTCCCAAGTGTTAAAAGGAGGATGCCTTCAAAGGGGGACTCCCTGCCTGAGACCACCAATGGACCAAGGGTGGGCAGAGCGCACTGCTCCAGTGCAGCTCCGAGGGACAGCGGGCCCGGGCTTCAGGTCCTCCGTCTGACTCCCAGCAGCAGCAAGCAGAGGGCCGCCACCGCGAGCCAATGCGTTTTCCTTCCTCAGCCCATTAAACTCAGAAAACTCCACACATTCGGATGCCTTTGATGGGGACAAAATAGCACGAAGCCTTCCAGGCCCCCCATCGCCTCTAAACGGGCTCTGCTCCAGATGCACATCCATGACCTCTGGCCCAGGGAAGAAAGGGTGCTAAGACCCAGGGAGGGGCCACAGCATGGCAGCCCAGGGGGCAAGGGCTGTCTCTGTGTGGGTGCCAATGGGGCTCTCACTTCATCTCTTCCTCACTGCCATCATGGGACACACACGGCCTGATGACTTCAGGCTCAGGTACCCAGACAGCCCCTTCTGGGCCTCAGGGCACCTGCCTCACAGCCTCCTTCACTGCACACCTGGCCATCAGTCTAACCTTCAGCCCCGGGAAGTCCCAACCCTCTAGTCATGCCTGGGTCTTGGTTTCCATCCTGAAGTTACCTAGGGCAGCGGTTCTCAACCTGTGGGTAGAGACCCATAGGAACTATATTAAAGGGCCGCGGCCTTAGGAAGGTTGAGAACCACTGACCTAGGGGCTGCGGAGCATAAGAAAAGACATCTGTTGGAGAATTTATGGCTTTTAGGAGTTGTCTGCCAGGAAATGGGGAAATACACATTTCACAATATCATACCCTGCCAAGGAGTTTTAAGATGTCAGCAGGAGCCCAGTCTCTCTGTCCTATCTCCTTTGCATTTCTAAACTTTGCAAAGAAGGATTTATTCACTTAACAAACATTTCTGAGGCATCTACTATATTGGTTCTCAACCCTGAGTGAATCTTTGAGCTTTTTAAAAAAATATCTGGACCCCATGCTCAGAGATTCCAATTTAATTATTTGGAGTTAGAGTCTAGGCCCAGATATTAAAAGGTCTCCAAGTGACTTTAAGTAATAATCTCTACTAAGAATCCCTGATCTATTATATGAAGTGCTATGCTATAATTGAGAAAGTATTTAAAAAGGAAAGAAAGTATAGTCCAGGCCTTGAGAACCTGGTGGTCTCTTATGGGCCTCAGGGCATCCTCCTCACACCCACCTTCATGCACACCTGTCAGAATCCTCTCAGAGAAAGGGATGAGTAGCATCCACAATACTTTAACAAAGGTATGGAGGGCAGAACTTGGTGGTGCACGCCTGTAGTCCCAGCTACTTGGGAGGCTGAGATCAGAGGATTGCTTGAGTTCAAAAGTTCTGGGCTATAGTGAGCTATTCCTATCGGGTGTCTGCACTTAGTTTGGCATCAGTGTGGTGACCTCCTGGGAGCAGGAAGCCATAGATTGCCTAAGGAGGGGTGAAACAGCCCAGGTCAGAAACGGAGCAAGTTAAAACTCCTGTGCTGATCAGTAGTGGGGTCAGCCTGTGAATAGCCACTGCACGCCAGCCTGGGCAACACAGCAAGACCCTGTCTCTAAAAAAAAAAAATAAAAAAATAAAAAACAAGGTATCCAGGGTAGAACAGGGGTCACAGTGCATGTTGGTACTGGTGGGTCTGGTGGGCCAACTGGCCTGGGACAGGGATTCAGGGTGTGAGAGTGGGGACAGGGGACATTTCCCAGAGATAAAATCAAACACCAACTTGGAGGCTGGCAGAGGAGGGATTAGTCAGGTGAAGAGGGAGAAGAGTTCCAGGAGGAATGGGCTCCGAGTGCGGCATGAGCCAGCCAGTGCCCACCATGGGTAGCAGCCCAGCTTTGATTGAACTCCAGAGAATGGAATGTGGACAGAAGCCTCATGCCACTCTGGGTCTGGCCCGTGAGTCCCCACATGTGACTTCTGTCCCCACCTGCACACCCCACATGCAAGCCACCTTTTGCTTCCTCATCCACTAGATGGATGCTGAGGACCTAGAGAGTTAGCAAAGACCAAGAGGGGTAGGGGTGGAGGTGGCATGTGGGAGCAGGGGTCTGAGTGGGAGTGTCACCTTTGGGAAGTTTTTAAGGGACAAAGTATTGCAATTTAAAAAATCTATCCCGTGACCTGCAGGGAAGAGAAGAACGATGTCACAGCCTCCACCCGGGCCCTGAAGTAGGAATCCCTTTAGCGGTGATGGTTCTGTTAGGTAAACTTGACAGGGCCCATCAGATTCCCGGTCTCCAAACCCAGTGGTCATTTGAGTAAACACAGGGACACTTCCCGGAAGGAATGGCTGGACTGAGGAGGCAAAAACTGTTTTCCCTTGGATCCCCGGGTTTCTGTCCAGAGAGCCAAGTGGCTGGGCCATAGAGCCCATTTGTGTCGTGTGCGAGTGTGACAGGAGCCTGGCTTCCAAGGACCTTCCAGGCCCCCCGGGAGGACACGATCGGCCAGCACACCTGTGGCCTTCATGCTTCTGGACACACACGCACACTCACATGTGCCTCTGAGGGGCCAGCTGGTGGAAATTACCACAGGGACAGAGAGTTAATCAGAAGAAGAGAGAGGGTTTGATGGGGAGATGAAGGAGGCCCGATCTGGGTGGTGCTGGACACGCCATCTGTCTGTGCAGCTTCCGAATGCTCTCCCCTCCCTACGCTGAAGTCCCCTGGTAGGCAGATGACACGGGGCAAGCTGGCCACACACTGCCCCCAGCTTGCTATGCTGTGTGCCCTCAGGCAAGTCCCTCCCTCACTCTGGGCCTCTGCTTCCTATGTGTACCAGGAGGACTCTGGGCTGTAATTACCCTGCAATTCCCTTCCTTGTCATATATTACCAAGGGAACCCCAGCCTCCTTGTCCCTGCTGGAGCCCCAGGAGAAAGCAGCCACACCTGGTCACCCTCCAGCTCCTCTCACCAGCTTGCCTGCATCAGCAGCTCCCTGGCCATCCCCCCTTCACTGCTGATCTCAAGCCTGAGTTATACACAGCAGCCCCATTACCAGGCAACATTGGGGCTGATGAGAAAAAAATAAATGTAAGCACCTAACCTGACAGCCCCAACTTACAGCTCAGAGGCCTCAGCCTTCTCTCTCCCCAGGAGCACACAGTCCTTTGTTTTTCCTCTAGTTCACTACAATGTGCCCCCCCACACTGCTTTTTCAATGGGTTTATGGCAGGCCCCTGCTACTGTCGCCTAGAAGGTTTGTTCCAAGCAGAAACAGAGGCTTTAAACATGCCCTAGCAAGAATCTCCCAGATAACCGGCCCTCATTCCTCCAGTTTTGTTAAATCCTCATCCAGCTGAAGTCGAAGGCCATTTGCATGCAGTGGCCTTACTGCCTGCCTTCTGGATCACCGCCACTGCCTGCCTCTTAGCTGCTGGCCACCACAGGAGGCCTCAACCTTAGGTGAAGAAGCTGAACTTTGGGGCCTGCTCCAGCCGCTGCTCGTGGCACCCGAGAGGAACGTGTCAAGGGCAGGGCAGGTGTTTTTCTTCTGCAGGAGCTGTACCGACAGGCTGAGCACGTACGTAATAGAAGATGTGGCCAGCTCGCTGGTTTCCTTAGGAATGAGGGCTCCATCAGCACTCGGAAGGTCTTACTGGTCCTCAGAGAGGACAGAGTTCAGCTTCCCCTCTTAGATTTCAGATTCAGTCAGCTCATCCTGGGAAACATCGTAGCTGGTGGCTCTGGAAGGGCCATACCCCAGCTCAGCTGTAAATTCAAGAGACACAGCAGTCTCCTGCCATCCTGACCAACATCAGATAGGACGCTGGTGTTTGTGAGATGAGACAGCAAACCTGGGGGTCTGTGTGGGCAGGAAAATTACTGGCAGGGTGGGCGGACTACCAGAGGGAGAGACTGGATGCCACTCAGAGGAGAATATGATGTGGCAGAATATGATGTGGCAGAGGAGGAGACCAAGATTGCCTCGGCAGGGGACTGGGGGTTGCAGGGAAGAGTGGGCTCCCAGAGCTGCTATCCTGGTAGGGCCCCGCTGCTTCAGCTCTAACAGTGGGTGCTCAGCAGGGCACTCTCACGTCTCAGCAGGGCATTCTCACGTCTCAGCAGGGCACTCTCACGTCTCACTAGGGCACTCTCACGTCTCAGCAGGGCACTCTCACGTCTCACTAGGGCCCTCTCACGTCTCAGCAGGGCACTCTCACGTCTCACTAGGGCACT
>NW_003852492.1:4718622-4724842 GCF_000181295.1 Otolemur garnettii | reverse complement strand
CTCACATCTCAGCTGGGCACTCTCACGTCTCAGCTAGGCACTCTCACGTCTCAGCAGGGCACTCTCACGTCTCAGCTGGGCACTCTCACGTCTCACTAGGCCACTCTCACGTCTCAGCTGGGCACTCTCACGTCTCACTAGGCCACTCTCATGTCTCGGCAGGGCACTCTCACGTCTCAGCAGGGCACTCTTACATCTCACTAAGAAGCTGAACAGCTGCCTGTGGTCCGGCAGGGGCCCCGCCACAGGGCGGGGTGGGGATGTGGCTCAGCAGTGAGGCTGTGATTACAGGTTCCATCTTACTTGCCTTCCAGCCGCCACCAGCAGACATGGAGTGAAAAGCAAAGGCCCCAAATGCAAAAGTACAAGAATAAGTGGAGCAGAGATGCAGAACCAGGACAGGCCCGCAGAGCACCTGAGAGGGACCCGCCCATCCTCGGGGCTCGGACGCTGCTGCATTTCAGGCCTCTGCTCCAGAGGCCCAATCAGAGATGCAGAATCTCATAATGAAACATCTGTCTCTCCTTCCCCTCCCCTTCCCCCAACGCATCCCATTCCCACATCTAACATGATCCATCATCTCATCTTTGTGGCAGCAAATCGAAGCACAGACGGGGAAATTAATAATAATTGTGGTGCCGAGGAGTGGGATGCAATCAGAATTCGGCGCGGAGGCCAATACAAACACAAAGAAACCACATTTATTCTCCTGAAAGGTTGCTCAAGTCTCACCCCTCCCTCTCCCAGGACCTGGCGATGACGGAGCCCAGAAAGAGGTGAATCAGCGCTAATGTGGAGATTAAGAATTGATTCCCCAGCCCCCGCCTGCACCGCCACAGAGCATGTTCTAATTGAAATTAGAGCAGGGACTTGGGAGCCTCTGAAGAGACAACCAAATCCATCAGGGCCCAAGTGGGAAGGAAAAAGAAGGGGACATCGCTTCATTTCAAAGGTTAGCACATGAGCTGGGAAGAGAGAAAATGACAAACAGGGACACCGGCCCCAGGAAAAAACTCTAGGAAGAGATGAAGAGGTAACTCCTCCAACCTTTGTCTTTAGGGGTCTAAGAAGCACATGAGGAGATCTCCCTCAGCCTTCTCAGTCATCTCAAAAGCAGGCTGTACCATCCTCATGTACAGTTCCTCAAAGCCCGGGATGCTCTCTAAATAAGAACACAAACCAACCTACAAACACAAACAGCTCCCACATTACTGGGGAGAAGCCTCAGCACGGGTCATATATAATGTCAGAATATTAAAGCAAAAATAATTGGTTTTGGCTTTGTTGTGTATTATACAGTCATGTACATATTCTGTTACTGTCTCTACTTTCTGGTATTATTTTCAGTTACGCTAATAGTGAAAAGGCATCTGCTTTTCATCCATCTCTGCTGCCTGCTGTGAAATACCACAGTGAGTTTCTAGCTTAGCTCTCTGCAAACCTTGGGACCTATTTAAATTATGGCACCTGTCCTGGGAATACTCTGGATTACAGAAAATACAGACATCCCAAAATGCTTAACAGGTAAGTTGTAGGGGCCTAACAGAGTGCATTAACCACCATGTGTCATATGCAGTCAGCATTGGCCACGCTTAAGAGGTCTGACAATTAGGTTCACAAAATCATCCTAGAAAAAGTGCTACATACCTTGTTGCTGAATATCACTATGGTCACCTTCAAAGTACTCCCCTTGGGAAGCTATACACTGATGCTAGCACCTAGGCCGCTCTTCAAAGCAATTTTGGAAAACTTTTTCTGGAATGGCCATCAGAACTGTTATCATGGTACCTTTAATGTCCTGAATGTCAACAAAAGGTCACCCATTCAATAATTCCCTTGTCTTTGAGTAAAGAAAAAAGTCATTAGGGGCCCGCTCAGGTGAGTAGGGAGGGCGTTCCAGTATAGTTATTTGTTTACTTGCTAAAAGCTCCCTTGCAGATAGTGTTGTGTGAGCTGGTGCATTGTTATGATGCAAGAGCCATGAGGTGTTGGAGAAAAGTTCAGGTTGTGTTTGTCTAACTTTTTCACGCAACCTTTTCAGCACTTCCGAATAAGAGACTTCATTAACTGTCCAGATGGTAAAAATTCATAATGAAAAATCCCTCTGATATCAAAAAAGTTTAGCAGTATTGCCTAGACTGTTGACTTGGACTGAGGGAACATTTCTGGTTGTGGAAAGTGGCTGACTTGCACGGTGCACTTTGCCGCTTTGTTTCAGGGTTGTATCGGCACATCTGTGTTTCATCACCAGTGATAACACAGCTCAAAACATCATCTTGCCTCTCCAAAAGGTCTCGTCAAACTTCCACTCTCCTTTGCTTTGTTTCATTTAGGACCATTTTTTGCACATGCCTTTTTCATGCCAAGATTTTCTGGTAAGATGTTGACTTGGTCTGCTATGCTTCTCACAGTCAGCAGATGACCGTGATGTACAACTGAATAAATTTTGCAAAGTCTTCATCAGTTCTGTTTGTTACTGGCCACCCTGACCTCTCTTCATTAGTGACACAACACCTTCCCCTCAGAAAAACATTTAATCCATCGGTACACTGCCGTTTTCCTCATATATTTGGGCTAACATGTCCCTCATTTCACTTCTACTCTGGCCAAGTTTAACAAAAAATTTAATGTTTGTTCATTGCTCTAATTCAAGCTCCAACATTTTCACAAGGGCACAAAAAAACACGCAACAACTATAACGAATACCACTCAGCAAGACCCCACGGCACGTTGACACACACACAACTGTGAGAGACTGAATGTACCAAGGTTATAGAACCTTACCAAGCTATTGGTACACTGCTGCCAACAAAAGAGCATGGTGGCAAGTTCATTGTCAATCCTGTACATGTGCTGAGGGCTGATGCAGCCCCAAATCCTGGATCCCATTGGCTCCAGCGGCTCTGGATTCTAAAGATGAAGGAGAGGGAGGTGAAGCACCCTGTGATGGACGGAACAAGTCCAGAACTGGGAATGAGCTTGCCCAGAAGGAAGAAAAGTGAATTCAGAGGGAGAAGAACAGCTGGGGAGGAGGAACGGGTACAACATGAAGGTTATTTCCATCCACAAACTGGAGAATTTTGGAAACTACTGGAAGGCTGAGCTGGGGGTGGGAGCTTCTGTCCTAGGAACTTTTGGAGGAACAGTTGTCCCGAAGGCACACTGTATTTAAACACAAAAAATTTTAACAGGCTCACACTCTCAAACTTTAGGGGGGCTCAAGGGAAGGCCAGGGTGAGTGTGAGACAGACCTTCCCGCATTGGGCCTGGGGACCTGGGCTGAGCCGTGTGGTGTCTTAAGGTGAATATTTGAAAACTCAGAATTTCTGCTGAAAATAAGTAGGGGCAATCTTCAGAAATCATCTGGAAGTTTTTGTCTACAAGACAGGTCAAACTAGGACAGAGGTAGGCAAACTTTTCCTATAGACAGTCAGATAGTAACCATTTTAGGCTTTGCAGGCCAGAAAGTCTTTGTCACAATTAAGTAAGAAGCAGCGATAGATGGTATATCAATGAATGTGCCCAGCTGGGTTCCAGGAAAACTTTGTTTACTTAAAGAAGTGGCAGGCTGCATTTGAACAGTTGGTTTCCCTAAGTTTGCTAACGCTTGATCTAAGAGACAAAGGCCTCATAATAACTTACATGGTGTCTCCTTATAGCAAAGGTGGTCGGATGGCACACAAATGTAAATCTCATCTTACAGAAACTGTTAACGTCTGCCACGTCCAGCTTTTGGAAAAACAGACAAGTCCTGTGTATTTTTATCACACTATTAGTCTTCTTAACAACTTCCACATATCTCTGTCCTTCCACATATCTCTGCAGGACCGGTTACTGCAAACCATCCCTGACCCCAAAGTTCCGTTCCTCTGTCATGACTGGCAAGTCACAGCCTTGCACCAAGGAGCTCTTCCCAATTTTGGGGGGGCAATAATACCAAAAGCTTGAGATCTTTCCCTGCTAAATTTCTAGTTTCCTCAACTAAAAATAACTTTCTTCTCATTCATTCACTCAGATGATACACTGTGCTTCTCAAGGTAAAACCAAATGAATCTCAGCACCTGAGTGTGCAGGTGTGTCAGTGGGTGCTCAGGGCTTAATACTGGGTCTCTAGGAAGGCTCTGTATACACCCTCAGGGGCAGGGGGCCATGTGCCAGTTTAAACATGCCACAGTGGAGCCTTCAGAAACATACACTTTATTTGAATCATTTTGGAGGAAAGTTAAACATCACAACTAATTCAAAACATTTTATATTAAAACATAGGTGTAATAAGGTTTATAATATAAATAGTATAGATTAACAACAAATTTGAGTTGCCGAGATTGTCACTGACCCCTGGGTGCTATTACTTCAGATGCTATGTGTATGCATTTACTTATCTCATTAGGGCTAATCATAGTAAAAGTTTGAGATGGGGCAGTGCCTGTGGCTCTGTGAGCAGGGAGCCGGCCCCCTATACTGAGGGTGGCAAGTTCAAACCCAGCCCCCGCCAAACTGCAACAAGAAAAAAGCTAGGCATTGTGGCGGGCACCTGTAGTCCCAGCTACTCGGGAGGCTGAGGCAAGAGAATCACCTAAGCCCAAGAGCTGGAGGTTGCTGTGAGCTGTGACGCCATGGCACTCTACCGAGGGTGACAAAATGAGATTCTGTCTCTTTAAAAAAAAAGTTTGAGATGCACCGTCTTGCTATGTATTCCTTTTCTGTTTTGATGATCAAATCAAGGTCAAGTACAATCTCACTTATTTTTCAACCTTCTTCCAAGAAACACATTTACACCAAACATCCTTCACTCTCATCTTCCCTCCACTTTTAGCCACAAAAGCTCTAGTTAGACCAACTGCTTCCATCTGTGTCCTTGACCCCACTTTCTCCCCTCTGTGCGTCATCCTTAACCTTTGCTGGATTTCCCAGCCCTCTTCTTACAGCCCTAGTGCAGTCACAGACTCATTCAGGAGCCCTCCGTGAGAAGCCCTCATGCGATGCCAGGTTCCACGTTACTGTCCAGGCCTTATCCTCCATTCTCATCAAAACACAGTGCCTGAGCTCTCGCCCCATCTGTTCTCACCCCAGCCTGTGATTTCCATCCTTCCTATTCTACTCTAACTATATTTAGTCCGATCACCCAAGTCCTTCTCATTACAAACCGTGTAGGGCATTTCAGACCTGATACTGCTTCTGCTCTCTGCAGCATTTGATACGACTGATCTCTCCTTCTCTCCTCCTTGTCTTAAAATGTACTACCTGCACTTCATGGCCTGTGTTCCCTGTCTGTCTCATTTCACTCTTACTGTTGCTTCTGTTTCTTTCTGTCCCTCTTTAATTTTTTTTTTGGTTCTATCCTTTAGACCAGGGGTCCTCAAACTTTTTAAACAAGGGGCCAGTTCACTGTCCCTCAGACCATTGGAGGGCTGGACTGTGGGCCCCAGGATGAGTCGGCTGCTAAGCAGGACAGGCAGCAGCAGCAAAAACACCTGGCAGGCCGGATAAATGTTCTCATCGACCACATGTGGCCCACAGGCGTAGTTTGAGGATGCCTGCTTTAGACACTAGTGAATATCTGGGCTCCACTTCCCTTTCAATACACCTTCTTCCTAGATGATCTCAACTATCTTCATGGTTTTAATTACCTATATTAGCTGTCTATTGCCTCATAAAAGATTACTCCAAAACTTAGCAATTTAGTATTATAAAAATTCAGTACTTCATTATCTCAGGATTTTCTTTCCCCCCTCTGTGGGTCATGAACCAAAAAGGGGCCTAGCTGAGAGCCTTTGGTCAAGGTCTCTCATGAGGTTGCAACCCAACTGTCCCCTCAAGCTAGTTTTATTTGAAGATTCAAATGGGGAGACAGGAGGTCTTCTTCCGAGCCTATTCACACAGTTTTTGCAGGCCTTACTTCCTTGACTGGTGGGTCTCTGCACAGGGATATCTCATGCTGTGGGAGTTGACTTTCACCAAAGTAAGCCGTCCAGGAGAAACTGCTGAGGAGATCTCCTGGTGGAAGTCACCATCCTCTCATAACATAACCTTGGAAGTGAGTCCCCCTTGCTTCTGCGGCAGTCCACTCTTTAAAAGTGAGTCAGTAAGTCCAGCCCACACTTAGGGGAAGGGATTACAGAGAGCATGAAGATCAACCAGTGGGGATCATTGGAACCTACCCTAGATACCTCCTTTGAGTTTTCAACTCATGTGCCCACTTCTTTTTTTTTTTTTTTTT
>NW_003852492.1:4529422-4718602 GCF_000181295.1 Otolemur garnettii | reverse complement strand
TTAAATCATAGCCGTGTACATTAATGCAGTCATGGGGTACAATGTGCTGGTTTTATATACAATTTAAAATATTTTCATCGAACTGGTTAATATAGCCTTCATGGCATTTTCTTAGTTATTGTGTTAAGACGTTTATATTCTACATTTAGTGAGTTTCACATGTATCCTTGTAAGATGCACCATAGATGTGGTCCCACCAATCTTTCTCCCTCCACCCATCCTTCTCCTCCCTTCCCTCTCCCCTTTCCCCATATTCTTGAGCTATAATTGGGTTATAGCTTTCATATGAAAGCTATAAATTAGTTTCATATGGGGCTGAGTACATTGGATACTTTTTCTTCCATTCTTGAGATACTTTGCTAAGAAGAATATTTTCCAGCTCCATCCATGTAAACATGAAGGAGGTAAAGTCTCCACCTTTCTTTAAGGCTGCATAATATTCCATGGTGTACATATACCAAAGTTTATTGATCCATTTGTGGGTTGATGGGCACTTGGGCTTCTTCCATGACTTAGCAATTATGAATTGGGCCCACTTCTTGCAAGACAAACTTCCCTGGAGAACTCACAGGTATCTTTATCTCAAGCTATACATTCCAAGGCAAACTTAACCATACTTTCTTCCATAACATAGGCTATTTTTTCTTATTCTCCACGTATGATACAGCCATACAATCAGGCTGGAAACTAAGAAGACAAACTTCTTCTTTCACTCTCCTTTACTCTATCACAATAAGATCAGTCCTGAATTTTGTTGCTAAATATTTTCAACCCATTTGCCTTCTGGCCAGTCTCCACCCCCTGAAAAGCTGAGCAGTTCACTGCACCTCCCCTGAATCACTATGGCAAGTCTGGCTCATAAAGGCTACAGCCCAAGCCCCTGTCCAGCACACCATGCGTACTATGTCGGATAGGCTCAAACTCTGTGCTCAGAGACCGACACAGATGAGACCTGCACCAAGTGCTGAGAGCTGTGTACATCCTCTCCTGTAGGGCTGGGGCTGCTCTGCTGTCCTTGATGAAGATGATGATGAGACAGTGACGTTAATATAGATGGATTACACAGTCTCTGCAAGAAAATGCGAGGCTCGGTCTCAGCCATGAATGCAAACAAATTTTATCTATCTACTGAGACTTTCAGCCCTTGTCAGAAATGCCAGAATCACGATTTCCCATGCCACATGTCATCATCTCCGCTTCTGCACCTGGCTGCTCAGTTAAGGCTCAGTCCTCAAAATAAACTCTGTTTGTGAATGAGGAAATCATCACAGCGTAATTGGGGCTGCTGAAGAGCGTGGGATGTCATTCCAATTGAGCACTATTCTCAAGTTTTCCCCTGTGATCGGAGAAGCGGCACATTTAATCCAATCACCTAAAGGATGATTCAATCCGTTGTAGACGTCCCACCCCGTGAGCCCTCTCTATACATTCTCCCCAGGCCCCCAGTGCTTTCTGCTTTCCTTATCGCCTACAAGGACATCCACACATCCTCAGGAGTGAATCGACTAAGTCATCACCACCAGTTCTAGCACAGTAGAGAGAGCCAGGCTAGAAAAACTAGGAGGCAGATACCATCGCCTCCCAGCAGCAGCCAGCCCTATTCCCGGCTGTGAATTCAATGGACTTCCAAATGCAAAAAGACAGTTGGTGCCTGAGGACAAATTTAGCTGTGGCTGGGCTAGATCATGGATGGTTACTAGCATGAAAATTCATTCATATGAGTTGGGAATATAATACCTGACACAAGATACATCGTGGCTGCCATGCTCCAGTCCCAGATAAGGACACAGCAGTAACAGATGGGGGAACAAGGCACTTATCTTGTTAGTTGATGGATTTATCTTTTCTCCCTCCTTCCCTACATATTCCATAGTGAGTGGTGGTTTTTACCGCATCGCATATGGAGAGTGAATTGATTTCTTTCCTCCCTCCTTAATTCAATAAGAGCTAAAGTGAAAGATAAGAATCTTGTTGTGCTAGAAAAATTTCTAGACAGTCAAGAAAATCTCAAACTGCCTTTTCTTCCTTTTTTAATTTTTTCTTTTTTCTTTCTTTCTTTCTTTTTTTTTTTTTTTTTTTTTTAGCGTGTGTGTATGGTTGGGGATTTAGTTCTGGGACGCATTCCTCCCTCAGCAGGAATAGAAATGAGAGTGCTTTGCATGATTGGGATAATGGCACATGCACGGTCTCTGGGCCGGCTGGAGACAGCATCAGCTCATTCTGAGTCCATGGCCAAAGGAAGCTGGGCTTAATCTGGGGAAGGGAGACAGTGCCCTGCAATTGAGATAATTCCAGATGCGACTAATGACAGTGGCCTAAAGAACTGTGCTAACCTCTATTTCCTCCCCATACTCTTCTAATATAACAGTGAAAAAAAATATATATAGACAAATAAAAAGAAAAAAGATCAGCAGATGAAATATGTTAGCAAAATCTTCTAGGATGGAAACAGATGAATGAATAGTAAGGGATTCAGCAGAGCAGAAGCCCCCCGCAGGCTTGCCTGGGTGGAGGAGCACGGTATCGGCTGCAATCCCCAAGAGGTGCGTGTGTATTTGCCACACCATGTTCTTGGGGAGGCTGCGGGAAGGAGTGACACATAAAGAAGACTCCTGAAAAGGCTCTAGGAGACAAAGTTCCATTGTCTGACTCCTCTGTGAGCCTGGAGAGCCATCTGGGAAGAGACAGACAGCTCATTCTCTATAGCAGTGCTTTTCAAAAATGTGGTCCCCGAACAAGCAACATCTATGGGTGTTACCCAGGAACTTGTTTTTGATGCAAGCTCACAGGCCCCACCCACCCAAGACAGACTGACCAGAACCCCTCGTTGGGAGGGTCCCTGCGGCTTGTGCTTTCACCATCTCCCCAGGGGCCCCCATGCACGTTCAAGTTTGAAAACTGGCTAGGAAGACACCATCAGAGATGAGGAACTAAGGCAGATTGGAAGAGTCTTCTCTGAAAAAGGCACCTACATGAATAGAGTAAGAATTCTTCATATTTGAAGGTTCCACAACAAAATTTGGCTCCTGACCAAATTTGTCTACAGGGAAGCTCTCTGGTTGATAACCCCACATCTCGAGCTTCCAAAGGGCTTCTTAGCCCCTATCTCTTAAAAAATAAACAAACAAAAAAAAGTAAACAGAGACTAATGGAGAACTCTCAAATGTAATAAAAAAAACTGATAGCCAAAACTAAAATTTAAGGAATATTAATTTTAAACCTAAGAGGATAAGATGAACAACTCTCCCAGAAAGCAGAACAAAAAAGATAAAAATTATAAATGAGAGAAAGAAGATACAGTATCTACTTAGTGGGGCTCATAGAAAGATAAATGGGGGGAAAGAGAGAAGGAAATTAAAGAATAAATAGCAAAAGATAAGTTTTTGAACTGACTGAAAGGGAATTCATTAAGTATTCAGGAGACTAGGTTAGAGAAAAAAGAAAATAAAAGAAAAGAGAAGGCCTACACTAAGTTATTGTATATATAACAATTCCAAAATATCAGATTTTTAAAAAAATGCCCCTATTTTTTAAAGGAAAATAATATCCAGATCACATGCAGAGAAGCAGAAATCAGAGAGGCACAACATTTCTAAATAGCCACCACAACAGTTCAGGAATAATGAGGACATTTTGAAGAAGAAACACGTTGAGATGAGAATTCCGTACATCCCCAAACTAGCAATCACAGTTGAGGAAAGGCGTCCGCTCTTCTTCAAATATATATGTTGTCTACACTTTGCTCAGCAAGTAACTGAAAAGTGCCCTCTCCAAAACATGGCAGAAATCAAGAAAAAAAAAGAAGTCACAGAGCTGTGGAGAAGTTGCACGATGGGAAAGAGGCTTGGATGATCGTGGTGGGAGTCTGGAAGGCGGTTAGGTCGTGAGTCTAGAAGAGTGATCACCTCGCCTGAAGCCCTGGGTTCTAGAACAGAGACTCCAGCTCAGCACGGCGGGAGTCTGATTATTTTCTGCGCAGAAATAACCAACACTGCCCGGTGGCCTCTGCCCGAAAATGTCAAGACATTCTTTTACAGAATGATGGGAAAATTTAGAGAGAAAAAATAGGCAAACATGCACAGAAAAATAAGAAACTTCAGGCAAAATGGGAAGTTGTAGAAGTAAATGTAATCACAGTTCAGTTGGTTTGGTCAGCGTTATATTTGAATAGTGACCATTGAGTCAACTGACAATTGTGATGTGGGACTCCACACTGGGAATATGAGAGGGGTAAATGTGGTGGGCGGGGGGTTAGGAATGCTGACCCTTCATCTTGGGTAGGAGATGATTGTCTTAAATCTACGGAATCACTTTACAAGCATGTCATTTAGACATCTGGAGGTAAATATTCAAATAAACAGATGAGAGCTGAATGACTGCCTTTGGAATACGGGTTCTTGAATGAGTTGAGTAAAGCCAAGTTTCTTTTTAAAACTGCACTTGCAGAACTATTGAGATTTAATTATTTCCAGCAAAATTACGTTGTTTTTGAAACCACAGACCTGAGGCCCTCTGACCCTTGACCCTGATTCCAATGCATACAGTTGGCCTGGCCATGTAGTTCATCCACTGCTCTTCACCATGCTGTTGTCATGTGAGTTTGTCACATCAGGTCAACTGTCCCTTCCTCAAAGGTTCTCTTACCTGACACCCTCCCATGTAACGAAGATTCTGTCAGTTTCTCTCGCAGAAACTTGTTCTTCTTTTGAGTGCTCACCACAATTTTTAATGAGATAATCCTTTATTCAATGTATATAACCCCCACTAGACCCTAAAGTCCAGGAATGGACAGTCTTGGTTCGTCCACCCAAGACCCAGTGGGTGGCCCAGCACCTGGCAGAGACAAAAAATGCCCAACTCGCCTGCCACTGGGCTTATCTGTGCGGGTCACCCCCTGCATGGAACATGGCAGCTCTCACCTGAGGAATTTAGCGCTCCCCCTCTCAGCTGTCTTGTTATGGGTGCTAAGAATTCACATGGGAGAAACACGGGGTCTTGGAAATGAGGAAGGTTACATCTTCTCTCCACTGTAGGTAGAATACCTTCCTGTATTCATCAAATACATATTTCGTTCATTTCTCAAAGAGGAGTCATCCAGTATAAAAGTGTTTCCTCCTGGAAATTTCACTGTGTAGATACCTTTTAACCTCCCCCGCTCCACTCAAAGCAGGAAAGTTTGGGTGGTGGTGGGTGGTGAGTAGTGGACGAGGGGAGATGGGGAAGGGCTGGGGGAGGGCAGAGGGGAGTGGCAGAGAGTAGGACTCTTTGCTGGTCTCTGGCCCCCTAGGGCTCTGCTATATGGAAATTCCTTGGGGTGGGAAGTGGGGGGTGGGGGGGGACAAACAGTCCCCTGTCCAGTGATGGCTGCCTTAGGAGATGCATACTCAGCTCCAGGTTTTGTATAATCTTAAAATTTAGAAGCATAGAAACAAAAACTGCCGTATCCAGATCTCAGGGTGCTTGTGAGTATCTGGTGAGTTAATAGACGTTTACTGCATCAGGGAGTGGAGGTGAGGGCGGCAAGTCTCTGTTGCCCCAAAACCCTACTCAGGGAGTGGGGAGGTGAGGAGGGGGCTGATTGGATCTTCCTTTGTCCTAAGTTGCAGAGACAAAGGTTGGGCGAGAGGACATGGGGCTTTGCTCGGAAATGCTAGAATCCAGGGAACATGGTCACCAGTCTCTTTTTACCTCACCTGCGTGTCATCCTGTCCACCCCTGCCCCACTGTGTGAGGTGTGAGAGATGGGGAGAGTGGCATTTTGGCAGGGAAGGAAATAGCAGAGCGCAGGCAGCCAGGACAGCAGCCCGCACAGCCGGATGACCCCCCTCAGGCGTCCTTTTTGCTTTTCTCTCCTGCCTCACCACCCATGAGACGCCCAAATGAGAAAGCCACGCTACCAGGTAGGGGTTCCCATCAGGAGAGCGCGAATCCTGAGGCTGGCTGTAAAAATAGACAGGTGCCACTGATAGACAGCAAAAGGCAAACACAATCAAGACTGTGGGGATTTTGCAGGTCTCTGCGACACTCTGCACGGAGTGGCTGCAAATCAAGCTAATATGAATCTCCATCACATATCTGCCGGCAGCGTGCAGGAGACTGCAGTGCCGAGGGGGACAGCCCAGTGGGTGGGGAAGATACTGACAAGGATCCGGCAACAGGTTTGGGGGCCTATGGGGAGACAGGCTATGACGGTGCCAGCCTGCAGGGCTGCTGGGAGGTAGGTAGCATTCCAGGAGAGAGAAAGTAGATCAACCTGCTGTGTGGCCCAGAGAGGCCCCAGCTGTTGTCACTTGCAGGGAGACCGTATCCCGGAGGAAAATGGGCATCGTGTGCTGCAGGGAGGCAGGGGACCTGTCAGCTCCATTTGAACACTGTGATAAGGCTCAGGACAGTCGCGGGGCTTTGGAAGAACCATTTAGTGCCGATGAACATGACGTGACTTTCAGGATGAACTTGCCTTTCCCTTTCGTGTAATCAGTCTGGATCTTTGCTCATTGTCACTTTCCAATTGCTGAAGGCTTTTGTTCATTTTCCTGACCGCAGCTGTATGTTGTGTAGTGTGGCCTGGGAGATAAAACTGTGGATGCCCATCCTTACTCAGCTATCAATTGATGTGGCAATCCAGAGGAAGCAAGTCCTCTAATCTGCTGCGCCTCAGGTGTTTGTGGGTTTCTGTGGTCCACGCCCCTTCCTGCCTTAAACTTTACGCTTCTCTCAGTCTGGACTATTCATCCCGCCCATCTATCACTACCCCCGCCCCTTGAACCCTCTGTATGGACAACTGTTTCTTGTATTTTCAGTTTTAATGACCACCTCCCTACATCGGCCATCTCCTTAAGTTGACCTAATTTTCACAGACCAGGCATGCACCACATGTCCGCCCAGTACAGTAGCTCTAGTTCCTTATATTGACCACCTCTGTATGTAGACCAGTTTGTTACAGTCCCTTGGGTGATCAGCTTAAAGAGGGTCTCCTGTGCAATGTCTTCAAAGAAGCCTAGCCTCTACCCTTTCTCGTGTCTGGGGACTCATCCATTCTCTAAGTTGTGTTGTTGTTTTCTTGCGTATGTGGCTGTTATAATTAATAATCGCTGATGGCCAAGTCCTGCCAATCTCTGCAAATGAACACGGCTGGGGCTGCCACACCCCACTGACCAGGGAAGGGAGGGGCATTCCCTTCACAGAGGCACGAATGTGGATTTAATGAATGAGGAAAGGTAAGCAAGTACCTTTTGAGCACAAGCTAAGTGTTTCATGCTACACTAGGTTCTAGAAGCACAGTGAATAAGATACAGCCCCTGTCCTGAAGCTCAAGGAATACTGAAGACAGACTAAGAAGTAAGCCAACAATTGCAACGTCAGTGCCGTGATAAGGGTGGGATCGGAGCACCACACGGCACATGGAAAAAAGTGCAAGTCATATAGGAAACCAAGAAAGGTGGATGGCATGGTTCATAATCATGGAACAAATCCCACTAAGTACGCACAGGGGTGCAGCAGTGTGTAAGTAGAAAACCCTGATGTGGAGACCAGTAAAAATGGATTCTTTATCATTTGTTTACACGAGAGAGCCCTATCTTGAGGAATTTGAATAGCGTTTATATGGGAACACGACCGTTGTCAATTTAAGTGTTCACCAATATTGGCATTGGTTCCAGTGTCCCCATGTGAGTTATGTGGCTATTTATTTTTGTGTCGTTTTGTATACATTATTCATATTTTTTTCATGAACATTATTATCATCAGCATCACAGATGATTACTCTAAAAAGTAATAACACTCAAATACGGGTTCATGAATAATTGTGAAAACACTTAGGACGCGATGTACGGAGCTCTCAATGCAACCTTGTAGCGTAGGATCTTATCCCTGTTTACAGACATAAAGCTGAGACGTAGTGGGGGTCCTTCCCCTCCTGTGGAAGGGAGGAGGGGCAGGTCTACCCCCTTTTTTCCTGTGACCTTTCCTGACTTTCCCAAGGAGGCTGCCCCATCCCTGGGCCTCCTGTCTACTGTGTGGCTTAGGAAATGTTCATTCAGGGGTCCCCATTACCATCCCTCAGACCCTTCAAAAACAGACACAAAGTGTTAGCATCTTCCAGGTCTCAGATGATGGCTCCTTGGAGAATCAGACCTGCCAATGTCTAGATTCCTTCCTAATCAAATCACGTATTTAGTCATTAGACCAGGATTTTCGGAGGCTCTGCTGCGTGCCTGAAAATGTGCTAGAAGGTTGTTATGATACAAGGATTCAACAAGTCTTGTCTTCCTGTTCTTTCCTTAAGTCCGGGGGTGGGACAGATGTCTCAATGCACAGGGGGACACATGCAGAGGGAATATGTCCCATGGTGGTACCTGGCAGTAAGCAGCCAGGTCCAACTAGGAGAGCCGAGATACCCCTGAGAAAGAGCCCTCATTTGAAGTGGATCTTGTGGGATGAGGCATGGAGGGCACTGAAGGGGGAAGAGGCCTCACATGCAGGGCGTATTTGGAGACAAATCAAGAAGTCGTGAATAAATACGCAACTGAAGAAAACTGGCCCCCGCTGGATGCAGACCTGGAAATGAAGATTTGGCCTTACAACGAGCTTCATGTGCTGAGCTAGGAAGTTCAGACTGCAGCTAAATAAGGAGGTGGGCAGACAGAAGAGAGCATATCCCAAGCTCCAATTCCAACTTGGGCCACCAAGTGATGCGGTGCTGTTGATCCCAATAATAACACCAGCAGGAGGAGGAGGTCTGGGATGTGGCTTTCTACATACTGAGTTTGAGAGGCCCACTGGATATTCAAGTACACGTGTCTAATTGGTAGCGGAAAGGAAGAGCCTAGGTTGTTGGGGAGAGGGCCAGCAAAAGATGTATTTAATAGTCGTCTGTGTAAAAGTGAGAGCAGGTGTCTCGAGACTAGAGATCACCAGACAGTATGCAGAAACATAAGACTCAAGGATGAAGGCTCAGCGTCAACATAAACTCAGAGAAAGGGACAGGGGCGTGGAAGGAGGGACAGAGGGACGCGGAGCTCTGGGCGTCAACATTGAGAAGGACTTTGGAAGGAGAGGAGCTCACTGTGCCAACCCTTCAAAGAAAGGAATGAAAAGATCAGTCCACAGTTAAGGTCCCGGTTGCCCGTCACCAGCCTCCCCATGGAAACTGATTGGCAATGAACTGAGAAATGTGTCATAATGCAGATTTGGTGACCTGCCTCCAGGACATTTTGTTTGTGACCCCAAGTATAATGGGGAGCAGGTAGCAGGAAGGTGGGCCAGTCCTGGTCACCATGAAGTAATGATTCTAAGCTATCAGCCAGAAGATTCTCAGATGTGCCTGCTCTGTGAGAGAAACCCTTTCACGGTTGCTGGGGAACACACAGTTCAAGGGGTTTCACGAAGAAGGAAGCACTGCACCCAGGGTGGTGGCTCACACCTGTAATCCAGTACTCTGGGAGGCCGAGGCGGGTGGATTGCCTGAGCTCAGGAATTTGAGACCAGCTCCAATCAAAGCAAGACCCCATCTCTAAAAATAGCTGGGGGTTGTGGGAGGCACCTATAATCACAACTACTAGGGAGGCTGAGGCAAGAGGATCACTTGAGCCAGGAGTTTGAGGTTGCTGTGAGCTGTGACACCACAGCACTCTACCCAGGGTGACAAAGTGAGACTCTGTCCCAAGAAAGAGGGGAGGGGAGGGGAGAAGAGGACAGGAAAGGGGAGGGGAGGGAAAGAAAGGAAGGGAAAAGAGTATTCGTTATTTTCTTCTGCCCTGCCCCTAGATCTGAAAAGCTGTACCTTTTAAGATGTTCTGACTAAATCTTTTTAAAGTAAACGCTGAAGGATCTACATTTTTAATCCCAGAACATCACTGGTTTTGCTTCAGAGACTATGCTGTGGTCTTTGTGGTCTTTCCTACTATAAATAAATAAATAAATCCTAAAAACCGAACTCCCTAAATCCTGTATCTTGATCTCTCAGGTCCTGGCCATCTCCTCTGGACTGCACATGCCCATCGAGACTCCCGCTCGGCTCCTTTCATCCCAGACACACCTGCGCTCAGGAGACTCTGCCTACGGAGTTTATCCAAGGTCAGTCCTGTCTTCTCCCCGGCCTGCCCCAGACTGCCAGTGGTGCTGCCCTCCTCCTCCTCTACCTCTGAAGGTCGAAGGGGTAAAGACCAACTCAGGGAAAGATAATGGAGTGACAGCACCTCATAAAAGGGAAATACAGGAGCCGAGGCAAAGCGCTGCCGGCCAGATTAGGGGCTTCTGTTGAGACGGTGAAGAGGAATGTCGACCCTGTGAACTCAATTTGCTCCATGGCTTTACACTTAAGAAAATATTCCAGTTCTTCCTCTGCTTTTCGTGCCCCCAGGAAAGCCCAATGGCTGCAGCTCTCTGCAACCTGCCACCTGCCTACTAATTTAGTTGTTGAGCAGGAGGCCGGAGTTCTGACAGGTGGGCCTTCTGACAAGAGGAGAATGGATATCAGGGTCTCCGGCCTTTGGGCCCCAGCCCAGGCTGATTTCATTTCAGATTAAGAGCTGCTGAAATGCAGCAATCGATAACTCAGCTCTTTTGTTTGCTTGTTTTTTCCAAGTCCCCAAAGAGATTAGATCTGATTTCGCAGACCTTTAGCAAATTTAATTGTTTTTTATTCACAGTTGCTCAATACAACTCCTTAGAAGCTGGTACCAGAAAAAATTCTCCCCCTCAGTATTGGACTATGTTGAACCAAAAAGCTCCTAGAGCATGTTAGGGGCACAGGATCGGGCTCTGGGGTGCAGTGGCTTCCTGGCACTCTTCACCACTCTGCCCATCTCTGTCCTGGGGTAAAATAACTGTCCCCTTTCTGTTTAGGGCCAAGAAAGAAATGTGTTTGTGTATGAAATCAAGAAGGTGCATTCTCAGTTCCCAGCTTTCATCTGACACCCAAACTGTGGCCACTAAGAGCTTCAAGAAGGTTGAGAAGAATCTGAAGGCCAAGTTGATCTCTTAACCAAACAAGGATAAAGAGTAGGAAGCATATGGCGCCAGGGCATCCCAGGACCTCATTGATGCTTCTAAGAGGGCCACATGACAGCCCCCTAGCAGTCATGGCCACTGATCACACCTCCAGATAATGTCCCCACCACCATCAGCCTTGTGTTCTATCTGGTGAAAACCCTAACTTTCTATACACCCAACGGCAGACATGCAGAAACCTTTACTATTTGACTGTAGTAACACCACTTTACTATTACCCAGAATGATAACAGTTGCAAATAACTTTATCATTCCTTCTATCACTTCCCCGAAAGACCTTTTAGGCCATCAACAGAAAACGCCAAAGTTTCCTACCCCAAAACTCTGCGTGTCCACCGAGCCTACATGATTAATCACGATCCTTATGGATCCTAACCAGCTTCCTCCCTAGCTCCGGCATTGAAAGACCAACCTTAAACCTGGCTTCACAATCCCAGTAAGTGGCCCTACTGTGCCCTTCTCTTCCAGGAACTGCTAAAGCCTAGACAGAGAGGTGATTTCCTCAGTGCAGGAAACAACGCACCAACACACGTGGCTGGAAACGGGGCACCAGGGCGCATGGCGGGAAACGGGGCACCAGGGCGCATGGCGGGAAACGGGGCACCAGGGCGCATGGCGGGAAACGGGGCACCAGGGCTCAGTGCAGGAAACAACGCACCAACACGCATGGCCGGAAACGGGGCACCAGGGCGCATGGCCGGAAACGGGGCACCAGTGCGCATGGCGGGAAACGGGGCACCAGTGCGCATGGCCGGAAACGGGGCACCAGGGCGCATGGCGGGAAACGGGGCACCAGGGCGCATGGCCATGTCTCATCAACAGGTTGCTCTAGTGATCTTACAGGGGAGCCAGTATTCGACCTGCGCTTTAGGGGAGACCCGACGCGTCCCCCTTCCAGATCCCTGCATTTTCCTTATCATGTTGTAGGGGTTTTAATGAGTGTATTATTTACTCTAGTGTCTGTGAGCCTCATCAAAAAGCTGCTATTGATAGAGACACCTCAAACTGGATGGTTGCAGCACGGATAAATATAACTCGGCAAAGACCTGGGGAAGTTGTGGGGAAACTATGGCCTTCGGTTATACAAAACCCTGCACGCTAGGGAGTTCATTTGCATTACTTTTCACCCCCAAAGAAAAGAAAAAACAAGCAAACCAACAAAATCCCTAAACTGAGTCCCTAAAAAGTGAAGTGACTTCAAGCGTGAAGACAGGAGTAAATGAGAACTTCAATTCTGTCTATTCTCCTCCTAATGCAAACAACCTTAACAACAGAGGACACCTACATTTGAGAGAGAAACCTATGCAGAATAAGAAGTTAAAAAAACAAAAACAAGAAATTGCAAACTTAACAGCAAATTATCAGTCTGTTGCTACTGAGAAAAATATGCTGCTTCATTGGCCAACTAGATGCTCCAGATGTTCATCTGTAATGATTTGAGCATGGTTCATAACTCACCTTACCTGCCTGTAAAATGGGTCTAAGTTGTCCATGCATCTCCGAGAAACTGAAAATTCAGGCTACCAGAGACCTGGCAGTGCAGAGGCGGCCACGGAGAGAGGGAGGCATTGTCTCCAGGGCAGTGGGAGTGGCACTGAGCTCCTGGCAGCCTCTCCCCAGCCCTGTATGTAAATACTCTAGCAGGACATGGAATCCAATTACTTTCCCATCTGGTATTTTCTCTCTTTTCCCGTTCCTTCCTTAAGAAAAAAATAAATAAAATACCAAGAGCAGAAATTCTTCCTATTCTGCATTGGTGCTTGATGTAATGGTGCAAAACATTTTTCATTAATCATCATAACACCAGTCAAAGAAACTTCTAATAATGTAAATGTGGGGAAGAGGGCCATTAGAGTTTGTGTGCATGGCAGCTTTAAGTTCATTCTCTACTCAGGAGTGCGAAGATGGCCCTCAAGAGGGCAGGGCTACCTCCCCGACCAGCTGGCCAAGTGGGCACCAGGTTTAGCCTCTTCCTGGGGGTGCCTCAGGGAATGCACGCTGCCCCCTCCACTTGTGAAAGATGTGAGCTAGAATGTGCACCCTGGGTGTTTACGTCACCAGAGGAACTCGGAACTGCTGTCTACAACTTCCTTCCTGGACAGGAGTTGGAAGGCATGACACCATCGTCAGCAGTGTAAATAGAACCAGCTACCTTACTGCCTAGAAGTAAGTCTGGATCTGGTGGTCTCTGGGCAGCCCGTCATTTCTGAGGAGCAAGAGTTGGTATCAGGACATACTCGTGCTCTCTGGGCTGTTGGCCTTTTCGTGACTGCTCAGCAACAAACGTCCTTCGAGGGGAGCGCCAAGCTCTTGGTTTCTGTGACTCTACAAGCACTTAGGGTGCTGCCAGGAGACAAGAGAAGCTCAAGAAACGCGATGTTTTCTCACGCTTGAATGAAAAACTCTGCAAGCCCTTATAGAGATGCTACTTGTCAACACCTTTAACCATTTTAACCACATCAGCTTTATTCCCCCAAATCTCAAAATTTATAGAACTCCAGTATTTTTTTGGGGGGGGGGGATGTGACATAATCTTTACTGCAAATGGACTCTCCTCTAAATCCCCATAGCAGAACTAGAAAGGCATGGGATATAGCAACAGAGAAAATTGAATTTAAACCCCTGCTCTCACACTTATTTAGTAAATATGATTTTAATTTTACCTAGCCTCAGTTTTCTCATCTATAAAATGGGAGCAATGGGCCCTGCTTCCAAGAATTACTGTATGGAATAAACGAAATGGTGCAAAGGGGTGCCTCTCTGCATACCTAGACCCTAAGGATCTTGTTGCAATGTTGAATCTTGTTCAACACCCAGTTGGGGCCTGAGAGTCTCAGTGTCTAAAAAGCTACAATGTAATGGAAATGCAACTAGTCCTGGCACCACACTTTGTGTAGCAAAGATGTCCTGCACCTAATACAATGCCGGCACCTAATAAATGCTCAGCAAAGAATGTAGATCTTGTTATTGATCATTTTCTGCTTGTAGATTATTTCATTCACCGTTATAAAGTGGAAACAAGAACAACAAGATGTATAGCCCTCTATCTTAAGCTGACAATTCCTTCAATATTCAACAACTATTTAAAATTTAGAAGGAGAAATAAATCTCGCATGTAAAATGCATCAAATAAGCAAGGGAATTTAAAGTGTAGGAGGAAAGAGTAAAATTAGCCATCTGCAGTGACTTCCTGCATGCTGACGTCTTGATTTATACTGGAATACATTCTTTGAGAGGACGGGGGAGGGAAGGGGGTTCTGATAAGATTTCCTACCCAGATAATTGTCCAGAACTGTTGAGGTTCTTTATGATCTAGAGGAGGAAAAATGGCCCCGTTTACCTGGGGAGACACCTGTGAACTTGGGAGATTCTGAGATTTTCCCAAGAAATTTGTCACAAAGCAGATTTTAGAAGGACCTCAAGAAACAACTGATTCTGTACTTAATTTGTGTCAATCAAAAGCTAATGATTTCCTTAAAGACTCTGGTATTTAGCAGCCATTTCTTAATCTAACACTGATTTACAAGCTCCCCATCCAGTGTAATGTTCTGTAACAGGCCTGAAGGTGGAAACCCTGGGGGGAGGAGGTATAGGAGACACAGGCATAGGTGTCTAGATGGAAAATGCTGCAGAGGGGCCAAGGAATGCAGCAGATTGGAGCCTGATGCATATCAAATAGGGCCATCCCTGGAATAGCCTATCAAAATCCTAACCTCTCCTGTGGTAAGCACACCTCTCCCTTCCCCCACTGGGACACGGTAGGCAGATACCCACAGGTTAACTACATCAGGGCCAGAATGAGGGGCTCAGATCTGAACACGTGAATTCTTGGGGTTATTCGATAAACTGACACTTCATCGGCTTATGCTCCTGACCACGGCAGACTCATAGGACATCTGAACGGCTAATATCTCTAGAGAGCATTTAAACCCCTCAGTAATTATGGAAGTAAAATGCACTTACAGCCACAACCCTTATTAGCAAGGCAGCCACCAGAACAAAGTTAGGAGGAAAAGGAAAATCCTCATGTATATTCATACGGAGAGGAGAATAGCCAACCCCAAATAATCACAACACTAAATAGGCCTCTCTCCGAGGCCAAGGTGGAGAGCTCTTAATAAACAAATGCACGTTAGTTAGCAGCGGCTTTGTTTAAATTTGAAGAAGAGCATGGGAAGCCGACCCAGGTGGAATATAGGAGACAGCTCTGAGGAAAGGAGGGTCTAAACTTGACCTCCGGCACCTCCCTGTCATCTCTTTCTTAAGCCCTTGGGAAGACCAGCAGGAAGTGGGTATGCAGTGAGTTCTGAGTGAGTCCGTTCATGGGAGGCTGTCTAGAGGTTACCGGATCATTAGTCCTCGTTTCAAATACAAGGTCTATGTTGGGAAAGGTGAAAGGATCCAGAGGAACCTTCAGCACCCTCCAGGCCTTCCCTTCCCCCAGACAGGGCTGCTTGCTGCCTCCCTGGGAGGGAAGAACCGTGAGGCAGGCAGGATTCCAAGTCTTTCTCAGATGGCATTGTCCTCTCCTCCACCAGCAAACCCTGTCATCTACTCGAAGAAAAATAGTAGCCCAGGGCCTTTTCTCAACTAAGTCAGGAAGGGTATGAGTCACCCGTTCCCCTGGTCCTGAGTGGCAGGAGCAGACCCCAGGGTGGACACAGCAGAGAGGCCAGGCTGCTGCCAGTCCGTGAGTTTTAGCTCAGGGCAAATGCATGATTTCTTGAAGTAAAGTAGCAGTTAACCAGCTGATGCTCTCAGTCTCCCTGGTGGGGTCCTCTGCAAGTCTCCAGCATGTGTCACACCCCACAGGGGTCTCAGCGCTGGTCGCAGCTCCAGTGTCTGCAGGTGGGGGCTCTGCCCACTCGGCAGAGAGAGAGACTGGAAGTAGGGATGGGGGCTATAGGAGGGAGCAAGGCCAAGGCCAGAGAATGGGTGTGATGCCCCAGAGTGTGGCCAGAGGGGGGCAGAGAGAACTTTAGCCATGGAGGAAAACAAGACCAGGAATTTGCCAACAATGACTCATTGCCCCACTGCCATGAGCTACTGGTCCAATGTTCCTAAAGAGAATAACCAAATAACACCTGCCCAGAAGGTGCAATTCTCACTATTGTGCTCTATATTTACCCAAACTGACTTATGAAACAGAAATGAAATAAGTGCATTTCTTGGTGGCTTTTCTGAGTTACATCTCTTGAGCCTGTCCAATTCCAGAAGCCCAAGGATTGGGCTTTCTCCAGTGCCCACCCTGCCAAGGAGAGCAAACCTGAGGAGCATGGAAACAGGAGACCGGTCAGGCCAGTGGGTCTAGCATGGGACTTCCAGGTGCAGGGAGAGCTCCTGGCACAGCCGGTGGCCTTGAGCCTTGCAGCTCATTCACTGTTACACTCTAAGTTAATTTCCTGTGGCTGCCATAACAACTCACCACAAACCTGGTGGCTTAAAACAATATAAGTTTATTATCTTACGGTTCTGCAAAGGCAGAGGTGCAAAGGCAGTTTCAGCAGGCTGGAGACCAGGTGTGGGCAGGACTGGTACTTTCTACAGGATCTAGGGAACGGTCTGCCTCCTTGCTTTTCTCGGCTTCCAGAGGCTGCCCGCACGCTTTGGATCGTGGCTCTTCCTTGTCTCTCTATAAGCTCCTCACGTCTTCATAGCCTAGCAGCTATCTTCTGTGACTGCTTTTGAGCTTCTTTCTTCCTTCTTATAAAGACATTTGTCATTACGTCATGTGCCCAGGATAATGCAGAATAATCTCTTGATCTCAGGATTCTTCACTTGTCACATCAGCTAAGTCCCTCTGGCCATGTGAGGTTGCACATTCACCCATCTCAGGAATCAGTGTCCTGGCATCCTTAGGAACCATGATCACTATCCAGCCTACTACACTGTCATCCATAAAATGCCACTGGGTCACTGCCAAGTGAGAACAGGACCCTGTACCTGGTGCTGATCACCTTTATACAAAAGCAGGGGAAGGTGGATGAGGGCTTCCTGGTAGAATCGTCTAGCAACACTCATCAGCACAGGTGCCTTGGGCTTCACTCTCTGTAGATGTGCAAGCAGCCCTGACCTACATTCGCTGTAGTTCAAACCACTGGTTTCTCTTGCCTTAGTTGACTGTGAGAGTCTCCCCACATCTCTTACTGCTGTCCTCCAATTTCATCCGCACACAGCAGCTCAAAGAATCCTTTATCTCTCCCTCCCTCCCTCCAATGTCTTGCCATTGCACTTAAAATAAAATCTAACTTCTCATTATGGCCTCCAACCCCCAGCCAGATCTGGCTTCTGTCCCCGTCCCTTTCATTCTGTCCCACTCTCTCCCTCTCCCACCCAGCCCAGCCACAATGGCTTCTTCCAGTCCCTTGAAACGTGCTGAGCTATTTCCCACCCCACCGCCTCCTCTCATTCTGCTTCCCCTGCCTGAAATGCTCTCCTGCTCGCTCTTTCACCCCTGCTCTCTTCTAATCCTGCAGGTGTAGTGTCCCTCCAGAACCCCTTCTCTGGATCATTCTACCTACCCACAGCTCCCTCTACCCCTGTCTCAATCTCCCCCATGTCACCCTGAACACTATCATACTACTTACCAGAAATTGCAAATGTCACTTATTGACTTGCATTTATTAATAGATTTTCATGTAAAGAGTAAGAAAAAGTCAGACAAATTATTTACCGGCAATTTTGGTATTCTCTTTAGGAACAAGGGACCATTAGCTCATGGCAGAATCAAGCCCAAGTCTGTTTTCTTCACCAAGATGCATTTGACCTGATCTCCAGTACATAGCACATCGAGCCATTTGTTGGATGGATGCCTGAACACATAGGTGGATGGATGGGTGGATAAATGGGAAGACGGGTGGACCCGTGAAAATGAATCTAAGAGAGGCCCTCAACTCACCCTGACTCGCCAGGTCTCTGTGGAGTGTTCTAGCAAGTGCATGCCTTGGTGGTCGGCCCTGCTCACTTGGTGATGAAAGAACAAAA
Organism: Otolemur garnettii; assembly: GCF_000181295.1. Lineage (NCBI taxonomy): Eukaryota > Metazoa > Chordata > Mammalia > Primates > Galagidae > Otolemur > Otolemur garnettii. The sequence goes on along the minus strand of NW_003852492.1, from coordinate 4,700,608 downwards.
CGTCCAGTGTCCCTGAAACACATCCTGATTTTACTGCATGAGAGATTCAGCGTGGGGAACCCGCTCATACTGAGAGTGTACAAACGTGAGGCACAGAGATCAGCAGACAGCCAGACAAAGCCCTGGCGATCTGTTTTGCTTTCTTGCAATTTAATAGAGAATCAATAGACTAACCAGAGAAACCTCCATTTCGGTTTCATCACTTCTTCCCTCCACAGTTTCTCCTGCCAGGGTATAAGCTGTTGGCTTTGCACAGAGACAAACAGGAACATAATCACATCTGGTGAGCGGTTGCACGGGCTTTAGAGGCCAATGTAATCATAGTGCACCTAATCCCTGTGCCAGCCTCCGCCCCTCTCTGCATTAGCATGCGGTGGGGGAGCTCAGACAGAGGTGTTTACTCCTTCCTACCTGCTCTCACTTACTCAAAGCCCAGTCATTGAAAGAACGGTTATACCAATTCCCTGGTGAGTTGGAAATGAGAAGCAAAAGAGATTTGGGGATCTTTAGGCAGTGTCTGACCTTCCCTGCTACCGTGATAGAGATCTGCACCGTAGCTTCCAGCCTGCAGGACTGCGAACGCAGGCTTGCTGAGGGAGCCTGGCAGCCTGCAGCCCACACAAGATGCTGTCATTGGGATGCAGGAAGGCGCCTGGCTCCCACAGTCCTGTAACATCACAGCTTTGATACTAGCTTCCTGGTGAGCTCTGAATTCCATTCAGAATTGCTTTGTTGACATTTAAAGGTCTCCATCAGTCTAGTCATGTGGCAAAAAGGATGGGATGGGATCACCCCTGCCTCACTACCTCCTGGCTGAACCCAGGACAATATGAGTGCTATCTGGAAGGCAGGACCAAGAGTTCCTTCCAGTTCTAAAATTCTATGATCCTATGATGCCTCCTGTTCAGCCAGTTGTCTGAACCCCTCTGACTGCCAATAATTCACAGAAAATCCCATTAAAAGAGCAAATGAAACCTGCAAGCAAGTCTATCAGGAGACTGCCAAAAGCCTAGGACATTTTCCACCATGGAGTGTTTGTTTTCCAAAGATTCATACATCCAAAGGGGAGTGCTAGGTAAGACATCAAACACAGTGGTCTAACTGGGTATGTTATGGATCAACCGAAGGAAAGCCACAGACTTCCCTCCTTCTTAAAGATGAGGTTCCATCTTCCCATAAGAAGGGTGGTCCAGATGGATTTTGTGTGTGTGTGTTGCAGTTTTTGACTGGGGCTGGGTTTGAACCCACCACCTCCAGCATATGAGGCCCGGCACCCTACTCCTTGAGCCACAGGCCCTGCCCCCAGATGGATTTTTGAAGAGTTACAATTACTTTAGCTTCCTCGATTCTGTCCGTATCTTGATAAATTTTACCACTCCCATTTCATGGCCAAACTGAACACCTCAAATAAAATAATGAACATGCTATTCCCCACCTACATCAATAACTTCAGCATGGAAATTATTTACCCCTAATGTTTCTGAATATCAATTCCCTAGAATTCAGCATAACCCCGCCAAGGGTGGAGAAGCTGTAGACTTCTAATTTCAAGAATGTTCTTTGTTAAGCATGAGAGGAGAGAGGAAAAGCTTCATCTTTCTCTGCTACACCCCTTTTAATAAAAAAGGATTTATTCTGTAAAATTTGGACTCAGTTAAAAGGTCACACTTAAGGACCAGGAAGGCCACGAGTCTCCTTAAGGCCACAGGCTCCCTGCCCTGGTCTGCTCTTTCTAAAGCCAGGGAAACCTTCCCCATTGAGCAGGGGTGGCACTGGTCAGATCAGAGGGGTCAACAGCCTGAAATCACAATCTATTAAAGTTGGCCCCAAGCCCACTGTTTGGGTAGGCTTCTGCCTCAGAGAGTAAGGGGAAAAATTATCAGATATCTTTCTTTCCCTTTTTTCATGCTTAATGCACAATCCTATGGGTGGAAAAAAAAATAGTGTTGGATCAGTTGGCATCTTGCTTGTCATAGGTTTGTTAGGCCAGCAATGGGTTTAAGCTGCCACTCAGACCAGCAAGGCTCTGGAGAAGAATTTAGCAGATTCTGAGAAAAAATGACATATTTCATTAGCCATTGGACTAGAGGTTGTCTAAATTCGCAAATATCCTCAATTTACAAATGAGAAGGTTAAGTTTTATGACAAAGCCAAGGTCATATAATAACATCAAAATAGAATTGGGTCTAGACAACAGGCCCACTGATCTTTTCACAACCAAAGGACATCAGAGAGGGGGTAGAATAAGAAAACATTCTTTTGCCTTTTATTCTATTTGTACTTCTCTGCTAACATTCCTCCTAGCAATTTTCCAACCCACTCCCTAATTCAAATTCTGTTTAAAAGGATGTTACCAAAAAACCCAACAGTTTAGATCTGTTTCCTTTGCTTTTCAAATCACATCCCACAGAAGTTAGAGATCATTTGGAAGTCTTAGGATAAGACCAAAGGTCCTTTCTCTGCCTCCCCCAGGATGTTCCCATCCTGGCCCCCAACTCATGTACAGGTGAAGACAAAGCCCATTTGTTGAGTCTACCTATGTTTCATAAACGCAGGTTTGCTGATAAGGCTGGGGCCCCAAGCATGGTGAGGAGTTATGGCTGAGAGAGAGGCTATGGTGTTTGCTGGTGGGGACGGGGATAGGGAGAAGCAGCCATGTGCTTTGCAAAGGTTGTCTTGGCTTCTTACTCAGCTGTTCTTGTAAGACAGTGAATGTGCAAGTAAATAATTAATGGTAAAAAGTGATGAGCTTGGCTCGGCGCCCATAGCACAGGTTACAGTGCCAGCCCCATATACCGAGGGTGGCAGGTTCGAACTAAGCCTAGGCCAACTAAACAATGACAACTGCAACAAAAAATAGCCAGCCCTTGTGGTGGGTGCCTGTAGTCCCAGCGACTTGGGAGGCCAAGGCAAGAGAATCGCTTAAGCCCAGGAGTTTGAGGTTGCTGTGAGCTATGACACCACAGCGCTCTACCCAGGGTGACATAGTGAAACTCTGTCTCAACAACAAAAAAAAAGAAAGTGATGAGCCTGAGGGTTAAGTTCCTTTATCATTTCATATCATCTGGCTCTTCTCCTTCCCTGGTTCTCTCACCAACATAGAAAAGGATGTGGAAATAAGAGCATGGCATTGAGATATGTCCCTGGCTTGGGGCATAGAGAAAGGAAATAGAACAGACAAAAAGGGGAAATCGATGTGTACCAAATATGGTAGCCTGGTAAAACTCAGAATACCCAGTTAAATTTGAACTTTGGATAAAAAGAAAATGATTTGTGGGGGGGGATAATTATCCCCTTACATATTGCCGTGGCATAGTTATACTAAAATTATCTTCATCGTTTATCTAAACAACAAATTTAAGTGGCCATCCTATATTTTTATTTACCAAATCTGACAATCTGGTACCATAGGAACCACTGTGGGACACTGTAGGTATCGTCCAATTCCTCCTCCTGCCTCCTGTGCCTACCACCAAAATGAACAGAGGAAAACACCAGGGGAAAAAGCGTAAAGCCTGAACCCAGGCACCAATAAGGAAATCATAAATGGATGGGAAAATTCCAGGGTCACTGCCACGGCAGCTTCAACAGGCATTAGACAAACCTGGAGACCTTCTTAGAATGTAGGTTTCTGGGCCCCAACTCCATAGTTTCGGATTCAGTAGGTCTGGGCTTTGGGTGGAGACAGAGATGTAGCTGGTCTCTGTCTCATGGGCTCCTGGGGACAGAGATGCAGCTGGTCTAGACCTCTGGCTCAGGGGAAGATGACACAGCCTTGAAAATCTGACACCCACAGTTCTGCTTCCTGTTCTCCTTACCAGGCGTGCAACTTTAGGGTAACAATTCAGGGTTATTTTGTTTATGCTTAATAATGTGGTGCATGATTGTATTCTCAAGAAATATGGAGACAAATACATTAAGTGCTTTCCAGGATGACCTCATCACAGAATTTTTCATCAGCTTACCAATGATTTTCAACATGTGCGGTGTGGCACACTGGTGTGCTGTGAGAGCGTTTAAGGTGTGCCACAAAAATTGTTAAAGATTGTTAATTAAATTATGTTTGAAGGAGGATCAAAGAACAGTAACTATATTCTTTTTTTTGATCAACATAATTTAAGCGCACGGTAGAAATTTAACTATAGATTCAAGTGTGCCAAGAGATAAAAAACGCTGAAAAACACTGGCTTAGATGAATGGAAGTGAGAGTGTGTGCATGAGGAAATGCTCAGAGGGGCCCTGAAAGGCTTCTGTGAGGAGCTGGAACGTACCAGCTTGGGGCCGACCCAGTTTCCTCTGGAGCAGGTCCATTTTATCTGCTTTATATACTGGGGGCTGAGCAGATTCTCTTTGTAGAAAGGTGCCAATAACTTTTGTATTTTAAGTTTGAAACCCGTCGACTTAGAAAATCACCTAGGATCCTTTGTAGGAGCCTACAATCACAACTCGACCCCATTCCCCTCCTGTCTCTCATTATCTCCCCGGATGGCTGCCCTTGGCCTCCCTGACAGCGAATGGGCCTGTCAGTTTTCAGGGAAGAACTGATCCCCGCTCCTGCCTGGGAGCACCTAGTCATCAGGATTCCTTGGGCTGGGTGTCAGAGGCAGGAGAGGGGCCTGGGATCTGGTGGGTTTGGGTTTAGGGAGGTACAACCTGACTCCCATAGGCCTGGGCAGCTGCATTGTACAGACCAGTCTCTTTGGAAGTGGAGCAAGTAACATGCAAGCTTCTAGAGCCTGTAAGAAATTAGGGAACTCCAAGGACATTGAAGCAGAGGAAATAGGCATGCAGATTTGGACAAAGTCAAAGAAGAAATGAGGAACACATCATGTGCCTCCATCCATCACCAGCAGGAGACAAACATGAGACCTGTGATGACCAGGGACTCTGGGCAAAGAGCCAGGCAGCACACGGGAGGCCGTATAGCGTGTGTCCAAATCACCTCACACGGTGCTGGCCTTACTCTTTCCTTCTCTGAAGGACTCTGCTCACTGCCGAGTGCTCCTGAGCTTCAGAAAGAACCTGTTTGAGGGAAGTGGCAATCTCGGGCCGGTGCCCTGATCTGCACAGAGCGGCTCATCAAAGAACAGACTGTGATCTGGCCTTCAATGCTGGCCCCTTGACAGGGCTTCGCACCTGGGGCCCCTGCAGAGCACAGGCTCAGCAATGGGCTGGCCAGAGGCAGGGGCTGCAGGGGACAGGGTGCACCGTCCTGGCTGTCCAGCAGGGAATCAAAGGCATGCCCCACGCTGGGCCCGCTGCTTCACCTGCCTGCATTTACAAGGCGAGCACGACTACTCCATGTGTCTCTGGAGCCTCCTGCTTCACATCACCCCTCTCTGACCAGCACACCCTGCCCTTCCCTTTCTCTGCATATGGATCCTTTCTGGAGAATTCGAGAACAGCACCATGGGCAGGAACCTTTAAGATATAGCAGGAGGCACCTGTGGCTCAGTGAGTAGGGCGCTGGCCCCATATACCGAGGGTGGCGGGTTCAAACCCAGCCCCGGCCAAACTGCAACCAAAAAAAAAAAAAAAAATAGCCGGGCATTGTGGTGGGCGCTTGTAGTCCCAGCTACTTGGGAGGCTGAGGCAGAAGAATCGCCTAAGCCCAGGAGTTGGAGGTTGCTGTGAGCTATGACTCTACTTCACTCTACTGAGGGCAAAAAAGTGAGACTCTGTCTCTACCAAAAAAAAAAAAAAAAAAAAAAATGTAGCCATTAGTACAGTTACTTTTGATCGGTGTGCCACGAAAATTTTTAAAGATCATTAATTAAATTATTTTTGAAAGACGTTCAAAGCATGGTAAGTATACTCTTACTTTTACTCTTGTTTGAAAAAAGGTTGAAAAACACTGCACTGGCATGCGAGGCAGATGAAATTGAGGTTGGGAAAGGTTGGGGCTGGCTGAAAGTCACACAGCAGTTAGGATACCCCTGAATCTAGGATCTGGGTCCCCAGTGCCCCACCAGGCTTCGCCCTCCAGAATTCCCTCCATCTTCCTGCCCAGGAGGCCTTGTCCTCACGGTCTCCCACCCTCCAGGCAGTCAGATCACTGCAATAACCCCGTGGGGCTGTTTTTCCTGCCTCTTCATCCCATCACTTCTCCTGCCTATCCCGTGGGTCTGTACTGCCAGGAGCCTGCTGCCTCCGCCACAGGAACTCGCGTCTCTTACGTGCCTTCAAAAGACAGTGCTGCCATAAAGACTATTATTTTTAATAACATCCCTGGGTTTGGTGACCAGCTATTTGAGTGCCTGCCTTAATCTAATCAGAGTGGTGATTCTTCCAGGCTGTGACATAAAGGAAATAGTGCTAAACCAACAAAGATTCCCACCTTGGGAGGAAACTCCACCCATAACTGTAGCTCTACCCACAGCTGGAACAAAACAAGAGCCGCCCAAGGATCCTCCTGGGTGAGGCGGTCTGGATCTGCACGGGTCAGGTGCTGTCCTCAGCCCGCATCTCCCACCCACCTCCGGCAGCGTCCCACAGAGGGTGGGCTGGAGCTCCAGACAGCAACAGAGCGCACTCCTATTTGTTACCAAAACAGAATAAAATGCTACTTAAAGGCAATCAGTTGGAATTGCTTTCAATACATAAATATTTCGGGAAATGATTAGTTCATTTTAATTACTTTGCTAACACAGATAACAATATTTTTGCAAGCAGTGGCTTCTCTGAGGAAGTTGTGAGATATCACCCATTCTACTCGGTTACCCTACTCTATCCTTTAAAGGAACGGTCGTTATCTATTTGGGGGCACAAAGGAGGAACTGGGGGCAAGAAGGGGACCGAAAAGTTGTGGGAACCTCAAAAAAAGGGTTTTGCCTCAGCTTCACACAAATCCTGCAAGCGGTTTCGTGAGCTCGCAAATGCTGTTCTTTCGTCTCCAACCTCCGTAAGTGGGTCAGGCCCTGCCCACTATCTAAAACCACTGATGACCAAGTGTTTCTCCCACTCTAGGCATCCTGCTTTTAAGCAAATCAGTAGAAAGCAGACACTTTCCCTTTCGAATAATTAGTGATCATTAAGAAACACACATTAAGAAACTCCCCGTAAACAGGGGGCTGGCTTTGCTGAGAATTGCATTGGAGTGCATATTCATTTTTGAGACCACTTTGTAGATTTTATTAACTCGACAAGCTCAGGGCAAATACCGTACTTCAAGCACAGAGAGCAGACCAGGCACAGGAGCCGTCAATAAACCACATCACTCAGCAAACAAATTCATTACTATCAATTACGTGGGGGATTAGCAAACTCTTTCATTTCGGCCATGTATCTAAGTGTCTAATTTAATACAGTGTGGAGGGACGAGAACAAGAGTTTTGCCTTAATATTCTCGATTGTTACTTGGAAAGTGAAGTGACAGATTATAGAGGTGACTATTAGGGTCACGCACGTATGCTTCGGATCGAAAATGCACAGAAAGCCAAATGTCTGCTTTTCTTTCGCATTTAATTCCTTAATTCCTTCCCTTTTTCCTTCCTTCCCTCCTTCTTCCCTTCCTTCTCTCCCTCCCTTCCTTCTTCCTTCTTTCCCTCCCTTCTTCTCCTTCTCCCTCCCTCCCATTCACACAATATTATTTCCATGAAACTGAAATGCCCTAGAACTTGATATATGCTGAGCCTCCTGCTCAGTCTTCCCTGGTAAGTCTCACAGGTCCCAGCCTGCTGAGCTCATCATTGTTCTATAACGAGAAGCTACAGGCCCACAAGCCCTGCCCCCGCGGGCTCTCACGACCCTTCTGGCAGGAGTTCCCAGGCTAACACAGGGCAGGACAGGGCCAGGCAAAGGTAAAACCTCTGAAGGGGGTTTTACACACTGAAGTGAAAATTTCTATTAAAACTATGTTAATACCAAGGACACTTTGCCGGGCAGGGTACAGAGTAGGCCTGCGTCCTGGAATCCCAAGCTTGAGAGCAGAGGGCCCGGCCATGTTTTGGGATCTAACCATGCAAGGGATTTCACAACAGCTCTTTTCACAGAAGACAAACGCTGCTTAGAGTTTTGTTCCCTTTGCTGCATAAAACTGTCCTCGGGGCTCTGTTCCAAACACATAATTGGGAAGGAAGAATAAAAGAGTGACAGCCATGTGCTCTGATATGCCCCCAATGCTCTGTGCTTTGCACATATAGCATGAGGGGAGAAAAGGTATCCCCACCTGTGCCTGAGACTGGGGGCCACTGGGGGTTTCCTCCTCCAAGTCTAGGAGAAGCACATCACATGCCCCAGAGTCAGGAGCCCCCAGAGTTCACTGTTAATCGGCTCTGTCAGATCTCAACACACACACACACAACACGGGGTTTACGCTCTCCAGTCCCCTTACTCTCACCTGATGAAATAAAACCATTAGAATTTGGAATCCTTTTCTCATCTTTGCGAGTTGGGGGAAGATCATCATTTCATACTGTTAGATCCTTAGCAATCTTTGATACAGACGTGGGTTCAGTGTCAACTAGATATCAGGCATTGTGCTAAAAAGGAGAATAAGGCCCATTCCGTGATTTTGAAAATCTCCTGGGGGCAAAAATTGTTCACATAAATAGATCACCACAAGACAGTTTCACAAATCCATTAAAAGTGGTGCACACGGACTCCCATGCAAGGATCTGGGGGAGAATGATGGAGTCCGTGCAGCCTCACGCAGGAAGTGATGCTTGAGCAGAGTTTTAAAGGATGACAAGGGGGCTGTCAGATAGGGAAGAAGAAGTAAAGGTCCTAGGGTTAGTGGAACTCCTGGGGCCAAAGCAAGATCAGAACAACATGGCTCGGCCAAGAGGATGGACACACGAGGCATGAGGGGAGGGGTCTGGCCGTGAATGAGGATGAAAAGGTTTATGAAAGTCAGGATAAAATTCGGGACGCCAGAACCTCCAACCATGCTGTGGTGCCTGGAGTTTTATCCTACCAGAAGTGGGCAGCCTTGAATAGCAGTGACATGTTCTGTTTTAGAAATGAAATTCTAAATCCAAGAGTATAATCAGAGCTTGGGAAAATATGAAATTGCTTACAACAGAGTTGAAGAATGTACCCTTCTATTAAAAACAAAATAATCCCAAAGAGTTGATACAAGGGATCGCAGAAAAGTCTCAGGGAGAACAGGTCAATAGGATATGACCAGCTGAAGTCACTTCTCTCCCCGTGCCTTACTGGCCACAGTTGCAGACTGTACATCCCAATCTGAACCCCATAAGCCCCTTTGTCTAAGGCCAGCGCCTGACTCAATGAGCACCTGTCAGCAGAGCTCTGTCCCTGCCTGCTCCTGTGACAAGTGGCCCATCCCCACCCTTCCTTCCCCACTCTCAGTCCCACTCGCCCCTGCCCATTTCTCCCTTGCCTTTCTGCACATTAATTGCTAAGATTCTGTGCCATGGGAGGCTGCTGTTAACAAAAGATTATCCCTTTTTACAGGAGGAGGCGATTAAAAAAAGAGATTTTTGTTTTTAAGAGAGATGAAAGAAAGCCCAAGGAGATATGTGTTTGACCCTCCAACATGTTTCTTCAAGCTTCCCGCAGCAGTTCTTAAAGGCGCTTCCAAAGGACGGCTTTATGAATGCAGAATGAAGCCCGAGCCTCTGCCCGCGCCAGAAGAAAGGGAGAACGGGCCTTCCCAGACAGCCTTTCCTCTATGGCTCCCGCCCCTCCCTGCTCCGCGCTGCTGCTGCACTTCAGAGGTCTACTTGACCTTCTCAAGGTCACTTGGCCCAGCAGGCCCCCTGAGCCTGTCCCAGGGACCTGTGAGAAACAGAAAGGGGCAGCTTTTGTTTTCCATTTCTCCTCATCTAGCAGTAGAGTCCTTGCCCGGGGCAGAGACACCCCGAAGTTCCCAGCAGGGTGGGCCCAGTTAGCTACTCTGGGATGCACGCACCTCTCAGTGGAAGGAAGCCTGAAGCCCTTCCCTTCCCACCCCTTTGTAGGGAAGACTGGAGAGCTTCGGGGGAGTGAGTGAGCACGGTGAGTGCAAAAGGGTAAGTGGCCATTGTCAAGCCCGTGCTGCGCTCTCCTATTCTCTTCTGCTTCTCAAACAAGGGTGTGATGCTCATACTTGCCGTCTTGACTGCGCTTCCCTTCCCAGTTAATACTTGGCCGTGTCTGAGAGTTGCTGGCCATGATTTCTGCTGGTGTTGCACATCTCCAGTGAGCAGGAATCATGCTGCTCCTCTGTCCTCACAGCTTTGCAGTGGCAGACAGTGTCTTAGTCCCTCTGTTTCTGCCACAGTCCTTGCCTGGCACTGTGCTCTGCACGGCATTGACACCTGCCACATGCAGGAGGGCCAGGAGCCAAAAAGGAAATATTGTCTGTAATTTCTGCACAATGGGTACATCTTCTCTGGGATGGTGATATGATCCCCCTGGAGTAAACGGTCTGTTTAAAGAAATTGCATCCCCCACCATAGAAAAGTAAAGACAGGTTTGTGGTAAGATGGAGTGGAGTCCCTGCCAAAGATTCCGCAGATGACCGTGGACGTGGGCATGATCTCTGCAGGGAAAGAGTGATTTAGGTGAGAATTTAAGAAAACAATATTCCTAACACTCTTGGGCTTGAGTTAGAATCTTTGTGTGCCTGAACTATGTGGGTTTGGGAAAGGTATTTACCATCTTGGAACCCCAGTTTTCTCATCTGCAAAATGGAGATGATATTGGTTTATACCTCACAAGGTTTTTGCAAAGACCTTTTAGCAGCCTCATAGTAAATGCTTAAAAAGTGGCAATTCTTTTCACTGATAAGCTATTCGTTATCTAGTGGAGAGGCACGAGATTATAATTCTACTTGGAATGCTCTTCACACTTCAGGCATAGAAATGTGAGGCATCAAGGCCCTGTTCAAACGTTCCTGCCTTCTAGAAGCTTCGCGCCACCTATGACTCTCCGTTCCATGGAATTAATTTTCTCTCCTCTTCAGAAGTTGAGGAATTTTATAGCTACCTCTCTCATAGCCCTTATGCCTTTCTAACTTACATAATAAGCTTCTTACAGGCAGGACAGGGGTTTGTTCAACTCAGCACATATTCTTCACAAACAAACAAGAGAAAGATAGGCCTTTTGTCTCCCTCTTTTGGCAGGGAGGGTGTTTCCAAGAGGCTGTTGGCCATTTCTTGGCCTGGATAATCTGGTCTTGCCGTGTACAGAACACAGAGTGACCCAATGATTAATAACTGGCTTTTAGTTTAGGGGAGGCCTGGAAATGCCCGTTAAGGGGGGCATCGAGGCATTGCACATTAATCCTAAACATTTCCCCTTAAACCTAAATGAGATAACTAACTGTTGCATAATTCAATAAGAAACCCTGGCTGGGGGCCGCACCACTTTCAGAGTAACCAGTGAATAAGTACCATCCACGAAACTATTAAGTTAATTTAAAATCCTGACAATTTAGCACCACTCTGATGAGATAAGAACCATTTATTAAAAGGCACAGTTCATTAACCCAAATGCTACTGGCACATTTGCTCAGAGAGAGGGGCGAGTCTGAACTTCATCAGGAGGCATCTTCTGCCCTGCCTGGGAGCCAGCCCTGGGCCCAGCTGCAAGGCCAGGAAGCCCCTTGGGAAAGAGGGTACAGGGAAGTGTTTCCGACCTCCCAACTCTTCTCCACATCCAATCCATTGGGGACAGGAGTGACCAGGCAGTATTTGAGTTAGGCAAAAAGTCTGTCAAGGTATAAGCAGAGAGCAGAGAATGTACTGGAAAATTTGAGTCCCCGGCGCCCCCTACTCCTTTGGTACTCTTCTCTTCCCTGGAGTCCCAACCTCCTCCTCGGGCCTAAGGAATGCTTCCCACATACATTTTCTATGCTTCATTTTTGTCCTTAGCCACTGAGGGTTTTAAGTCTACGCACTGGGTGCTGCTACCAAACCCCTCACAATCCCCTTGGGCACCAGGGCATCATGTGCAGCCCTGTACACACACTGACAAGCAGAGGACAGCGCCAGTGCACAAGGATGTCTTTTGTGACACTGTTTTTTTCTGGCCATATAACAGATCTGCTTAGGATGAAAACACACTGAATCCCAGGACACAGACATTGAGTCCTCTCCTGAGAACCTTGGTATTTTTCTTCTTTTTAAAAAATTCATTCTTGTAACCATTCTCTGGAGATCCTCAGACCACTAGAGTGGGCCTGGATCTGGGCCCAATAAAAAAGTAAGCCAGTGAGTGCCTGAAGCCAGAGATAGACCTGGCCCTTCTACACTAAAACACAAAAGTTCATGGTGGCTCACACCTGTGATCTCAGCATCCTAGGAGGCCAAGGCAGATAGTTCCCTTAAGCTCAGAAGTTGAAGACTAGCCTAAGTAAGAGTGAGACTCTGTCTCTACTAAAACCAGAAAAACACTAGCTGGGCATTGTGGCTGGCACCTATAGTCTCAGCTATTCAGGAGGCTGAGGCAAGAGGATCGCTTGAGCCCAAAAGTTTGAAGCTGCTGTGCTATGATGCCTTGGCACCCTACCCAGGGAGACAGAGTAAGGCTCTGTCTCAAATAAATAAATACATCTATAAAATAAAATAAAACACAAAAGTTATTCTGTTTCATTCACTGTAAAAACTAAACCTGTTAACATTCTGAGTGGTTTTAATCAAGGTAGACTAGAAACTAGACTAAAGATGAATCGATGTCACCATTAATGTTTGCGTGGGGAAGGTGGCTTTCCCTGTGGTCTTTGGAGCTGTTTAATGCAGAGTTTGTTATGCATGTACTTCTACTGCATTTTCCTAGAGCACGTGCCAGAGGAGGGAGAGAGCTTTTATTCCATTTTCAGGGTAATAGACAAAGTCTCCCCTTGTCTGTGGTTTTAGTTTCTTGAGGTCAATTGTGTCAAATACCTTATTGTCCACAGCACAATAAGATATTTTTGAGAAACAGAGGCCATATTTACATAAATGTTATTACAATCTATTGTTATAATTGTTCTGTTTCATTACTAGTTGTTGTTAATCTCTTACTGTGCCTAATTTATCAATTAATCTTTCTCATTGATACAAATCTATAGGAAAAATATAGTATATTTAGAGTGTGATACAATCTGGGGGCACCAACTGGTGGATCTTAGAACATATAGCCCAAACTAATACTGTAAGTTTTCTCATGTGGTAAAATAATTTCTTGCATAAATTATTTCATCGAATTCTTAAAATTTCCCTGAGAGAGATACAAATAACTAGAAGATAAATGAGATTTAACAAATGGGTCCAGTTTCTGGATAGAAGATAGTTATATTTCATATTGAAGAGGGATAGTATCACTCATGCATTCAGAGCCATCAATTTTTGAGGGAAAAAAGATGATTTTTTCCCCCCTCTTTAACTCTGATATTGTCAAGCAATTATCTGCCATTTACCAAACACTGCCCTAACTCTTAAAGATATGAGAACAAAATGAGACAATTCCCAGTCCTTTTAGTTGGAAGAAATAAACAATAGTCCTTAGTTGGAAGAAATAAGCAATTCACAAATTCACAAATTAACAAATTCACAAGACAGTTGCAGGAAGTAGTAAGAGGTCACACAGAGTACAGGTGGAGAAGGCTGGAGCCTGCTTAGGGAAGGTGGAAGAGAATAGCCCCTCTGACATGTGAATTATGGAAAGCAGCTGGCAGCAGCAGGTCTGGATGGCGAATGTTCCAGACAGGAGAGATGGCAAATGTGAGGTCCCTGACGTAAGACCAAACATGGAAGTTTCAGAACCAGGAGGAGGGACGGGGTCAGCATAGCAAAACCATTAAGGGCAACGGGGACTCGTGAGGTCTCTAAGGGGCAGGCAAGGGCCTAAAGGCTTCAGAGAAGTGCAGATTTCATTCCAAGCATAAAAGAAGCATGTAGGCCGGATTATAGGGGGCATAAGGTGAAGGATGGGCTGAAATTGTGGAAGCCACAGAATCCAACAGGAGGCTACTGCAACAGTCCAGGCAAGACCCCATGGTGCCTTGGATGAAGGCACTGGAGTAAAGGAGAATACATACGCGTTGGAGGTAGACAGATTTTGTAGGTAGAATCAATCAGAAATGACAATAGACTTGGTATTAGTGGTGAAGAAAAAGGAGGGAGTAGGATAATCCTTAAGTTCTGAGCTCCATCCAGCACCGTGTTTGGGACTATGTACCTGACGGGGCAGGGGAAACTCTAGGAAGGGAAACTTCCCAGTGGGGTGGAAGGCAATGGACGAACAAGTTTCATTTGGAACCCATATTTCATCAATAGCAGATGTAATCAATTGTAAGACATACAGTTAGCTCAAGTCCTCCCAAGAAATGGTGAGGGACACTTTCAATTGGTCAGATCAGTCTCTCTTGATCTGGAGGTTTTTGCGATTCCAACAGATTTGGTGATTTCCTCTGCCTTAGGCAACATCTCCCGTATCTCCACAATAAAACTGTCAGACGAGCACATTCTTTTTTATCATTGCTTCCATTGGTTGTTGTTTTTCAAGATACAACGGTGGTTACTCTTCCACAGATGGAGATAGGTTCTTCTCTGTTATCAAATTTACACCACGCTGTTCTGTTTTCATGCATTTCTGAGTATACGGACATTTTTATTTCAATGGTGAATCACTGCATGATTCAAATGATCACTCTCTGAAGGAATTTCAAATGGCAGTTAACCCTAACACATGTAGTACCAACAATGCCTGTCACTCAACAAAGGGAAGGGGAGGTAATCGCGTCGGTACGTGTGCAGATAATGGCAACTAGCCTCCCGCCCCAGACAGAGGCTATGAGATGCCATTGGTTGTGGGGTGTGTCCCAATTGTAGAGATATAAAAAATGTGAGAAAACACAGGTAACAGAATGAATGAAATGACTTATGTCTAAGATGTCTTTATAAATTTGGAGCTCGTGACAAGATCTGGATGGACACACCAATTTGGCAATCACCTGTGTATGGAGGTTACTGGAGACCACAGTACTAGATGACTTCCCAGGATAGTGAGCCATGGAGGAGGCACACGAGGACCATGCTTTGGCAACCCAGCAGATAAAGATAAGATAGAGGAAGAGATAGAGAAAGGGTATTTAGGGAGGTGGGGAGAGCAGCAAGAGCATGCAATGTGAGGGAAGCCAAGAGGAACATTTTCAAAGGCTAAAAAGGGTCAACCATGTCAAGTGCGGCTGAGAGGTAGATTAAAAATTGGAAATTGACTGCTGTATTTGGCAATATAAATGTTCCTGATGACCTTGATGAGAGAGCCGTCTCAGTGGAGTGGCTGGACCAATGCCAGACAGGGGAGTTGAAGAGTGAGTGTCGAAGACATAAAGACAGTAAATAAAGATCATGCTCTTGTGAAGCTTCACCGAAAAGGGGAGCAGAAAAAAATGCGTCTGCAGCTGAAGCAAGATGTGAGGTCAAGAGGGGTTGTTGATGTTACAGTTGTTTTAAATACGGGAGATGGTAGAGAAGATTTGCGTGCCAACGGAAACGATCCAGTGGAGAGGAGAAAAGCAGTGATGTAGAAGAAAGAGGAAGATAATTGCAGGGTTGAAGTCCTTGAGGGGAGAGAGGAGAGGCCGCGGTGCATAACTCGAGAAGCAGAACTCTAAAATGAGAAGGGATATTTTCCCATTATAACAGGCATGAAGTATGGGTCTACAAATGAGAGGCGGGAGCATGGGGAGATTTGGTGTCTGGAAGTTGAGCTACTTTCTCATTGCTCCTATTTCTTCAATGAACTATGAGTTAGTCATTACAAAAAGGAATCAGAAGGTTTGGGGAAGATTATCCAAACTGGGGGGAGGGGGAGAACACACAGATTAGACGACTCTGGGGAAAGAGAAGCAAACCTTTTAGGAACATGTGGTAGAATTCCTTGGCAGCAGCAAACACCCATTTGCAATTTGTTACTCCGAGATTTGAAAATCACCTCAGACTGTATTAGTATTATTATTATTATCATTATTATTTTTTCTAGCAATGACTAGCCCTGTAGGTTCAGCATCAGGCAAAGTGAATTGGTAATTTCAAAGAAGCTTAGGGGGCGGTGCCTGTGCTCAGTGAGTAGGCGCCGGCCCCTATACTGAGGGAAGTGGGTTCGAACCTAGCCCCAGCCAAACTGTAACAAAAAAATAGCCAGGCGTTGCGGTGGGCACCTGTAGTCCCAGCTACTCGGGAGGCTGAGGCAAGAGAATCGTCTAAGCCCAGGAGTTGGAGGTTGCTGTGAGCTGTGATGCCATAGCACTCTACCGAGGGTGATAAAGTGAGACTCTGTCTCTTAAAAAAAAAAAAAAAAAGGCTTAGGGTTTTGCTAGAAAAGCAGGAAGAGAACGTGGGTCTACAAGACTGATTATAAGACTCGAGCATCTGCGATAGTAAGAGGAACAGTGAAAACGAGAGGAGTGAAAATCTATGAGGTCCAAGGTGCAGGTCATGTCCTGTGACTTTTGGAACAAGGGGGTAGGCGTGTCTCAGGTGAGCCATCAGTCATGCCACTGAGTGTCTCACTATTCTACATGGCAGAGACCCAGACACCTCCAGCAGGAAGAAAGGGAATCTGTCTGTGACTGGACTGTAAGCAAATAATGTCTCTTCTCAGGGAACAATGACATCCAGGAGGCCTAAGATCTCAGAATCCAAAAGAACTTGTAAATGGGTTGGCTGGCTTTTTCCTTATGCAGCCTGAGATTTTGGTACTGCAATTAAATTAGATTTCGAATTCTTTAGTCCCCAAAGCCTAATGAGCAGGTGCATGCCATCCGTGTGGGGTATCCCTTATTTTAATAGTGAACTTTCTTAAGTCACCCCTTAAATTTCTTTCTCCACTGAACGATCCTATTTCCTTGTGACATTCTTCATAGGCCCTATGATGTGACCCTTTGATGATTTCCATTGAGCAATTCTGGGGACCTATAATAGATGCTATAAAAGTTTAATAAGTTTTCTAGTAAAGATTCAATAGCACCCATATAGCCAGAGGATATCTCATTGTGCCTGTAGTTTTTAGCCCAAGTTATATTCTTTGTTTTAACAATGACTTTGTAGACACTAGCATTCTCTTGCAGGCTGACCTCCAGTCCTTGGGTCTCTGACCATCTCCCCATCCTATGTGGACATACCCTTGGTGTAGCCAGTGGGTGGGTTGACTCCCCTTATTTGTCAGGTCCATTAGCCCATCTTTTAAGGGTATTTATATAACTCTTTATTTTTCTCTTACTTTCCCAGGGATCTCATCCATCAAGCCCCATTTGGCCACTGGGCAGGGAGGATTCTACAACATTTGGTTCTGTTTTCTCTATGACCTTGTTACCTCTCTTTGCATAGAGAAGAAATTATTCCCCTGGACCATTCTCTCTGGAATACTTCAGTGTAAGGTTGCTGAATATTAGGGATGTTCTTCTCTGTCAGTCTCAATGCTTCTGTCTGAGTATTTGTAACAGAGATCACAATAATTGCTTAATGTAGACCCAACATCATATCCTTGTAGTTATGATATTTCATGGTGTTGTATCCATAGCATTATTTTTGGAATATAATCTACGATCAGGGCTTTGTGTAGCCAAATGCTCCTACCTGTTAAAATCAGTGAAGACCTTTTGTCCAATGCCTGCTAGCTGTCTTTCCAAAGTTGATACTACAAGAAGAAGCTATGATAGAGTAATCCCAGCTCATGGGGGATGCTATCCACAGGAGAAAGGTGCCTTCTGCAAAGGTATCAGTAGTGGAGGAAGACATGGATCACTTTCTCTCGGTAACTAAGAGACCAAGCGGTGGCCATTAGTCACAATCTCGGTGAAGCTCTTTGTTTAAATTAATATATATATATTATACATATCCAGCAGCCTGACTCAAATAATGATGAGGATAATTATGGGGGAATGAAGAAGTTTTTGATGATAAAATAAATCTAAAGAAAACGTTTCAGTTTACGATCTCTAAGTGCCTCAAATAGAACATTTTATTCAAACATCCAATGTTCTCAGGGAGAAGGGGGCACCAGGGGCATGAAGGACGTCCAGTGGAAGGCAGAGGAGTGAGCAACCAGTACAGGCACATGGGAATATCCACAATCAGAACACAATGTCTCCATTCATTGAATACTTGCCACACACCCACACATCAAGCATAGTCCAACATCACTTCACTTGCCCTTATAAAAAACAGAGAGAAGTGTAATAGTTCCATTTAATGATACTGAATAACTTCCTCTTGTCATAACAGTCAACAGAGGGCCCATCAGGGATTCAAAACCTTTCTACCTGTTTTCAAAATCCATGTGTTAGCCAAAGGAAACGATTAAGAGAGACATCCCTGCAGTCTAACTGAACAAACACGCTTTCTCAAATACTGCGGGTATCTTGGTGGGAAAGGGTAGAACCAGATGACCTGGGAGCTTAGTCTTTGCCTGGCATGGGAACGCTTCACGTGTGTAAGAACTATAGGATTTTTTATAAAAGGCTAAATATGTTTGGCGTTGAGGATCCTAAGGGTTTTAATCTCTCTGTAGCTGTTTTTGTCTCTTCTCTCTCTGTCTGGAAGTTTCTATCTCCAGGCACACTTCACTCTTTTTGTTTTTCTGTTTCTGAATGGGGAAGAGGCCAACTGTCAGGGATGGTCAGTATCAGACTCGAGGCCCTTAGAAAGTCCAAACTTACACCCTGATGGAGGTTAAAGAAAACCAGTTTTATTCAAAGCTCAAGGTAGAGAGAATAGTTATACTTTATGAAAACACATGTCCTAGATTTTCTAAAACATTCTTTATTTCAAATGCTTTGGTCCCTGTCCATGTAAGCCTGTCTACACGTGTAGGCACCAACTTTCAGCTCAGTGCATAGGGTTTCTCTGTGAAAACGGAAAACTTCGGATTTCCTTGTCTGGTGTCCAGCCTGGTCATCGGATTCAGAAAAGAAGGGGAGTGTGTTCTGTGTTGAAAATGCACCAATATATTTACATCTATTCTGGAACATCATCACCCAAATCGTGTTATCATTGACAAAACCAAAGCTGAGACAGGATAAATTAATTGCTCAAGGTCACATAAGAAGTGGTATAATCGAGATTCAAACAAGGTCCCTCTCGGTCTAAATCCCATACTTCTGACTGACCCTACAGAAATTTAGAACATAGACGTGGTCCAGGAATAACGATTGTGCATTTGGAGGGAGCTCCTCTGGGGCTTTGTACTTGAGAAAAAGGACACGCTTTTCAGTTCAGGAAATAGAGCCCCGACACTGAGTCCTCAAAAAAGCTAACGGGAACAGAGACTGAGTTGCAATTGCTTCAAGACCTCTGAGGGGACATGAAGGGAGTTTGGAAAGAAGGGGCAGGGGATGTCCTAGTTCTCCATTCCCTGGCAGCCCCATGCTGCAATACTTTTGGTTTTATGGGGACCCTTTGCAGCTTCCTTGTGCTGTTAGAGGCAGACAAGGGAGCGAGGTGCCCACCTTCCTCCCGTGACTACAATACACTATCAGCCAAGAACTGTGTAAACACAGGCCCCGTACACAGCTGACATTAGGGCGAGCCTCGTGAAAATGATGTTTTTGCACATCAAAATGGGTGAATTTTAGCAATTTCAGGAGGCCCAACCTAACACTATGATCCTGACCTACACATAGTTCTCCCACAGAGCACGTAGCCAACAGAGGCCGCTGCCTGAGGCACCGCCCCTCAATTTCTGTGCAGGAAGCAGAGTCCTACATTGACCTCACTCCACGACTGGCTTCCAAACAGGTGGTGAGCAGCAGAATCAGAACTGACCTCATGACAACCATGACCTCATCACATCTCTCTTCAAATGTCTGGGGACACTGGGTAAGGGGGCTCTGAGCGCCTAGGATGAGACTAGAGGATTGGGGGTCAGTCTATCACTGAGTGTGTTCTGAACGTCCATCTCCTTCTGTCTTCTCATCTGTACAATTGGACAAACGTAGCAACGTTGTCAAAGTGAACAGAGAGAGTGCACAGTAGCAGATAGGGCCACACTGGCCACCCGAGCACACAGTAGGCAGTCAGCAGATTTAAACACCAACTAATGTTGGAGCCTCTTCTTCTAAGTTGTTAAGCCCTGAAGTCTGCACATCCAACTCGCTGCTGCAGGACTGTCCCAGCTCTCAGTATTGAGAGTAATCGCTCCGTCTCTCTCCAACCACTCCTGCTATCCCTGAAGATGAAGTAGGACAGGAGAGGTTCAGAGGGAGACACTTGTTATCCCCATGGGTTCTAGCCTAGGATGAAGACCTCGGCAGAAAACTAAGGAGGCCTATTTTTTGTTTGGGGTGCCTGGTGAAGAGGGGGTTTCAAGAATGCTTAGGATTCATAGGCAGATAAAGCATTGTTACAGCTGCAACCTGTCTGTCTCCGCCAACACGGCTTCCAAATACCCATGGATGCTACTGTGTTCAACCTAATACAAATTGTTTACAAGTGTTACAAAATTTATAGCCGTTTTCCTTATATTTTTTCCAATCATTGCATACTAAAAATGTACTTACTTTCATGTGGAAACTCAAGACATTTTTCAAGACTTCTATTTAGAAATTCTGAAGACTCCCATAGAACGGAAGAAATGTAAAACCAAGAAGAGAAAGACTTGACTTTGGGTCTAAGAGGCCCGTTCCTAACTAACTATGGGGCCTCTGCTTCTCCATGCCTCAGTTTCCTCTGAATAAGACAACACAATTGGTGGTAATAGTATTTCTAGTGATCTGGCCTAAGGAAAAAATTGTATTATAAAACCAGAATAAGGCCATAATCATAGAGACAGAAACGTTATTTATAACAAGAAAAAAAAATTAGAACAACATAAACGCCCAAACATAGGGTAATGGAATTGTACATCTACTTGATGTAATATAATGAAACCAATTAAAGTGACGTTCACTAATACTATGTAACGACATGGAAAATTGCTTCTGATCTATTCTTAAGAGGAAAAAATCGAGATATAAATGATATGATTATAACCATATAATAAAACCGGTAGCCGAGAATAAGAAAAGAAATCAGAAAGAAATACATCGAATGTAATTGTTCATGAGTGACTTTAAATCTTTTTAAAGCTACTTTTTCGTGGTTTCCAAATTAATAAGTATACATTACTTAAGCTAAACACCATCCATCCATAAGCATCAGCTGAGAGTGTTGGGTTAAACATTTTCCAAAGCCATCTGAGTTCTAAAATCCAACACCCGTCATGAAGATTTAAAGATATAACAGATTCATGAAAGCCCTTTCAGATCCACCCAGCCCTGCACAATGAGAAGGTCTCATTGTTATTAACTTGGTACCAAGAACAAGCCCCAGCCCACTCATGGAGAAAAGTAGCCACGTGAGAGGCAGGCAGATGACGCTCTGTACTTGGTGTGAGAACTTTCTGGCCGGAATATTCTGGATGCAACCTTTGGAGGAATGAATTTCACACAGCTTTTTGACACACAGCCTCTCTGCCCTTTGTACTGACAGAATTGTCAAGCAGATTTTTATTGCGTTCTCAAGTGAAGGGCAGACAGATGGCCAGAGCCCAGCTGGGGGACTCGAGTCTACTTAAGAGTATCAGGGGTGCTCTGCAGGGAGAGGGGAGCTGAGGATGACCGTCCCTGAAATAGATCAGGACAGGCAGGAAGGCAAAAAATGGACCCAAATGGCTGATGGGATTTCTCACAGAAACCCCCCAGGAAGCCCATTCACAGGTGGCAAAGCCCAAGGCAACTGCAGCTCAATGAGGGACCAGCCCAGGACAGTCAGTCGTTAGCCCCCATCACAGGTCACCCGTCACAATTCATGCCAGAGTAGAAACAAGTGACAGGGCGTGTCTTGATTTCCCTAAGATGGATCACCTCATCCCCACCTGAAAAAGTGGAAGGAGCAGACAAAACATGGTGAAATAATACAAAGTGAGAAGGTGGGTTTAAGTCCAGGAGGTGCAGGTTCGACACGTGACCCTGCAAACCGCAATCTAGATCCACCCTGGACTGGCCACATGACCTCTTCCAGCTTCAGTTTACTCATGTAAAAACTGGGTCAACCCACCCTGGAGGAGTGTTAAAGAAAATTAAATGAAATAACAGGTAAGGTACCCGGTACCTACTAAGCCCCGAGGTGCCTTCTCAGTTCAACACTTGGATTTGAGGCAGCCTGGAAAATAAACTGAAGTGTGTGGTTCCGAATGTCTAGCACAAACGCGTGTGGCACCAAGAAAACTAAGTGAGTCAACACGAATTAAATATGTATGTCTGACTTTGCCAAGCCACTGGTGTTTGCTGTCGTTAGAGGACCTAGAATCTAGGGCTTGTCACCTGACAAAAAGAGGACCATTTAAGAGTTCAGGTGGTCACAGGGACCTATGACCTGAGTCAGGGGTTAGTCCTGAGTCACCGTGATGACGCCTCAAACACAAGCAATAAAATCACAGGGGCCTTAAAAATATGGAGTCAAAAGTAAGAGAAATAAGGCTCAGAGAGATGAAGTGAGCTGCTCAAGGTTACACAATTAATAAATAACAAAGTTGGTGTTCAGATTTATGTTCCTCCATTCCCCACGTAACATTCCTTTGCCACACAGCTTTTGATGACTCAGAATACACTATTCTGACTTGTGAGCATGGCACACATTCCACAGACCAGGAGGCTTGAAGGCCTGCACTACTCGGGCACCCTGCCCTGCTAGGGTCAGCCTCCCGTACAGGAACATGGCAGAGATACACGTGAAATGACGCTAATACTGATGTCAGGCACTGAGATGGGTTTTGAAAATCTAAGAAGTCTTTACAGAGTCAACCCTTTTCATTGGGTGAGACAGCTCTGGCCTCCGTTTTGTAGATGAGGGAGGGGGCTGAAGGTTTTGCCCGGCATCTCACAGCCCATCAGTAGTACAAAAGAAGCAACTGGCCAGCTCCCTTGATAGGAAGAAAGGGAATTCTCTCTACGTGACCCCTTTCTACCTGTTCTTCTGAATAGGGTGACCAGACGTCCGGCTTTTGGCAGGGACAGTCCCGCTTTTGAATAATTTGTCCCGCATCCTGCAGGCGTTTTAATAAAGTCCCGATTTTCGGAAAGAATGCATGAACGGGCGGGTGAACAGGAAGGGAGTATACGGCTTTCAGCTGCCATGTGGCTATTTCACCAGGATATGAGTTTTATATTATTTTTGTTAATTTTATAATGTTAAACTGTAATAATACATAATGGTTGAGAAGTGATTATCGAGAACTGCTTATCAAAGTTTGCATTGTTGTCAGGCCCTGCCCTGCTCTGTCCCCTGCCCCCGTCCCCTGCCCCCTCCACCAACCACCCCCATGTTGTCCCGTTTTACAAATGTTAAAATCTGGTCACCCTACTTCTGGAACACATCCTCAGTGCTGGGAAGGGACACGCACAGTTCCAGGCTGAGCTCACCCTCCGAGCTCCTTCCTCTACCTCACCTGTGGCAGCTGCAGCACCCTGTCAGGGCCTTAGTAAGTGAGGCAGGATCCTCTACCTCACCTGTGGCAGCCACAGCACCCTGTCAGGGCCTTAGTAAGTGAGACATGAACTTCTCACAGGCTACTGCCTGGGCCCTGGGAGTCCAGAGATATCAGAATGTGTTTATCTGCCCAGAACTTGAAGCCACTGGGCATTTTTAAAAGATAAATATAGGCCACCAAAGAACGAATGTGTTGATGTCTGGTAGTGGGGATGGGGCAGAAGAATCAACCAGACTTTAGCAACTCCACGGAGCCATTCCCAGGCGGGCAGCTAGAGGCACCAGCCACTTCTCCCTTTACAGTTTTAACTAAAAGGAGCATTCCAGAGGTGAATTAACATTTAAAAAGAATGTAAAAACTCAGAGCTGTTCTAATGATGATTAATGGAGAGCTATGAGGGGGCCATGACCTGCCAGTGTCATTAAACGGATTGGCAGGTTTCTGAGCATTAATTATAAATAGCCACAGGAGTTCTCCTGCTCCACAGAATGATGATAAATCCAAGGCTCTGAGAGAGAGGAAGAAAGGAAAGCAAAAAGGGGGAAAAGTTTGCAAGTGAGTGTCTGCCTGTGTGTTGTAGGGAGCAAGAGAGAGAGAAAGAGAGAGAGAGAATGAGAAATGATAAATTAGACCTTGCCAGTCAATCACATTTCCTAAATGTTTTATGTCCCAAAAGCTATAAAAGCAATATTCCTCTCTGCCCTTATTGGAACCATTTCTGTTCAGCAATCACATCAGTTTCCTTGGGGATTTCCACTGCAGTGTGCCATGCCTTTTCTTTTTCTATTTACTCTCCAGCCTATAACCATGGAAGGGTCAGAGGTCGCATACAAAAGGGCCAGAGAGACACTCAGTGACCAGGAACTGTGGCAGGCAGGAGTGAGGGGTGCTGGCAGGTGCTGGAGGGGGCCACCTGGAGGGACACCCTGTTCTGGCTGCCGCTCTGGCAAAGTAAACAAAAGCAGAAGGACTGGTGGTTCCCATTCAGCAGTGAGAGCTCACCAAAAACTTGGCTGACTCGCTCCCCTGTAAGTGCCATGAGGGCAAGGACCGATAGGTTTTCATCTATTTTATTTCCTGCTTCATCCTCAGAGCCTACAAGAGCCCCTAGTGCATCACTGGCACCTGCAAATACTTGTTGAATGAAGGAGGGATGCACGGAGCTTATCCATGACTAAGAACTCCTGCAGGCCTCACTCAGAGGCTGAGAAGCCTGGTTCTGCAGAGCCTCCCAGTAGATGGGCATTCAGGTAAGGGACACCACCCTGCTCTCCTTCCCAGATGGCCTTTGCTGGCCCTGCAGTGATGTGATACTGGCCTTTGTCCCAGCTGCCCTTGGAAAATGCCCTCAGAGTCACTGCATCTCCTGGCAGATGAGAGCAGAGAGGAGAAGGGACTGCTCCAAAGTCACTCGGCCAGCCAGTCGAAGGGCCAGACTGAGTCCCTTCTAGTTTTCTCTTCTTGCCACATGCTGCCTCTCTCCTTCTGCCCTCGACTTCCCAACAGGTGGGCCAAGTGATCTCGGCCACATAGGGGCTGAATGCCAGACGAGAGCTGGGCCAGGGATAGGCAGCTGTCCCCAGGAGGCCCTCCAGAGGCGCCCAGGCCCCTCCGTACCTTGGCCATTACCCATAGTAGCAAAGAGATGAAGACAGAGGGTGGGGTCGGGAGAGAAATGACAGAGGTCAAGGGAGAAGGGGAGAGAGAAGCCGGGATCGGGAATGACGGACACTCCCAGACAAGGTGTGTTTTCCGCGTTCTGCTCCTTTCCAGGGCTTTCCACTGCAAGTCATTATTTCAGCTGATTGGAAAATCGTGTTGAAAGACCTGCTTCTCCGGTACAATTTTCTTCATATCCTATTAGTTGCAATACAATTACAGAGAATACATCAATTCCTGGCCTGCCTGCTGTTGCTGCCAGAGCCGCCTATTAAAAAGCGGCCTTATTAATGGAATTGTACATCTAGGATTAATCGGCTTGCATTGGCCATTTACATTTCTCATTCCACAAGCACTTTTGTTTGCTTAATAGGCTGAAGGAGGTAGGAAATGACACAACAAAAGCCGCTCCCAATTGCCACACGTATCACTGGTGGATTTAATATCCCTTTCCTTCTTTCATCCTCAAGTGCCGCGTTGGGATAAGATCTGGCACATGTCACCAGGGAAAAGCGACGCCAGCCAAACAGTGATTGGTGGGGACGAGGAAAGGAAGGAAGGGCGGAGAGAGCCGTGTGGGCCAAGGGGAGGTGTCGGCGCTGACGGGGAGAAGCGTGGGACTCTGCTCCTGCTCACGGGGCTGTGGCATGGGGGTCGACGCTCAGGAAAGCAGGACCCCAGGATCGGCAAGAGAGAGCCACCCTGCACTCCTGGAACCCTCATGCTCTCCCCTTGTCCAAGAGTAGCCTCTGTGAGTTGTCCTTTACCCAGGCCTAGCAGGTCATGCTGGACCTCCTGGCCCCCCATCTACCCGTTCCTCTATCACTTCTCCCCCATTTATGGTGTAGGGTTAATAAATTCCAGACCCCTCTACTGCTACACCAAGCAATGCACAGTTTGCCATGAAGGACACCACGTGTGCAGAGGTGGGGAAATCACACAGGCCCAATTGGCAATTTACTTTTCCCTGGGCATGGACCAACCTGACAGTGTGGGGGTTCCTTCAGAATTTGGGGGTGGGGTGGGGAGGATTAAGAGCATCCTGGCACGAACCCTGAGTGCACTGGAGTCCAGGAGATCAGCTAGCAAGCACATGGCTGTCCGCAGCAACATTCAGCCTTGGAGAGGGTGTTCCAGAGAGAGAGAGAGAGAGAGCAGCAGGAGTGAGCGCCCAGCCCAGCACATGATGGTTAATCCTGCCTGCAGGGCAGTGGTGTGGGAAGTAGGCTAGAGGGGAGCCCTCCCTCATCCTGTCAGCTCTCCAGAGTGTGGGCGTGATACAGTTAAGCCCACACTCAGTTAAGCACATGCCGGCCTTCACTTACCCCTTCATTAAAGAAGGTAAAACCCAGTCCCCCCATGTTGGCCTGTAGGGAGTCCCTGGGATATCAGAGAACGGCACAGACACCCCCAGGGAAAAGTTGCTCAAGCATAATAGACCTTGGGCCTCTTAATCAAATTCTGATCTCAAGAGACCTCAGCCTTCCCGACCTGCGGAGCAGGATGGGTCCTGGGAGGAGGAGGGCGGATAGGTCTGCCCCTGGCTGGGGCTTCTTCCTCAGGAAGAGGCATCAGGTGTCCAGTCTGGGCAGGCGACCACCTGCTCCAGGAAGTGTTGCTTATAAAAACCCATCCTTCCAAAGGCGAAGCTTTATTGAATTTGCTTCTTCCCCTCCCCCATCCCTGCCAAAGAGCCAAGGGAGGTCAGTGCAGGTCCAACATGATGGGCAGCTCAGGCATATGAAGCCCAATCCCCTCCCCAGCCCGGGGCTCTGTGGTCACACAGAGGGCTCCCGTCCCTGGGATGATATTGCCACGGCAGCAGAGTCAATGTATGTTGAAGCGCTGTAATATAGTATGACTTTTTGCTTTAATGGAATTTTCCTAGACCACTAGGAAAAAAAGACTCCATTAACCACACTACAAAGGCCTCTACTTATTAGTATTTTAGAACAGTGGCAAAACATTTCTTGAATCTAATTATTGCTGACAAATATGAAAATTGAAATCAAAGTTAAATTTTCAGCTACAGTGCCTCATATGCCAGCCTTCCCTGACTTCCTCGATTGCGTCAACACATTTATTCTTCCAGTAGTTCCAGCAGAAGATGGGTTATTTCCCTCTCCTTCTCCTCTCCCCCGACTCCTTCCCGGCTTGGACCCTATGTATTTGGAAGCATTAAATCTGACATTTCATCTCGCTGCCTGGCACTGGGTAACTAACTTTACGCTCACCTGTCGCGGACGCAGAAATGAGCTGTGCAGGGCGCTGGGGGACCTGCTTCCGGCTCCCACCCCTCTCCTCCTGCTCCCAATCCCAGCCTTCTTTTTTTTTCAGATAAAAGTCATTTGACTGATTTCAAATTCCTCATGATATCAGGACAGGAAAAAAAAAAAGAAAGAAAAGAAAGAAAGGGGACTTGTCAACACCTTTCTTTCTTTTTCTCTATTAAGCACACTGTAAAAATCAATCCCTTTTGTCACTTCACTCTGCTTGCGAGAATGTTTAATGGATGTCAAGGGAGCTAATGATCGCTGGTAGAAAATTCATTTTAGATTTGCTATTTATAAAGTACTCAGTACTCAGGTGGGAAATTAACATGAGGCAGGGAGTGGGGCAGGGAGGGGCCAGGCTGGCAGGAGCAAGCTGGGGGCCTGCCAGGCTGGTGGTGGCTTTGTGTAGGTGACATCTAAAGCATCAGGGGACAGAAGCCCATACGCGGAGAGGCCATGTGGGATCGTGCAAGAGTCTCAGGAAACCCACAGACCTGGGCGAGTTGACCTTTCTGAGCCAAAATTTTCTCAGCAATAAAATAATATCTACAACATCTACCTTACAGGGTTGTCAAAGGATTAAATAAAATATCACACATAAAACATTTACCAGTGCCTGGCACATAGTACTAGTACACGTGTAATAAATGTTCAATGTCTTTCCCCACAGCCCCATGTGGTTAGGAAGATCAGCAGGGGGTGATCTCAGCTGGACGTGGCCACTGGTGCTCACACAGAGGCCCACCTGCAAACCCTGCCTGGGCCTGACCCGGCGCCTGGGGTGCTCAGGCGATCAGCTCAGCCAGCTGTTCTCAATCTGGAGTATACATCAAAGTCACCTGGATGGCTATTTAATATGCCGATTGCTGAGATTTGGGGGCCTCATCTTGAGGTTCAGAGCCAGCAGGGCTATGGTGAGGCTCAAGAACGTACATTGGTCACAAGTGCCTAGGGGATGTAGGTGCTGCCGGCCAAGGGCCACACTTCAGAACCACAGAGATACACACACCAACTGAACTATCTCCCTGAAACGCTGGTGCGATGCTGTCTCCCAGGCCTGGTCACTCTTCCCCTCCTACTACCTCCCAGATTGACAGATGGAACAAGTCCTTCCCTAGCCCTGACCTCAATCCAGGATAGGATGCAGAAATTTTTTTTTTTGCAGTTTTTGGCCGGGGCCGGGTTTGAATCCACCACCTCTGGTACCTGGGGCCAGCACTCTACCGCTTTGAGCCACAGGCGCCGCCCTTAGACACAGAATTTTGAAGTGTATCACTGAATGCTAGTTAATCCCCTCCCAAATTGTACATCACTGGTCAAGCAGAAGAGGCAAGTGCTGAGGTTAACTTTCTGCTTTCCTTCGGTGTGTAGCTAGGCCTCAGTTTCCCTCCCTGTGTGCAGTTGGTTCCTCTGGGGTTCAGACGGGTCAACTTCGCTCCTCCCCACACGCTGCGCACCCACACCCCCGGCTCGCTCAGTCCTACCTGGAACTCCAGCTCACAGGGCTCTGGTCAGCTGCACCCCTCATCTCTCTTCCAGCTTCTCCTTTTCCTGGGCTTCCCTTGGATGCTTCTCTGTTATATTTGGATTAACTGCAAATCTCCTTTGATTACTCACTCTCTGTTGAAACAGACAACCTGTTGCCACGTGTTTGATTGCTGAATCCCAGGGGAGCTCCTGTCTGTAATGCAGCCAGTTACAGCGCACTCAGCACTGCACACAGGCGTCGAGCTGCTAATTCATTGTCTAAGAAGTTGCTTTCAGTTTCTGATTTTTCAATAATAAGCTTCTCACCAAGCCCTTAAGCTGTGGAAATAAGCCAAAAAACTGCTTTTCTGGTCATTTACATAAACATAAGCAGATCAGGAGGGGGGGTGATGGCAATAGTGTTACATATTATTCCTAGGGCTCTGGAAGTCCTGGAGTACACAGACCATCAAGCTTGCAGGTCTGGACAGGCGCAGTGAGAAGTAGGCTGGCTTGCAGGAAACTGGACATCAAGGCAGATGATAAATCCTGAAATTTCTCCTGACGCCCGGGCTGCTGCGTGCCGAGGCTGGGCGGATATTCTGGGCACCAGCAAATTGTTCTGTCAGCCAGCCGCTCCTTCAGCTGCGTCTTGTTAGGGAGATTGTCACTCATTACCTACACCCTCAGAGGGTCTCACCCTCAGATGTGGCATCTTGTCACCCAGGACAGGTAAGGGAGAAGCCCCAGGAAACCTGCCCAGGAGCCAGAGCCCTGGGGGAGCTCAATCCCCAGGAAGGATGTAGGTTCAGGGCCTTACCCATAACAGAGGCTCAATGTTTTGAACTGAGAATTTTCTGGCCTGTGGGCTACTTCCAACCACCATCTATTTCTTTCTCCTTACATTCATTCTCTCTCTCCTCCCCACCTGCCTCTCATGCCCCCTCCAAATATAGGTTTTACAAATAACCCAACAAGCTAGAAATAGACACATTCCTTTATTCCCCTGCCAAATCATAAACGTCCTTATTAACATGTAAATAAACAGGCTATTAAAACTCACTTCTATCTTTTAGATAATGATTCCGACCAAGCTATTTCCTTTATGTTCCTAATACTTATGGGTAAAAGGTAGGATGCCTGATAGAAAAAGAAAAGATGGCCAATTTAAATTTGAATTTCAAAAAAATAACATTTCTTATTATCATATGTGCTGTACATAATACAAAATCATTTATCTGGAATTTAAATTTATCTGGTGTCCTGGATTTTTATTTGCTAAATCTGACAACCCTAGCAAAAAGAATGTATATTTACTTATGTCATAAGTAAATGTATATACATATTTATAGGGTTACACACAACCCAGCTTCCTTGGTGTAGGAGGTTCGGTGGGGTTTTCTACAGTGGGTACAAGTGAGTGAAATGGAGGCTCCTCCCACTAGGCGTGGCCATGACCTCTGCTCACTCTTAACCCCTCAGTGCCCCGCCCTGCCAGTGGCCCTGCCAGCAAGAGCGCCCTCCACTTACTTGCACTGCCTGACATCTCTAAGTCCGTGGGTTTCAAACTTTACTGTGAATCACCTGAAGGGCTTTTTCTTTCTTTCTTTCTTTTTTTTAGAGGTGGTCTCCAGTCCAGGGTCTCACTATAGCCTCCAACTCTTGGGCTCAAGTAATCTTCCTGTCTCAGCCTCCCAGACAGCTGGGACTACAGGCACACACCACCACACCTGGATGATTTTTTTTTTTTAATAGACAGGTTCCAGCCTGGTCTCAAACTCCTGGCTTCAACCTCCGCCATGACCTCCCCAAATGCTAGGATTACAAGTATAAATCACCACGCCCTGAAGGACTTCTTGAAACATAGATAGTTGGGTGTGGTCCTCAGCTTTCTGATTCACAGACCGTGCTTGGATAGCCAGGATCTAATGCCACCACGTGTCAGTAATGCCCCCTGTTTTTCTAGGGCAGGTTAGAATTGGGGCCCCCACAGAGGCTTAGCGTAAAAACAGTGGGTTAGAGTAGGTTTCAAAACACTTCTGCTCTCCTTTTTGTTTTTTGAATGAATTTCAGATTTACTTTTTAAAAAGTTTTAATTGAAGCAATATCTGTAGGTATTTATGGGGACCATGACATTCTGATACATGTACAGGACGTGCAATCATCAAGTTGGCATCTTGGGGTATCCGTCACCTGCAGCGGTTACCATTTCTGTGTGTTGGAATCATTTCAAGTCCTCCCTTCCAGCTATTTTGAAACATACAAATGCAGGATTTCATCTTTGTTAACTGTAGCTGCCCTACTCTGCTGGCCTTGTTCTTCTTTGTCTTCCCCTGGCCTTATTATTCCATTGCCCTCAACATCAAAATGAGGATGTACCATGTCGATCTTGCAGAAAGGGCATTCCCAGCGGAGAGCAGCACTACAAGAAATCAGAGCTGTGGAAGGGCCTCAGCTGCAGTACCCTGGGGGGCCATGTGGCAAAGTGAGGAGGGGAGTGCTGGAGACAGAGCCAGGGAGAGAGGCTGGGTCTCAGGTGACTGTGGCAGGGAGGCCCAGGCACCAACACCTGTCCTGTCAGCAACCCCCAGGAAACTCTGCCTTCAAATTTTCCAGAATGTATTGAGTGAGAGAAGTTTCCACAAACATGATTCAGTTAAACATGAAAACTCTATTCCAAGGATGTTTAAATATCCCATTTTACAGATGAGGCAAATAAAGGCTTGGAAAGGTCAATTCCTAAAGTTAGAGTTAATGATAAGACTTGGATGAGACTGGGATATGGAGTTGCTGTGGAGATCAATAAATATATCTGATGTAGATATTCTCCTGCAAACTGTAAAGGTAAGAATATCCCTCATACTTCCTCAAACAATCAGTGCAAGAAAGGAGTAGCCAGAGAGCTCTGTTCATGTCCGAGAGATGGTTTTAAATGGCAGGATTGGAAGCAGAAAAAAGGATGAGAAAAAGGTAAGGATAGACCACATTTAAAAAAAAAAAGAAACAAGAGAATGGCATGAGGAAGCGTGATTAATACTGCATGGAATCCTCAGGTTCATTGGCTCTTTCCCCCAATACACAAGCAACTAGTTCAGCTCCTTTTTGCTTTCTTGTAAAACTAGCCTGCGGGTATAAGGACACACGCACGTGGACCTGGGCATGCGTGTGTGCAGACACACACTGTTCTGCTTGGGGAAAATGAAAGCTATCAAATGTAAACTCCTTCAGTGTCCTGCCACCACGCTTAAAAATTTATCTGCATCCATCCTGTGCCAAGGACAGCTAATGATCTCTTTTTTCTTTTCATTTGTCTTTGTT
Source organism: Otolemur garnettii (assembly GCF_000181295.1). Classification (NCBI taxonomy): domain Eukaryota; kingdom Metazoa; phylum Chordata; class Mammalia; order Primates; family Galagidae; genus Otolemur; species Otolemur garnettii. The sequence continues at coordinate 4,668,494 of NW_003852492.1, read as the reverse complement.
GTAGTAAAATATGCATAACATAAAATTCACCATTTTTACCATTTTAAGGGTACAATTCAGTGGCAGGAGCATATTTATGAGGTTGTATAACTATCACCCCCATCCGCTTCTAGAATGTTCTCATGATCCCACATGAAAATTCTATACCTGGTACCTAACTCCTTGTTTCACCCCTCCTGCCAGCCTCTGATACTCTCAGGGGTCCTCAAATTTTTTAAACAGGGGGCCAGTTCACCGTCCCTCAGACCACAGGAGGGCTGGACTGGGGACCCTGGGACAAGTCAGCTGCTAAGCAGGACAGGCAGTGGCGGCGGCAAAAACACCCAGCGGGAGGGATAAATGTCCTCGGGAGGCCGCATGTGGCCCGCGGGCCGTAGTTTGAGGACACCTGAGCTAGATCCGTGGTTCTCAACCTATGGGTGAGGACCCACAGGAACTGTATTAAAGGGTCACATCTTTAGGAAGGTCAAGAACCACTGCTCTGGGTACTTTGCATTAATAGAATTATACAGTGTTCAGCCTTTGGGGCCTGGTTTATTTCACTTTTCATAATTTCAAGATTCATCCAGGTTGCAGCATGTGTCAGAATTTCCTTCCTTTTTAAGACCTAATAACACCCATGGTATGTATATGCTACATTTCATTTATTCATCATGATGATGGACATTGGGTTGTTTTTCTTCAACTATTGTGAATAATGCAGCTGTAAACATTGGCATGAAAACCTGAGTCCCTGCTTTCAATTCTCAGGGGATGTACAGATATCCAGGAGTGGACCTGCCAGGTCCTATGGTGATTCTGTTTAGCTCTTTAAGAAACCACCAAATTGTTTCCACTGTGGTTTCATCACTTTACATGCCAATGACTGGTCAACTTGAAAAACCACAGTTAGATGCCACAAAGCAGGTGGCAATGCCATAACTATATGTGTGTCCTGTGTCTCGTATCTCTTAATGTTCATCCTCCTGCCCCCTTGCATGGTGATAGGGCATGAGTTTGTCTGAGTGTGTGGTTACCTGGAGTGGACAGGGAGTTCCCCACACAAGCTTGTATCTAGACATGGCAAGGTGACTACGTTCCAGCCAAGAGGAGGTGAGCAAGGATGCCATTTGAAGGCCTCCAGGAGCTGCCTGCAGGCAGGGGGAGGACAGTGTCCTGTGCCTTCTGCCCCTTCTTCCTCCTCAATCCCTCATCCCACTGCCTGGCACACAGATGCTGCTATCTGAGACCACAGAGGAAGGCCACAGGCAGCCTGCCCAAAGGACAGAAAGGCCTGGGGCCCCGCGCTCAGGGAACACTTCACCGGCCACGAACAGATGAAATACAGCATTTCGAATACCAGAGAGAGACAAGCTGTCTTATTTAAGCCACTTTTACTGCATAGTTCTTGTCATTTGCAGCTGGATTCAACTATAATGGGTATTCTCGAGTACTTTTCTCCTCCTTTACTTTAAAGAGTAATGGAATCAGTCTTTCTCCTTCTCTTTAAGAGACTCGCCCCTCTACCTGTGCTCAGGATCTGCCCCCCTCCCATCCACTCATCCTCCCCGAGGGCCTCCTGCGGCCTTGCTGTGTCCTCTGTCCCTTCTCCTGCCCCTGCCCATCAGCATTCATGAAGCCTTTCCCATCTCACAGCAGCAGCAGCAGCAGCAGCATCCTCCTCTCAAACCGTGATCCCCAGTGTGGGGATTCTGCTTTCTCCTTTTATTTTTAATACAGAAAACCTTTTGAAGTATCATGCCCATTCTCTAACTCCACTTCCTCATCTCCCACCCTGTTCTCCCCAACAGTATAGAAGATATTCCTGTGACTACGTATAATTTCCCTGGACCCTTTAGAAGCGTGTCACACTGCTAATATCCACACTTTTCCCAAACTGACATCCTTTGACCTCGATGGCCTCGAGCTCTCCTGATTTCTCACGTATGTCTTCGGCTGCTCCTTGATAACCCGCCTTCCCCAGATCCCTTCTCCTCCCAACCTTTAAGTGCAGTTCTCTGCCCTCATTTTCTGTACTTTCTACTCTCTCCCTGGGTACTTAGCGGTATCTGTGTTGGGGACTATCTTTGTTGAAGCTCTGACATTTCTCCAGAGTTTATTGTAGGGTGCCTGGTCAACCTATCATGGCTCAAATGATGTTCATCACCATCTCCCTAAAACCCATCCCTGAGCCATTCACTCAGAAACCAGAAGGCCGCTTATACTACCCTTTATCACGTATCACCTTGTCCCCCCTCCATCTGCAAGTCTTAGCCCTCTACCTCCTCCACAATTCTCACATAACTCTTTGGCTCCCCTCTCTGCAACTCCCAGCCCCACAAGGTCATGCCCAGTTGGCTGCACAGCCTCTAGGAGGCGCACTACCCCCAATTCATTTCCAATACTGTAGCTAGAGTGGCACTTCCACATTTTTGACTAACCCAAATTATGTCATTTAATCACTAAAACTGCAAAAGTGACTATGTTACTATTTGGCATATAACCCTTCAATGCACCCTCTTCCCTTAGCATAAAATCTTCAATAGGAACCATTCTAGGTCCGACCTCTGCCTGCCTGTCTACTTAAACCTCTTGCCTCTCTACCTACCTCCCCCCTCTCCTCACCTCTCACAAATGCACACAGTCTGGCCAATTCAATCCTGAATTCCTACCGTGATATCTTGTCCGTAGACTTTGGCATACATAGCTTCCTGTGTAACGCGCGTCTCTCCTCTCACCTGGTTAAATACACTCACCTTTATCTCTTTACCACATTTTCCTTTCTGAACAAGACTCTTCTGACCTGAAAAATCTCCCCAATGCTACCATAGCAAACACGACTTGCTTTTATCCCAGCACTTACCACATTAAAATGAATTGTCTGTTCATTGACAATTGAATAGTTCACAGTAAGAACTATGTCTGCCTTGTTGATGCCTAGTACACACGGGGTCTAAATAAGTAATTCTGGAATGGATGAAATATAAATGTAAGTAAGAATTTGCCCACACCTTCAGGTCAATCTTATGTTGCTTTTTTATCATGAATTTTAATGATGTGAAGATGACACATGTATATCATTTGGACTTGACACAAAGCTGATAACAGGGTCCAAAAGTCATCTCAATGAACTTAAATATTGAACATAGGCTGTGATAAAATTTCAAGCATCTAAAAGAAACATTTAATGAAATTTAACTATAAACCAGGATAGGAAAGGTCTTGTGCAATAGAATATTTTGTGAGAGGAAAACTACAATTTACTGTACAATAATACAACATATTGTACAATCTCAATATGAGCCAATGGTGTGGTATGTCTAAAAAAACCCAAAGAAGCTAACGCAATAATTGAGGGAGTCTATATAATGATAAAGTCCAAAATTTGCTTAGTAATGATCCATGCCCCAGTTTACTTGCAGAAGAGTCTGCTCTGATAGTACTGTTTAAGCTGATGATTATCAAACTGGATATGTTCAGAATTCTGGTAATGATCAGGATGATTAGTGCTCTAGAAACTATTCCACATGATGGTCACAGAAAGGAACTAAGAATGTCAAGGTAAGGCAAACGGGGTCCAAGATAGTCGTCTCTTAGAAAGGGGATCACACAACATTACTTGTATCATGATAGTGTTACAGGGTCAAAGTTAGGAGGGTCAAGTTTTTGTTCAACATAGTCATTAGAATTGCATTTAGTTGCAAGTAACAGAAACCTAATTACATGGACATGTTTTCTGTACAAGGGATAATGAGTCTCTCTAAAGTATTACAACTGCTCCTGAGCTCCTTGGACCTGAGCTCCTTCTATTAGATTGATTCATACGAAATTGTCTAGACTCAGTGATCTTTGATGTACCAAAACAGCAGATCCATGTGGTTTTTAACCTAGAAACTTGCTTCTCTGCCATTCTTGATGTGTGTTCTTCGTCCTGTTTTCACATTGGCTCCTGCACCTCCAGGCAGGGGTCCTAGGCTTCCAGTCAAGAGAGAACAATGATAAAACCCCAAGAGCACAAACCATCTGAGTGCAATCCTCAGAACCCCAGCTGGTCATCCTGTGGTTGCAGCCTGTTGGCCTGATTACATTACAGGACCACGCCTGGCTATGAGGGGCTCTGGGAGGTGTTATAAATGGCCCGTTGCTACCATGAAAATAATTTAGAGTGCAATTTGTAAAGAGAGAGCATAGAACTGATATTGAGGCGGCATCAAAAGTCCCTGCCCGCATAGTTAAGTGTCCTCTTACTATCAACTATGAAAAGGAGTTTTCACATCAGTTATTCTTACCTATACCTGCACAACAGAATCACCTGTTGTTCTGTCAAAATAGAAGTGGCCTTGCCTTATTCCAACTTATTCCTGGGCAGCTGCGTATAATAATCTCCAGGGGCAAATCAGTTGGGCAGCCAGAATGGGAACCACTCAAGTAGTGAGTGTCTGGTCACTGGAAATCTCTGAAATTTTTGAGCAGGAATTAGTGAACACCATTCAGATAATATCATTGCCTTGGGAGGGGGGCATGTGAAATTCTCTTGACTCTAGAGTCTGTAAAAATACCTTTGGATTTGATGATTGAAATATTTTGACCTTGGACAAGGCTTTAACTGTGAAAAAGTAATGAAAAAATAATGATAAGGCATTTAGAGCCTTCTATTAAGAAGCTTTCAGGGAAAGGAAAGGAGAAATATACAACAATTAATTAACTCTTATTTGTTTTAAGAATTAGCAAAATGGTTTATCCGACTATGGAAGTTCCTGTGTCGTCAATTGCATAAAGAGAAAAACTATCAATTAATCCTTTCCATGTCTGGGCTAAATTTGCTCTGGACTGTACAGGAGGAGAGTCAGATGCCCTAGTGACTGTCCTTCCACAAAGGAGTTTGTGGAAGAAGAAAGCGAGGAGATTTGGAGAAATACTCAACCACTTCACCTCCTGTAAGTAAACAGATCTGTCCAGCTACTTTGCTCTTCTCTTAGACCCATCCTTCCTTGTTCCTGTTGTTCCCTGCCACGCCAGCACTCACCCAGATGGGGACGAAGGTTCTTCCCCTCTACCCCACCCATCTGATCAGTTCACCACTGCAGTGACTATTTTCTGCTCTTGGGTAAGTTTGACCTGAAATGTTGAACTACACAAATACCACTGCTTGGGGGCCTAGATCATACTGTTTATCCCTGATTCTAGCTTGGAGGCTTTACTAATATGTGAGTTAAAAAAGAAGGTTTTGGCAGAAAAGATGAGTTGAATGTGTAACTAGATGAGTTCAGAAGGGTATGTTCTGAGGTCAGGCTCTTGTAGACATGAGGAAAAGACACATAGGATAAGGAAGGGTTGGGTTAGCAATACTAACAATATATTACTGTAAGTCCACAGAGTAATGTGGGTGCTGAAATGCCCAGTGGAATCTCAGGACTACTTCCTACCCACTCCCTCTGTCCCTCTTCTTTCCTCCCGTGCATAAACAAGGGGTGTCCCATTCGTCCCGGGCACTGTGGTAGGAGTGCTAGGATTATAAAGATAAGGATGTCAGTCCCTGCCCTCCTGGAGCCCACAACCTGGTAAGGGGAGGCAGACATGGAAACAAGTCACCACCCTAACATGCTGTGGGTATGAAGAGCAAAAAATGACCAAAGGCAGTGGAAGCACGAGGACGGAGGGAGTGAAGGGCATCAAAGGGGGCTGAGCTGGAATGTTGTCCTGAATTATAAAAAACATTTTCAAGGCAGACAGGGCCCAAGCATGGGCAGAAGAAACAGTGGGCACCCATGTCCTGGAGTAACACCTGCAGGGTCAAAGGATTAGGGAGTACAGGCAGTCCCCAAGTTACAAGCATCTGACTTACATACGTGTACTAACAGGGGCTGTTACAGCAAGTCTTCAAGTTACAAACTCGACGAATGGACCAATGTACAACTTGCAGTCATGAATGGAGGCTGTTACAGGTAACAGGGAAACCCAGCTCTTCCAACTTACATAAAAATTCAACTTAAGAACAAGCCTACAGAACCTATCTGGTTTGTAACCTGAGAACTGCAATACCCTGAGTTTGTCACTTGGATTTGGGACCAGGAGAGGCCACGTCTTGTAACACACTGGGCTCCTCAGAACACGCAGGCAGAAGATGACTTTGAGATGAATACAGAGAGACCGGGATAACCTTAGAGAACAATCAACGCCCGTTCTGTGGACGGTCACATAGAAAACAGGAGGAAAGCCTAGGAATGTTTAATCTAGTGAGGGGGAGATTTGGGAGAGAAGGGGAGGTTTCAAATATTTGAAAGCAGCCATGTGGTGGAAAAATGAGACCTGTCCTGTGGGTAGTAGAATTAGGGGCAATCATGATATTATACTAGTGGGTAGTATTTACTGAGCACTCACTATGTGCCAGGCGGTATCCAAATACTTTATCTGCATTAAGTGACTTAATCCTCATGGCAGCTTTACGAGGTAAGTCCTGTAAGTATCTCTACTTTGTTGAAGAGAAGACTGAATCATCCAGAGGTTGATTCAGCAGCCACAGTTCTCAAATGAGGAAGTGGCAGAGCCAGGGTCTGGACCTAGACAGTCTGGCCTTGGGGCAATGACCCTTTAGATCCAGGACAAATGGTCGGGACCTAGAAGAAGGCAGACGTTTCTCCTTTTCCCACCTCTTCCCCTCCCTCCTCTTCCCAACTTCCAGTCAGGTGTCCTAGACTATCTGGAGAGATGGAGTCCCCGTTATGGGAGACTGAAGGGGCTGAGGACATATATGGCTGTTCTGTCAGAGCTCAAAGAGAGGAGTTGAAAGAAAGCTTCTGAAGGTCCCACCACACCTGTGCTGACCTGTGCAGCACAGTGGTGTGAACACTCCGGGAGCCAGGTGGGTGTGTGGGTTGCCCATGGCCCTGCAGGGTAGCTGTGCTGCACACCTGTCTCTCAGACCTGCTGACCCCATCACTCCTGGCTGCACTGTGAGAGCTGTCCCAGCTGGCCAGCTGGAGCACCACTTCTGCTTGATACACAGAGCTGTGAAACTGCCTTGGAGGTTGTGAGCGGGAGCCTTTATCAACCCCTAGAAGGGCAGCAATGGAAGCAACACGGTGCCTGGATAACCAATCCCAGGGGACAGGGCAGCAAGACAGGTGCAGAGAAATATGCAGTTCTCACACCTGAGGGGGGGAGTGTCTGCCAAGGCTCGCCACTGCTCACCCCTGCTGAGGACTCTCTGATCTGGTTGAACATACACCCTCTTGACTCTCAGTCAAATGTCTTCTGATATTCTCTTGTACGAAGCCTTAAGGATGGATCAATTAAGTCATTACTATTCCTTATTCTCCCTCCCTGAAGCACTGTGCCTAGTTAATCCTTTCTTCCATTCTAAGGATGCTTTATAGGCAAATAAATGCATGCATATACACATATAAATATTACAGATATGATCCAGCATGTGGTGGCTGCACACACACACCACGTCGTCTTTTGACTCTCTTCCTCCGGCTGTGATGCTGTCTGTATTCTTAGCTTCCTGCAGGCAGAGGCTGGTTCTGAGTATTTTCTTTCAGCACCACTACCTATCAATAACTATACTCAAAAAGACTATTTGCAGAATTGCCAAATGTTGAACTTGGAATGAAATGTGAAAATCTTTCAGTCCAACTGCTTTATTTCAGAGTGAGAAAACTGAGGCCCCTATAGAGGATGTGCCCTCCCTCAAGGTCATAGAACATTTTCAGATGGTTTGAGAAGTATATTTTCAATCTGGCTGCAGACGGAGCCCTCTTGGAGAGCTCTTAAAGATATCAGTGTAGGGCCCCATCTGAAGAAATTCTGATTTAACTGGGCTGTGATAGGATCCAGGAAATGGTGTTTTGTCAAGCTCCCCGGATAATTCTATGGTACGTCAAGTTTGCAAACCATTGGCTTAGAGGGTGAGACTATCGCAAACAGGTGTAAATGCAGATTGAACCTGAGGACTTTTCTGATTTCTGAAACGGGGTCGGGAGATGGATCATTGCTGTAGGCTGCTGGACTTAGAAGAGTCATGGGTCCATGAGAAAGGTAATTAGCTGCTCTCGTGCATGAGTAAAGCTAAGGATAGCTTCATGAAATGCAGACAGCAGCCTTCAGGGTATGGCGCTAGTGCACAGTTTTCCTCTGGGCACATAGACCTCAAGACACAGCCCATGGATGAAAAGAAGGTGGGTGCACAGGAGAACGGTTACACGGTGTGATGTCCCAACATTGTACAGAGGAGAACACAAAATTCCTTTAGCTAATAATGCATGCATGCTACTGCAGCAACCCTAAATCAGGTGTGACGAGAAGGTAGCAAATAAAAGGGGTTCTCCAAAGGGAGGTTATCTTAGATCTACCCTGAAATATGAATCCCTCATAGAGGTCAAATGAACAGCATGCCTGCTACAGAGTGGCTGTCTCAGGCAAATTCTTCCCTGGTCTTATCTAAAGTGTCCTCCCTTTATCTTCCTGGCCCTCTAGTTCTGTGCAGGAGGTGGGGAAGCCAGACAGGTGGCAGTGGTATTAAGAGCCAATAATTCACATGACACAGGACAGTGGTCACAAGGAAATTAACTCACACCAGCTTTCGCCATCCTGCTTGTAACCAAAGGCACCTCTGACGTCCATGAGGCCCTTTCTGGAGAGGGGGGATGTGGAACAGCAAAGATAGCACCTCTGATCTACCGTAACTCAGAGCTCAGACGTGAGCAGCATCCCCTGGGGCTCCCTGGATCCGAATAGAGATTGAGGGCTAGTGACGTTCTTGTCCTCCCAGCATCACTTGCACAGGAGACCAGAGGCTGTGTCATGGAATCTGTACCCTTGTTCCTGGGGCTCCTGTTGGGGCTTTCAATTTAGTACAAAGGAGAACAAACTGAGCCAAATCTGGGAGACTGCTCTAGATTTCTGGGCTCACCCAGCCGTTTCTAGTCACTGTTGAATTCCCAGAACCCAAACAAGGCGAAAATGTAGTAGATGCTCAGTAAACACGTGCCGATGCCTGGACCGATGGAGAGACAAAGAGCTGGGCTGGAGTTAGGGTTTGGTGACAATTTCAAGACGAGCCAATGACGCAGTGCTGGAGCCTGAACCAGTGGTTTCCTGACCAGTCTTATATTACCACGAAGAGCAATACTCTCATAGAAGCTAACAACAACAACAAAAAAAATCAAATTTAGCAACCGAAGACGTCCCCACGAACAGAGCTGAAGCATGTGTTTTCCAATATTTGATTTCCGAGCTTGACAGTCTCTCTTGAAATACTCTCTGCTCAGCCCTGAGAATGTGAATCTTTGTTGGTTTGTTTTGCAGTTTGCAAATGACTTACAGAGTTCCTCTGGCAGGGTTTCTGTTTTTCCTCTTGCAAATAAACAAAAGGCCATTTCTCTAATACGTCTTAAGCGGGAGAGGTTCTGTGATTTTCTGTCATGATTTTGAAAGGGGGAGAAAAGGAAGGGGATGATAGAAAGAAGAAGAAGAAAAACAGAAAGAAGCAGAGTATAGAAGCCGAGGGAAAAAGCAGGAAGAGAAGAAGGTAAATTGGATGTGGGAAATTAGAGCATCAGGGACACCAAACAGCTGAAGACTGTGCGTTCAGTAGGATCCTGGAGATGGTCGCTGGGGAGGGCTGCACTTGCCCAGGGTCTGCTGGGCCCTCCCCTGTCCCACCAGGTCCCCAGGCTTTCAGGGCTCCTTGTGCACGGGGAAGGCAGACTTCCCTCCTCCTCCTGGGCAAGCCTGCATGTGCAGAGCAACCCCTCCGAGCCTGACCTAGATCTGTCAACTGATCAATTACTTTTCCCATAGAGGAGCAGGAAAAACGAAAGGAAGAAACAAAAAAGGAGAGAGAAAAAGAGAAAGTGGAGAAGAGAGAAGCAGAGGAGAGGGGGAGGAATGAGAGAGGATGAGAGGAAAGTGGACGCACGCTCGTGTCTTTACATTTAATCACTAGCATAGCAAGAACAGGCTTAATCCAGGAGAGTGCGCGCACACACACACACACACACCCCCCCAAGAAATTCAAAGCTGTCAGAGGTCACTGACCTGAATCATCCTCACAGCAGAGGTGAGAGCTCTCTTTCTCCCATCCTTTGCCAGTGGAGGTTAGAGCTGATTTTTGCCACTAAAACACCTACCTCCCCTCCATCTACCCCAGGGGTCCCCTCCACCATTCACACCTCTCCCAGGCAGAATCCTCCTTTACACAGGGGTGGGAGCCTGCTCCCCGCAAGTTCCCACTATAGCCCCTCTGCCATCCCTGTGTCCCTTTCCTGTGGAATAAGGCACCATCCATCAGGGAAGAGGACACGCTGGGAGGACTGGGTGGCACCCTCCGTCCCACCCTGTCCAACCTGTATGCTGTCGACTCCCTTATGTTTGCACGCTTCATTTTTTCTGTTTAACTTGTTTTATTGAATTTCAAATGACTATAGACATAAAGTAAACATGTAAAGAGACAATAGAGCTGAAAGAAAGTAAACTGCATAAATACGACAGTCTCAGCATGGAGTTCCACTTAGCGCCACATGTTCTGAGTGTTAGGAGCATTAATGACTCCTTACAACACCCAGGGGAGTCCCTCCCCGGCCTACCGGGCAGGTGGGGAGACAGGCTCACAGAAGGAAAAGAGTTTTCCCCACAGAAAACACAAGGGAAATTTGAGCTCAGATGTACATGGTCCCTCCTGAGCTGTGGTCAGGCCACTAGTATTGGCTTGAAACCTGGAGGCCTTGCACGTTGGGTATTTGGAGAGTCTGTAGGACCTCTGTGAGGCTACATGGAAAGCAGAAAGCAATATGCTTTAAAAAAAAAAAAATCTTTAGCACGCTAGTTTGTGAGCAGATGTAGGCCCTGAGCTCCAAACAGAACCCCTTGGAAAAGAGCCAAATCCCTGACCCGTTTGCTCCATCTAAAGTATACGTCCCCCGTAACAGCCAGAGCCGTGTGAGTCTCTCCACCGTGTGTTTCTTGCACATGCCAGAATCACACGTCCCATGTTGATTCAGAAATTCTACGACTTCCTAGGGTATTGAAGGAGCTCACTCCATCCCCAGGGATACACTGTGGCTATGGCCAACCCCAGTTTGTTTGGCCCATCCATGGCAGCACTGGCGGACTGCACACACGCAGGCAGCAGATCCCAGGGGGTCAAAAGAAGGCAACCAAACCTGGAGCACCTCGGGCAAGGAACCAACAGGGACAGTTGGAGACACTGTTTGGGACCCCATAATTAATACCAGCTCTGCAGAAGCAACTTACTGAGAGAGAACAGAAGTCAGCAGCCACTCATCTCAGATGACAAGAAGGGGTTCTTGGGCGTATATTTGGCTTCCAATAAACCAAAAAAGGAAAAGCCAAGACCAGGGTCAGGCTCTCCTTTTGGTAATAAAAGCTGTAATTTTTAAGAATGGCCTTCAAGTAGCCAGGTCAGAGCTGGGACTCTCCGGCACCTTTGAGCAAATGCCCAGAGGACAGTCACGGTTGGTGTGGTGACCCCAGCAGGAAGGTAGAGGTGAACAGGATTCGTAGTGTCACGCACGCCTTCCCTGCGACATGCCTGGAGTTGGCAGCTCCACTCACGGCAAGCAGGTTCCGCGTGGGACGCTCCTCTATCCCCTACTTACACTGCCACACTTCCAAGTGCCTGCCATGCCTCCATCAGGCCCAGGGTCCTGTTACCCAAACCGAATTTTCCACTTAGCCAGTAAACATTGTTATGGTTTCATCGGCTTCCCTCACATCTCAAAATCATTGCCCAGCTCAGGCTGCTCCTGGCACCAAATGTTTACTGGTGCGCGGCAGGAACTTGGCTGGTCTGCCCAGCTGAGTGGTGCCCACGTCCTGGGCGCCCAGCAGAGAGGAGTGTGAACTTAGCCCAATCTCCTTTTCCCTCTAATCTGCCATGTCTATGTCTCAGGCAAGCAGTTATGTTGATGTGGGATGTGAGTAGATGAGAAAAAGTTAGAAGGGTTAGAGAGGAACCCAGCCAAGCTAATCGGAAGGTGTTAAAAGGAACAATAATCCTTCGAAGGAGAAATGGCCGAGTTTCTAGAAAGAGAAAGCTGCAGCAAACCCAGCCATTCCTTTCCCAGCCTCTCAGTGGCAGAAGGTGGGCGGCGGGTGTGCTCAAAAGGACAGCACCTAATCCTGCTCCCTGGCACCTGTTCCCAGGAAAAGGTGCTTCTAGTTAATCAACCCTGGTGCATCTTAGGGCCAGAGTCCAGGAGCTAATCACCCCTCCCTCCAGCTCCCTAATCAGTGCTGATTCCCTCGGAAACTCCGTCCCCCTCTAAGCTGGATCATGGCTGCTGGTTGGCTTGGGGTGGGGGAACAGATGAGGGAGAGGTCTGCAACCTGCCACTAGCACCAGACACCTTTTCAAGAGGCAGGAAACACAGGAAGTAGCAGCTCTAGGAAGAGCCAGCTTAAAACAAAAACAGAGGAGAAGAAAAAATTGCCTTAGAATGTGTACTGCATCCTAACTAGTCCCACTGGGTCAATGCAATAGGGGTGGATTATTGCAGGCAAGACCCGGGCTGCCTCAGTAATTCTGTAAGTTTGATAAGAGATAGCTGGCAGGCTCCTGCTCTCCTCCCCTGCAAGAGAAAACAGACATCACCTTTGCCGTGTTCGACTGGCATGTGGTATGAGGGTCTTTGGGGGTCATTCTGCCTTGAAATTGGGAAGCCTCATTCTATCATGACACACCGAAGCCTATTCGGGGCTGAGTAGCACAAATAAGGGCATCGCTCCTCTTAGGAAACTCAGGATCTGGTAGAATGTGAGGAGGTTCGAGATATTCCTGCCACCCCCACCCCAGGAGAAAAACAAGACCACAAATCAGATTTCTGCCCCGAAGAAATTTGCACTACCCCTTTCTACTCATTTATTCAGGGATGATTCAAAGTATGAGCAAATATTATGCTTCCCTGCATTTATTCTGATGAAAAAAAACCCTCACGTATGCTAATTTATATGTAAATTCAGGATGGCCCTGGGGCTCCTGGCATGCAGCCAGCGGGGCTGTTGATGGTGGAAGTTGGGTCACTGTCTCCAGTTTGATGTTATAGATAGAAGAGACACAGATCTTAGGACTGATGGGAATTATTGAGGGGTTGGGACCCTCCCTCTCTCTACCCTGACCCCTCACTCCACCCCTTGCCTAGTTAGTTTCCGTTTCTGCTGTCAGCTCGACAGAAGCTGTTGCCCTGAAGATGCCTGGCCCTGAACTCAGTTTCTCCACTGCCCCTGCCAGGGCTGTGCTCTCCGCACAGAACAAGCCGGGGTGCACACGCACACACGCACACATACATGCTGGTGCTCCACGTTATGTAAGATGAATCAATCAAGGATGCCTCCAGGCCGACTCCTTTCACTTCTAACACCCACCAATGCCCCCAGGGAGAGGAGAGAGATCCCGAGGCCTGTGCCCCCTGGGAATGACGCTGCAGGGAACCTCACAGGTATCCCTGCAAGATCCACCACCCTGTCATCCAGTTCAGACCCCCCACGCCCCCATGCCTCCCTCCCTAAGCCCCAGCAAGGGTGCATACACGTCAATTCCTCCCTACACGTCAGCCCCTCTGCCCACCTTATGTGGATCCACACCACAGCCATGGCGACCTCTGCCACGGGGACAGCAGCAGTCCCCCACACCTGACCTCAGAGAGGGGTCAGCAGGACTCGAGCGTGGGACTCAGTAGAGACCATGAGAACTCTCTGCTGCAGAGGGAGAAGAGAACGAGATGGGTGGGACTCCCCATCCTTTTCCAGTCTATCAGATGGAACTTTTCCTCTGGGAATACAACAGCACAGGTCGGAGCCTCACAACCCTCCGGAGGGCTCGGCCTAGAGAGCCCTGCGTTACCTCCCAGGGAAAGTTTCTCAGCTCTCTCAATCCCTGTGAGTTCAGGCATCTTTTATATGAAAGAGGTAAACTAGAGACTCCAAAGGACAGGGTGGGCGGGAACAAGCAGGCTAGCAGTAACTCTGCTGCTGAAAGGAAGGGCAGGCCCGGGATAGGGTTGGTGGGGGGCTACACAGGGCCACTCATGGACTAGAGGTGGAGGCAGGAGGCAGGAGACACCACGCAGGGGCATCAAAGCACACTCAGCTGCAGCCCCAGCGCTCTGGGCTCAGCGGATAAACAAAAAATTAGCATTCGACTCCCTTCAACTAAGAAAAGCTCTTCGGAATTTCAGAGCCCCCCTCCCCTTCCCTTCATCTGATTGTTATCCACACCCCCACCCCACCCCTGCCACAAGCACACCCCCAACACATCCAAAACTAACATCGTTGCCCACCACTGCTGCAAACTGATCCATCCCTTGAAGCTGGGTAGCTGACCACAACCTCACAGGAGGAACCCGATCAGTTCTAGCCTGCGTTTTCCCCCTTTTGCTCCTTTTAGAAGCTTTGCAAGTTCACTGGCGGATATTTAAAGTTTCCTCTCGTAATTTCTTCCCGGTCGCATAAGCAAACATTAGCAGCCCCTCTACCACCCCACTGCCCTCCGAATGGGTGATTTTCCCTGTTCTCGTGTGTGCTCCGTTGTGGATGTGTGTGTGTGCGCGCGCGCAAGAATGTGCATGAAGCCGGCAGCCTCGCACGTAACCGCAGACCTAAAAGGAACACCAAACACATTTCACTTATGCATATACATTCCCTCGTTCTGGTAGCAGCCAGAAGCAAATCAATATTCTCCCCGCCTGGTCGGGAGAATGAAGTCCCAGCCATTCTGTCTGAACGCTCTCCCCTCCACCTGCAAGCCGCGCAGCAGAGCCGGCTCGGGGAGTCTGCGAGTCGCTAAAGCACACACTGCACAATTCCTGGGTCTAACGTAGGCAAATCAACAGCAAGCACTTACCTTGGAAGAGACACAGAGCGGCCAGCCCCGTGAAGATTGCCCAAGAGATAGAATTGTGCATTTTTGCCTGGAGGGTTTTCATGATTTTTTTTTTCTTCTTCTTTTTCTTCTTTCTTGTCAGATTCGGTTTTTTTTTTTCTTTCTTTCTTTCCTGGTAGACTGTGTTGCTCTCAAGCTGGTGCAAGGAGATTTAAATCCACTGTTTTGCTGAAGGACACAAGAAAGCCGAGGGTGTGAGAGAGTCTGACTTCTCCGTAATTACCTCCACTCATACTCTGGCACTGAGACACATTGTACAATCTGGCCCTGGACAGCCCTCCTACAAGCTGCAATCATTGGTTCTAATCCAAGGATTGACAAGAGCTACAACACACGCGCATAGACACACACACACTCACACACACACACTCTCTCAGGAATCATTTACTGGGCAAATCAGGCTAGCTGATTAAAGAGACAGGAGCCTGGAGAGAGAGAATGATAAATGCCACTTTGCCCCTTCTATATTACTTTCATTTTTTAAACTGACAGTGTCTGAGCCCCAAGCATCAGAAAATCCCTTTCCCCCTGGCATTCCTTGGCCTCCTGAACTTAGATTCCCTTTGCACTGGAAAAATCCCATAGCCAGGCATGGCTTACGGGAAATTTTAAAGGAACATTTTCATGCTTAGTGAAACTTGCGAAGCTGAGTCAAATTTCATTTGCTGGTACCTGTTTTCCTCTCTGATGGAAATATCATTCAATGACAGATTTTTTTTATCTCTCTCTCTCATCAACCTTTCCACTTAGTTGCCTTGAAAATAGTAAATAACTTTCTATTTTCTTCGTCTGTCATTCTCGTCTCAGATTATCTATGTTACTGCTATTTTTCATTCATTTTTTAAAAAAACTGATTTCCTAAGTCATCCCTGTGCATGTGATACCATGAAAAGGGATAAAGTATTTGGGACTTAAGAAGAAAGTCTGCAGTCTGAATATGCGGAACCTTCTTAAAAAAAACAACAACAAGATAGGAGTTCATTCAACCTGCGTTCATTAAAAAGAATAATATACATGTCCATGGTCTTATGAATACAGCAAGACAGATTTAAGTTAGCCAGCTGAAGGACTTTCTGAATGTAAACTTTGTATGCAGTTATAAGATGTCCTTAGAGAAGTGGAGGCATTCGTCTCCTTGGTGATAGGTAAGAATAAAAGCCAGACAGAAATAACTGAATGAATATAATGACCTCTTAAGAGATCTAATTCTAAGGCCTGTGAAATTGACTCCAATTTTTGGCTTCCTCTTACGAGAAGCAAGATTCAGAACGTGAACAAAAATTCTAGATGACACAGACCCTCACAGATCCTTCTTTGCCTGATTGTCACAGTCCTACCGCAACTACTGTTACATACATACAATATATTTGAAAAATATTCTTCCAGAATTAACTCCACAGCTAATTTTTATACTCACTTGTAACCCTCATAAAAAATTTGAAAATGAATATATTCTCAGACTACACAATAAACGTACTCATTGTCTATTTGTATTTCTGGGAACAGAGGTGACATGAACACAGCACTGCCCTTCTGCATGAGTGTAACAGGTGCAGTCTGCCATATGCTGTGTGGGGAGGGGAGCAGTGCCCTGGAGGGGAGGAGAGTACAGCGCCCCCTGGAGGTGTGCGTTACAGTGCCTGTTGAGGGGCGGGGCATACGATACCCCTGGAGGTGAGGGGTACAGCACCCTGGAGCTGTGGGGTATACAGCAATCAGGGAGATGTGAGGTACAGTGCCCTCTGGAGGGGCGGGGCGTACAGCATCCCCTAGAAGGGTGGGGTGCACAGCGCCCCCTGGAGGTATGGAACATCACTGCCCTCTGGAGGTGAGGGGTGTGGAGCATGATGCCCAGATAGGAAGGGGCCCTGCAGATCCTAGTTTCAGCTCTTCATGACTGGAAGAGCCATGGGTAGGTCATTTTACCTCCGAGAACTCTGGCTTCTGTCACGTAAAATTACAGAACTGGAATAATTTCTGTGATCCCTTTCAATTTTAAAGGTGTTTTAAGTTAACGTGTTTTTTTCCCTTCCATTAAGTTCTAATTCATATGTCTATCAAAATGTCCTTGATTTTGTGAGCTCCCAATGGACAAGAATTTTATCTATAGACCAGTCCTTTTGTGCAGCACTCAACACAGTGACATGTGTAATTAAATGCTTTAGAACAACCGTGACAGCAGGTGATAACGGTGCGTTACAGAAGGAAGGGTGGCTTCCTTTCACCACATTTCACTTCCCTCCAGAGTGACGATAAAGACTGTGGGTCACTGATAAGTCTTAGGTCCCAACCCAGAGAGGCAGAGACACTAACATTTGTAAATGTCTTCACCCTAAACTCCAAATCCTTGCAGTTACCACTTACCATGCACCCATATGTGTGACAACAATAAGAAATCAATCATCATGGTTGATATTTATTAATCATTTGTTCCACGCCAGGCATAGTGTTTTGTGTGTATTTTTCTCATTAAATCCTCACGACCTATAAAGTGGTGCTGTTATCACCCCCATTTTAGCACACTGATGTGGACAAGCTTGTCCATAGCCACCTACCTTTAAGGAATGGAGTCAGGATTAAAATTTAAGAATTTGTGTTAGGTGGACCTCAAAAATAACATCCTATGCTAAATACTCGGAGAGACCCACATAGCTATCAGACATCTGTACGCATAACCTTTTAGCTAATTTTTGTTTATTTATTTATTTATTTATTTTGGCGGGGCTGGGTTTGAACCAGCCATCCTCCAGCATATGGGGCCAGTGCCCTACCCTTTTGAGCCACAGGTGCTGCCCCCTTTTAGCTAATTTAATGACATATGAAATTACAAAATAAGAAGTCTTAAGAAACAACACACATGTTGATACAGAAAACATATGGTATTTTGTGAAGCCCTGTGGAGATGGTAGTATTTGTGCAGAGTCTGAATATGAGGCAGAAGGGATAGGACTTGGGGCAGAGGATACCATCAATTAACAACTAGAGTTGGAAATACACAGGTGGATGTGGGGTTCTGCAGACCAGTGAGTGGTCTTCCATCTTACTTATCCTGCTGTTTGACAAGATTAAAAGATAATGACCCCTAGCACCAGGTCTGATCCTTAGTAGTTACTCTCTACACAGAGGTAAGGTAACCATGTCTGGTAACTGGCAGGCACAGACCCCTGTTGAAGTGGCTTGTTGACTGATGACACAGACTGGGGCTGGTCCAAATCCCAGCTCTGCACCTCAGGGCTTTGGGGCTCGGGCTGAGTCATCTCAGCTCCATGTCTGACACGGGGCTAGCAATTGTGCTTTTATCCCACCGCTAACTAATCACATATCACAACCATCAACTAGCTGTCATTTATTTTACTGCCTTTGACTGAATTGAGATGGATGTGGCCTAGCATGTGTCCCTAGGAGAAGCTATCTGTACTCGGGATCTGAGACTCCTGGACACAGAGGCTGCCGCATTATGCATTGTGCATTCACTGAGGCAAATACATCCTCAGAGATGACTGAACCAGAAGTCTGATTTGGGCTCTGAAGGCTGCTAAATGCTGAACTATCTGGAGAATGATAGCTCCTTCAATGCTTGAATTTACCACCCAGAGTAAAATTTCCCAATGGCCTCCATGTTTCTCAAAAGCACATCGTTAACCTCCTTCTAGTCAAGGCAGCTTTTCCTCCCCTTTGTCATGGGGTTTAACACAATGTCACCAACACAGGCCTGTTGGATTATTTAGCAGCTCGTTGCTATAATTCAAACAGGCCTACCCTATGCTTAATGAAACAGGAGACATCTATGGAGTTCCAATTCTTCCTTTCCATTTTCCATTCTAGTCTTGGGAAATATCAGGCTTGGAGATTGGAATCTCTATTGCTGTAACTTCTCCCAAAAGTAGGTACTTTGGTCTTTCCACTTGGGGGTGGCTTGTGGCTATGGGTCAGGATTTCTCTAACGAGTCGAGGCAATGACTAAAGAACCTCTGATTGGGGGAAGCTGTGATTGGAAGGGGACACTTTGAAATCACAATTCCTTACTCAGCAATCAGGGCGCCTTCCTCTGACTTACAGGCTCGAGTACTTCTTCCCATCAGGTGTCTGTGGGACTCACTTTGCCTCTTGCATTACCCAGCTTTATGTTATGCACCATTTACTTCCCAGTTCATGGGTCAGCTACTCTGCAGAGGGGGATGAAAAGCCTAAGACAAAATTGATGTCAGGAGAGGGACCTCGAATTCTAGGCAGAATGATATTCTCTGGCTCTCCGCACTCCTTGAAGTTAAGAGAACTTTACTACAGAAATGATTCTTTCTGTTTGCAGAAAAGGAGTAAGGAAGGGGCATAAGAAATAAAGGATAAGGATGGGGAAACAGATGAGGTCTTTAACTTCTGAGGAGAAGGCAGCCGGGATCGCATTTCATAAACCTTTCATCATGCGGCAGCTTGAGATTCTGCACTGCATGAGATGAGCGAGCACAAATAGCTGTAAACTGCCCCGGTGCGCACCTGTCACCTTCCCCATCCAGACACAATAAGTCTAGGAAGGTCACGGTGGGACCTGGCCGCCCTGCTGTCCAAATCCCAGCTGAACCCTGATGGCAGCCTGAGGAGAAAGGACGTGCCATGACACACACACGGCCCGGGAGGGGGATGAAGAGGAGGCGGCTGTGGGAGGTGCCCACACGGGAGGGAGGAAGGGGTGTGGAGCTGTGTTTTTTATTTCTCTCAGCTATTATGGAAAGAGCTGCAGGAGCTTAAATCTAAAGAGCAGCGCTGAAATAATGTTCAGGACTTAACAAAAGTGGCCACGCTGCCGCTCTACCGTCCCCACCGCTGTGGCCAGCCTGTGCCCAGGCGCCGTGCAGTGGCTGATCTCACATGCCTGGGGACGAGGGAGCAGGCCTGCCCTCCCACGTCTGGGGTTGAGCGGGTTCAGCTTTCACTTACAGTGTCCCTTCAGGGAGGGCAGAAGCCACGGCAGGGAGAAGGCAGTCTCCGGGTTTAAAGGGACTCTCCCTGGAAGGGGCGGCCGCAGCGGCCATCTTGGACGGGCACCTGCGCGGCTGCTTCTCCTGGGAACAGGATGTTGGAACTGTGTGTGGCTCTATTTTGAGAATTTAGAGCGGCAGATTTCCTGATTGTCTAAACTAACATTAAAATGAAAGTGTAACTCTGAACACCTCAGAAATGAAAGACACAGAGACCTAAGGCCTAAGTTCTATGAAAGGCGAGTTCTCAGTATTTCTTTAACTGAATTATAGGCAAAGTCATCTGGCCTTGATTTCTATAAGTTGTCATTATCTCAAAAGGAAGCAGGACGATACAGTCAGGTAACAGAGTTTAAGTTTTAAAATCAGAAGACCTGGCGTTGAGTCTTTTTCTATTCATCAGTGTCTATCCTGGGGTACCCAATGTTCTAGTCTCATCCCATCCCATCTCATCTTAAAAGAGACAGTACTAATATCTCCTTGGTAAAGTTACTGTGGATTAATCAAGATGGACCCTGTGAGAGTCCTGGCAAAGTGACTAACCCACATACACTGGCTCCTGGATTGGTCAGCTTGCTTGAGAAAACAATTCCCTGTGCTGGATAATGTCTGTATTCGAGAAGAATGTCACAGAGTCACTGCCTTTAGGATGATAATTTCCAAAAGTTTTCTCTGGGTTCTGTAGTGGACTGGGTGACTATTATTTTTGGATGCTGTAAGCACTCTGGGCTCAGCTCCATGTGGTTTGATGGGTACTTCTATGCTTTCGCCGTGACAGTGGGCACAGGATGCTGGCCTGGGCAACCAGATTCTTTCTTCCCAGTTTTCTAGGTTTCTTTGGGAAAACGGAACTGTAATTAGGAACCATCTCACCTGACATGGGGAGAATATCTATAAGAAAATGGAGCCAATAGAAAGGGAGGTAGAAGGAGAGGCCATCATTGCCAGTAGAACAGGTGGCGCTAGACACTCCCCTCCAGAATTCCTGGTTCCCTTATTTGCTTCAGTTAGTCTGAATTGAGTTTCTGTCTCTTGCAGCTAAGAGGGTCTGGACTAGAAGGGTCCATGTGGAGGGTCCTGAGTAGCAATATCCTTTCTTCTCTTCTGTTCCCACATGACTTCCCCTGCAAATGTCTAGATACGATGTGAAGCTTGAGGGAAAACAGTAATTCAGGCAGAGGTGTTAATAAATGCCCTTCATTAAAAAAAAAAATGAGTAGCCAGTTACCAAATTCAAATTAAAATAAAGTCTTAGATGGAGTCACAAAAGTGTCCATGGATGAACCAGATCCCTCCTCCTCTAGAGGTCAGGGGTTCCCAGGGGTAAGGGAGTAAACCAGCATTCAATGTGAACATCTCCTGTGTGTTATTATTTAACCCTCACAGCGTCCCTAGAAAGTGAATACTATCATCCTTAATTTGCAAGTCAAGAGGTCAGATAACTTATCCATAGTTAAATAGGTTGTAATTGATATTTCTAGAGCTTAATATGGTAGAATGCATAATGAGTCAAGTCATTCCCCTCGACAAGCTTCCCCTGACCCTCTGGACTCAGACAGCTGCCCACCCTGTGCTTCTCCTAGTCCAGCCGGGCAGACTGTGGGACAGTCATTTAGCTCCATCAGCTCTCATCAGGTCACACACACATGCAACTCAGGTGCACACGGGCCCTAGAAACCTCGTCTTTGCAGTCTGCTGCCCATGAGGCAGTTGAGCAGAGTGTGGAACAGTGGTTGGAATCAAGCTCAGATTGAAAGGAGGGTAGGAAGCTTCTTGGGGCACCCAGCACAGACCCATTGACCTATGTTGAGGCTGATGCCCTATTTTTCAATAAAACATCACTACTACTTTCAGCCGCTTCTTTCTGTAAACATATGTACTTTGAAGACTTTATGGGGAGGAATAATCTGGTCTGAGGAAGGATTTATGTATTTTTCAATCATTTAGCCTCATGAAAATGGAACCAACAAAGAGAGAAGTAGAAAGCCAGAGGAGAGGTCTTCGTTAATACTGATTAAAAACAT
The DNA here is from genome assembly GCF_000181295.1 of Otolemur garnettii. Classification (NCBI taxonomy): domain Eukaryota; kingdom Metazoa; phylum Chordata; class Mammalia; order Primates; family Galagidae; genus Otolemur; species Otolemur garnettii. The sequence goes on along the minus strand of NW_003852492.1, from coordinate 4,646,613 downwards.
GCTCACCTCTGACAGCTGTATTTGGGGAAAGACTTGATGGTGAACAGAGTATGAGGACCCTTTCATCAGTATCCCACACTGTTACTTTACACTAAGAAGTGGTGTCCAGAGAAGAGCAATCACATGCTGAGCTTCATAGAAGCAGAACTTGGAATGGAATCACCTCATCTGGATCCTGCTCCAATATTGTTTCTTATATTCTGCAATGTATGTGAATGCCATAGTTCAAGGTTTGACTGGACAACCCTTTGTATAGCCTCCTCACCCCAAGAAATTCTCTCCAACATGTTTACCCTAAATCATATTTCTTTGTAACTGAAAGGTCTAAGTCTCTAAAAATGCAACCATACCTGGAAGGGATAGACAGATTAAGCTGTTGTCTATCAGTGAAAGCTCAGGGTTTCAGATTCTTTACAGAGCACTGGTAATGAAAGGAAAGAGAAGAGTGAGACCAGAAGAGCTTTGGGTATATGGCATGTGGGGAGAGTAGGGCAGAGGATGAGGATGAGGATGAAGACCAGAAAGACTGGGTTTGCTGGCGATGACCACTGTCTTGGCTTCCCTTGTAATTCTGACGGTTGCTTTCCCAGAGAGGAGATGGGAGATGTGGAGAGAGGAGGGCACGGGATAATGCTCATGGGTTGCCCCCACTGTAAGCGACACTGAAGACTTTTCAAGCGTGGGGGAGTGTCGATGGGAGGTGGCTAGCCTGGGCAGCAGTGGCTATTCATCACAGACATTTGACGGATTCTAACCCACAGCAGAATATGGAAGAGACATATAGAGGCTTAAAACCCAATCATGTGTCACACTGAAGAATAATGGTACTTTCTGCTAAGAGTATGTATATATTTTTAATTTCTGAGAGAATTAAGTGCCTATAAAAGGTGTTGAATTGGCAGCCTAGAAAGCTAGAGCCCATGATTTATGCCCAGAAGAGGAAAGAGTGAGATAGTTACCTGAGTCATTCTCAAGTGCTGTGAGCCACTCACCCATATCCTTTGCCCTTTGTCCGGCTAACAATTGTGATCTATTGTCCACCACGGAGGTCCTTCCTGCCATATTGCATAGGCCTTAGATTAGGATGCTATTAGGGCTACATGGCAGGGGGATCAAGTAAATGAATGCTGAGGTCCTTGGCAAAGAAAGTCTGCAGTGAGCTACATCTATGGACAGATTGACAACACTAACATGTGAGTGTTTCTCTCGAACTTGTCTTTCTGTCTTTGAAGTACCTTTGCATACATAGTCTCTTTCCTGATTTTCTTCTTAAGTACTTATTTAGCAATGCTTTTCACTGTCATTTTTGTTTTAGGATGGGAGACTGAGGCACAGAAAATGGCAGCACGTTAGAACTGGAAGCAATCTCAGAAAAGTGACAGGGCTAAAAATAGCACCCACACTTCCCAGCTTTCAGGGAAGAGAGAAACTCCTAGTCAAAAATGATTAGGCAGCAGTGGACGGGGTGGAACCCAGGTGTCCCAGATCCCTACCCTCTTCCCACCCTCACCTTTATCTAATACAGAACACAAAAGAAAACACACACAGATAATGTGATCACAGTGATACAAACGTTAATAAAAACAGTGCCTGATGGGAGAAGGAAGTCTCTCTCCAGATAGATTAGAGGCCTAGAGGCAGAGGAGATAGCGTGGCCACTGAGGTGAGGCAGAACTGGCTTCTTCCCCTAGGTTCCCACGTATACACAGCTTTTATTTACAGGACACTAAGCTGGCTGAGCCTCGGATGCCCCATTAGTGAACTGTGGGGAGGAGAAAAAATCTCACAGGATTAAGTGCAGCATGTATGTAAAGCCACTGTGCTCAGTAGGCTCAAGGTATATCTTACATCTCCTACTAGAGGAGCCTTGCTTTTTTCCATTAGGTAAAGGAATCATTTTTAAGAAAATAAAAGATTTTGCATTATGATATCAATTACTGGTGGGGGAGGTGGCTCTAATTTTGATTTCTTCTTCTTCTTTTTTTTTTTTTGTCTTTTTAAAAATTAAGAGCATGTTGTTGACCTACTGGATGAGGTAGCCTTTAGGACATCTTCCTTGCTTTTAGTCAAGGGAAGATTTAAGGAAGCAGCATATATTGACAAAATATGTAAACGTTGACTACTAAAACATGGGTAAGTGATTCCAGCTGGAATATTGTGCCCTACGTCTGTCTCATTCAAAAGGGAGGTCTGTCTGTTCATGGGAGAAGAGGAAATTTGGGGGAAATGCACACTTCCTGCCACTGTTAAGAAAACCAGGCACACTTACCTGGTGCAGCCTGCTAGAGCCATCGAAATATTACTGTGCTGCTGCCAAGGCCTCTGTGGGGAAAAGTGGCTTTAACAAGCATGTTTGTGTTTGATGTTATTAGAAATGAAATGTTTGTAGAAATGTCACTGCACAAGTAAGGCACCTACATGGGGCAAGGAAGTGTGGTTCTTAATAAAAGCTGAAAGTACAGCCTCTCTCTCTCACATGCACTCTCTCCCTCCCTCTCTCTCTTTCTCTTCTGGGTACGTGGTCTCCATTTACAATAGTAGCTCCACCATCAGCATATGTGGAAATGAAAATGCTGGCATCATAGCACAGAATTTTCATGTTTATGTTGCTTGCTTAGGACACAATACTCTCCTTACAAGTGGCGTAAGTGAGCAGCCATGAGTGATAAGCACTCTCGAGGGGACCCAGGAGAGCTTCCCCTTCACCCTCGTGTGCAGCTACTGATGGCAGATAACGTCTCACTTCACGAGAGTTTTGGTCATACTAAACAAAATGCTGACTGTTTTTACTTCCTCTAACTATATTAATAGCAGAGAGCTTTCTTGTGTTTCTCTGTCAAGTTGGAGAGACTTGAAGATGTGTATTCATAAATCATGCTATCAACAGCACTTGTTGTGTGCCGGCTCTGTCCAGGCATCGTGACAGACTCTGTGTCTTATCTAAATGTAGTAACCATTTATCCCTGCCATTCCAGAGGATGGCGTGCATTTTTTCATTCCCTGTATTACTGTTCAGTACTTATTTCACACTCATTCTGAGAGAGATACTTTCCAACTACTATAAATAGAACTATAGGTATCAATGATTTATTTCCTAAAATTGCTCACAGTTTAAGTGGGAATCTGACCTGTGGTTATAAATATAATGGCTATTTAATTAATCAAGATAAGGAACCCTGACACAAAGCAAAAATTCTAGAATTTCAGTAAAGTAAAGCAATTCTTTTTATAAACTCATATTAAGATCCATGTGGGGACAGAGGGAAAAATTTACAAAGGTCCAAGTAAGGCAATGGCACTGAGATAGCAGCCCAAGTCGGGTTCTAGAGATGCTTCCCGTATGGTGTGATGCTGGAAGGTGCCTTTCACTGGATACTGACAAACATCAGTGCAGTTTTATTGAACATAATGGGTATTATAAAAAATAGTGAAGGAGAGATGGAAACGTTTCCTAAGTGCCAAAGTGATACAGAAGAAAGTAATAGCAGAGTAGAAAGAAACCAGTATTATTTTTCATTCAGTCTAAATCATTAGTGTTGTTGTGGTTTCGTAAAAATAAATAATACTTAACATCTTAAACTCAAATTCCAGATATGCTTGACATGAGCAAGACCAAGGGTCTTGCAGCATAGACAAGAGTGGAACAAGGGACCAGGAAGAAATAACAAGCTGAGATTGTGTTCTTAGAGAAAGAAAAGGTATAATGACTAATCTAAATAATTTAAAAAAAATACATTCAGTTCAGTGTGTTAAGGATAAACGGATAATAATGGAGAAAAACTGAAAGATAATGTATAACTTCCAAAGGAGTCAGAAGGAATAAAAGAGAAAGAGAGAAATACAGATAATTTTTAAAATATAGCAAAAGTCTGAGACAGTTAAATAAGCAATTGCAATGGTAAATAGAAAATAAAGAAAGGCAGATGACTAAATATTCTCCCATCTTAGTGCTCCCAACAAATGTCAATGTATCAACTTTATTAAAGCATAGAGATTTGCAGATGGGAAAAAATATAATTTTAGGCTATTTGTAAAGGTACATACAAAATAAAGCAATACAGAAGTTTTAATAATATGCCTAGAATGCAATAACAAAAATAGGTAAATGACACTACTATCAAAATAAATATAAAGCAAGGTGAAAGGATGCACCATGAGGAAAAAATGAAGCATTCACTTATAGAATAAATAGTATAATCCACAAAGAAGAAATGATAGTCACGAGCTTTAGTTAAACTAAGAAAATGTAAACGCAAGAAGAATCGGATAATTCTATAATGGAAGTAAAAATATTAATGCTACTGCAACTCTCAAAAAATAAAAGCACAAATAGGATGAAAAAAATAAACAGAGATTTTAATAACAAAATCAACATTCTGAAAATAAGCAAATGAGTAAGACAGATGAAAGGATAGACAGATATAGAAAGAGACAGACATAGAGAACAAACAGAAAATGCCCAACCTTTTGAAACACAATGGAATTTTCACAAATAGACCATCTTCAGGTAAAAAAAAAAAAAAAAGCAAACAAAAACCAATATAATTTAACAACCAGAATTTTACAGGCCCCATTCACAGAATGAAGCACAATAAACTTAAAAATTAACTAAGAAATAGGGGAAGCTAGGTACTTAAGAAGAGAAAAATCTTGGTTTAACAGGGATAAATGAAAATTACAAATATTTATGAAAGAATGAGAACATTACATATAAAATCTTATGGAGTACGGCCAGAGGAAATTTATAGCCTTTAAGGACATTGTTAGACAAGAGGAAAATTTAGAAATAAATTCAACAGGCATATGTGTTTGTTAGGGATATTTCTACAAATAACAAACAAAAAATATATATTAATATTAATATTTTATCTTTTTATATCTATTTATATTTTATATTTTATACATATACATTTATTTCTTTGCTTGTTATTTTTATATACACACAGTACCTTAAACAAAGAAAAACAGTTGTTTTTCTTCACCTAAAAAGAAGTCTAGAGGTAAGCAGATTGGCATTGGCTCAGTGGTTCAGTGATTACGCAATATCATGGCCAATGGCTTTGCAATTCTTTCTATCTTTGGCTTCTCTCTTAAGATGCCAATTGGTTTGCCAGACATTCATCCATATTCCAAGCAGGGGAAAGGAGAATATGAAAGGGTTTGTCTGTGTTTGTCTACCTCATTAATCAGGGAAGCAAATATTACCCCCTCAATAAACAAAATAAACCAATAACAATTAAAACAAACAAACAAAAAAAAAAAACAGTAGTTCTCTTTGGCCAGAATCACAGCAATGGTCAACATTGGCCACCAGGGAAACTTGAAAATAAATAGTAAAGTCAATGGAAGCAATGAATAATCATAAAAGAAGGAAGATCTAAAAGGAACCAAAACAGAAAACTTGATCAATAAGAATAAACTGGTTATTTGAAAAGACCAATAAAATAGATAAAATTCAGGTTAGTCTGGTCAAAGGAAATATATTATCCAAGCAGCATTAGAAATAAGAGAGAAGGCAAGAATTAAATTTTAAATATTGGGAGAATGCCAGGTACAACTCTAAGCCAATACTTTTGAAAATCTAGATGGAATAGAAGATATTTTAGGAATATGGAATTGTCAATATTGATTTAATAGGCAGAAAATGAATATAATAACCATCAAATGCATTTCAAAGCGTATCTATCTATATATTAAAAGAATATAACGGAGTCTCATTATACAAAATCACCTACAGTCCAAATTATCTTTTAAAATTTCTCAGGAGTCCAGCATAATCAATTTCTTTTTTATCCAGCATTGGAAGAGTTCATTGGGTTTACCTTAGATCGATTAAAAATAAAGTGGCTTGTGGAATTTGGTGGCCATGTTGTATGAAAATATATTATCTTTCATCTTAGAATTATATTCCTTTTTACAAAATAACGCAGGAATGGAAGCCAATGGTAGTGTATCTCTCCTGTTATCTTTACTATGATTTGGAAGAGTCTGGAATACAGAGTTTGCACTGTATTACTTCTGTTTACTTCTATAGGATTTTAAATATAATGAAAATGGAATTTTAGATCAGTGGGGGGGGGGAGATAATTGACTATAGAATAGATGGGGCTAGAACAATGACAACTGTCTATCCCAAAAGAGGTAGGCTAGAGATGAAGAGAGAGAAAGAGAGAAAGAGAGAAAGCGTGTGCCCGTGAGAGAGAGAGAGCTTCCTTCTTTTCTTAATCTTGTACCCAAAAAGTTCATTTGAGATGCATGAAGAGCTTACAGTAAAGAAAAAAGCTCTAAAGGTTTGAAGAAAATATCAGAGAATATGTTTTTAATTTATATATTGGGAAGTTTTTCTAAGAAAGATACAAAACCTAGAATTTATCAAGGAAAAGATTGACAGGTTTTGCTGTACAAAAATTATAAATGTCTGGCTGACAAAAGACTCCATAAACAAAGTTAAAAGACCCGCCCCTCCCCCACGGACCCCATCCCATCTTGGCAGCAGCCAAGATATCTCTGTTCCCCTGCCTCAGAGAACAGATGACACAGCAGAATGCAGAGAACAAAGGAGTCGGTTCTCAGTGTTTGAATTTCAAAAGCCCAGGACAAGGCATAGAAAAACTATTTGGAAAAATATGTTTGCAGCAGTCTCATCTCAGGATTTGATTGTCTTGATTCTCAATCAAGCCTCTATTGGCTGGGGAAGCCGAGGGATTGAGAGAGAAGCCAAGACAGCTGAGAACTCAGTGGGTGCATGAGAAAGAGATTCTGCCCCAACCCCCTCCCAGGGACCGAGCCCGGCTTTGCAGGGGCTGTGTGTATGGGAGAGGGTGGTGTGCCAGTCGCAGAAACTCAGAGACACACAATCTGACTTCTTTTCCAAAGTGGAGCCCAGGGAGGAACAGAACCCAGTGTCCCTATTCCTTCCCCCTGAGCCCCGTGCTGTGGGAGTGAAGAGGCGTGAAGAAGCCTGTGTGGTGTCTTGGTGGACGGGCATGACACATTCTTCCAGATTTCCCCCATACTGAACGTGCACAAAACCAGCAAATCATCCCGGGGCACCCAGTCATGGCCCTGAGCAGAAAGGAAAGTCACCTTGAGAGGGGACAAAGGATGACGCAGCTGTAAGCTGAGCAGTATGAACCAGAGGAAATAAATAGGGTTTTCCTCAGGAAGTGGCAGCGTCTGAGGACCAGCTGCATCCCGCCATCCACACCTCTGTCCTCCCGGGTCGGGAACCTGGACCCAACTGAGGGAAAGCCCCAGGAAGCTCGGTGTGAGGTTCAGCTTCTGCCACCTAGTGGAGGGGCTGAAGTCAAGTTAAGTCAGAGAAAATTCCAGCTTCCGTGAGTTTGGCACCATGACACTGAGCAATGATTTGGTACCTGGAATATGTAAGGAGCCTCCACATGTCATGAAGATACAGACAGACCACCTGCTGCAGGCTGGTGTCTCTGAGAGGCCCACCCTGAGATGGAGTCTACTGTGCTAGAGGCTGCAGGTCAGGTATCAGGCCCCGAGAAGGGGAACAGAAGGAGGGTCCGCAGAATTGGAGCTGTGAAGATGGCCTGGCCACACGTAGGCTGGTCCCATGGGGACTTCAGGAGCTCAGCTGTGCCATCTGGATTATCGTACACAGGGCTGGAATGTCCAAGCAGCTACACCTCCCTCCCATTCCATTACTGAATGTAGTCAGAGCAGAGTGACATTGGGCAAGGGGGCTCTCAGCAAGGCAGGTCATCCTGAGGGGCTGGCACAGCCCCCAGCTGGGCAGCCTCCACGCCCACAAACACCCCGATAGAAAGACAGGCAAATGATGGACAGTACATAGAAAGATGAACAAATAAATAAATAAACATTTAAGAATATGTTTGAGCTTACTAATAAACAGAGATCTTCCATGTTAAACAATAATGAGATTCTCTACTCTGCCCCCCACCATGGATTGGCAATATTTAAAAAAAAATATTGATTGGCTCAGCGCCCATAGCTCAGAGAGTTGGGTGCTGGCCACATACACCCAGGCTGGCAGGTTCGAGCCTGGCCCTGGCCTGCTAAACCGCAATGACAACTGCAACCAAAAAATAGGCATTTTGGCAGGCGCCTGTATTCCCAGCTACTTGGGAAGCTGAGACAAGAGAATCACTTAAGCCCAAGAGCTTGAGGTTGCTGTAAGCTGTGATGCCACGGCACTCTACCCAGGGCAACATGGTGAGACTCTGTGTCAAAAAGAAAAAAATATATTGATAACATCAAGAATTTGGGAGGATAAGAGAACATTTTACACACTGTCACGCAGTGTCAACTGACATTTTAAGTGTGCATCCCTTTGAATCAACAGTTGTCTTCCTGGTCCTCTACTTTGGAGAACTATGCAGGGACCTGATGAACTGTCCACAGTGTGTTTACTTTAGGCTGTCTGTAATCATGACAACGAGGACTACTTAGATGTCCACAAGAAGAGGTACTTTTAAAGTACATTTTTGTTCTTCTACTGTGTAGAATGCTGCCCAGTTGTTGAAAATAATCAATGTATCTATAAGTATTATGGCTTAGGGCAGTGATTTTGGACAAGTATGCCAAGGCGCACTGCTGTGCCATGAGAGGATCTTAGGTGTGCCATGAACATTTTTAAAGATAATTAATTATTTTCAAAAGAAGTTCAAAGCACAGAATGTATACTCTTTTTTTCACTCTGCTTTTTGATCAACGTAATTTAAGCTTGCCACAGAAGCTTAACTACAGGTTCGAGAATGCTGTAAGATACAAAAGGCTGAAATACACTGGCTTAGAGCATGCTTCACTAATGTGCAAATACGCGCAACTGCATAATAAGAACAAGGAATAATAGATACAGTATCCTGTTTATTGATAAAAGACAAATGTATGTATTTATTGAGCGGGATAGAGGTAAATCACCAGACAGATAGTGGTAAGGAGGGACTTTCGTATTTTACTTTGTATATTTCCGTGTTCGTGATTTGAAAATAGGGTCATGACATATTTATATAGATCTGAGACGCTTGCATCAAAAAGATTAGCAGAAAATATTTGCTTTTGTTTGAATTGGTTTTTTAAAAAATCAGGCTGAGTTTTGTAGGATTTAATGCCCTCTGCACTTGTTCCCAGCTCCTGACCCTTTAGGGGGCCTGGAAACAGCATGGAGGGTGAAATCCACCTTCCTTATTTGCCCTCAGGGAGGCATCCCCCGGCTGGTGGGGAAGGCAGGGCAGGTGGATGGCAGGGGTGTGCCATGGAGGCAGGGGAAGCAAGGAGCCCAGGAGCTGTGGGACCATCCCTGGAAAGACCGTGGGCCTGTTAGATGTGAACGAGAAGAGAAACAAACCAACAAGGCACTTAGTGGAGCAGTTTGGACTCATCCACATCTTCCCACTTAGGAATCTGTCCTTTGTCGGGATTTCTTTAGCAATACATCTGTGTCTCCCTTCAACGCCACCACCGTCTCTCAAAGGACAGAGTTTGTTTTAACCTGCTGCATCCCCCAGCAAGTAAGAAATACACTGATTTTGTGAATGGATCCATCGCTCCCAACATTGCCTTTGTTAGCTGAACTCCCCGGTATGCCGGGGACCACTCAGTGATGTAGGAGGGAGACAAGGGGTTCCTCCGTTTAAAGCACCTGCTCTAAGGCCACACGGCAAAGCTGAAACAACTGCCATTCTTAATGACATTGTGTGTCTGCTGCAGTGAATTCATTCTGAGCCGTTTTATAAAAGGGATGTTTCTGTAAGATGAGATGGTGGCTCTCTGATCTCCAGTCAGGGGACACTTGCTAAAGGAGCTCAGTGTGAGAGACAGCAGGTATGTGAGGAAGTCGGCATGTGTCCTGCGTGTACAGGAGGCCTTGCAGGAACTCTTTGAGGCATGAATTGGGAATGACATGAGTGGGAGAAAGAGAGGAGGAGATGAACAAAGAGACATTTTGCTGAGCTTTAGCAAAAAACCAAGAGCGGCACACAGAACAGGACAAGGAAGGAAAGCCAGGGCGAAAGGGCCGGCTCAGACAGCACAGTAGACTGTGCTGGAGGGAAGCAGGCGGGGGTACCAGTAAACCACTGGGCGGGGGGTTAGCCCCAGCACGGCTACTTGGAAGAATAAGAAGCTATGCATGATGGACAGGCCAAGATGAGGCACCCAGTAGATGATCGGGCCCTTGGAGCAGTGCCCGGGCTAGTTCTGAGCATAAAGCATGTTGGATGAAGCTCATCCAAACCCACACCCCCCTGGCTGGTTGGATACACCTTTGGTTTCGTTCAGAGTTGCTGAATCAGGCCCTTCCCATGCTGAGAAGCTCCCTGAATGTATTCTTGGCTGCTCCTGGAAAATCCCTCAGTCTTCTGGCCGTTCTGTGCAATTCTGTAATTGTGCCTTCTCTAATCACTGAAACCCTGGTAGCTGGGGAAAGGCAATATTTTTACATGGGCCATTTTCTGACAACCATGTTCCAGGTACCAGGAGACTGCTTGAGCCTTCCAAGATGCTTTCAGCGACACAGACAGCGGCATCTTTCTGAGACGCCTCCTTCTCTGCACTCCTCCACCGGAGGGAAAGCTCCCCGAGGGCAGGGATATGTGGGACTTGTTACTGTCCTCCAGTTGCTAACACGGCATTTGGAAAGGAGTCAGTGTTTTTTCTCTTTCAGTTTCTCTGCACTTTATTTATTCTGTTTCCCCAAGCAAAAATGGCCTCCTTCATGAAGGTGATCAGTGACAGCCGTGTGTTCATATGGACCGTGTCATGCCAATCTCTTTTTTCATAGATTCCCTACGACCATTATCACCCGCATCAAACATTTTGGAATGGAGTTATAATCCTAAATTGTATTATATCAAGGCTTTCTTATGTCATGTGAGGGTCTTCTGCTCTGCAGTAACTATTTGACCCAAATGGAGTCACTTAGCCACACTCAGCCTGTTTCCTCACCTGGAATATGAAAAGAAAATTACATATCTCACAGGATGTTTGCTGAGATTCAAAGAGATAGCACGCAAGTGATGGACAGAGGGGAGGAGGTCGGGCACATCAGCTAACCTTCCTTTCCCCAGATTAGGGCCGCGTTCCAGGAACACCTCTGCCTCACACAGGGCTGGATTCCAAGCAGCAGCATCGTGGAATTAACAGAATTTCAGGTTTAAGAGGGGCTTAAAGCGTATATGTTTCAATGGATTTCAAACCATTTTTATTATTTTATATCTTGATATAAGATGTGAATTATGTACGTATGCATCCCGAAACTTTTTACTCTTTTCTATTCTATTATTTAAAAAATAAAAAAGCTGACCAGGTCCCAAGTAAGTTGCTTTCATGACCAATAATGTGTCATGGCTTTCATTTAGAAAAATGGCGCTCTGATTCCAGGTTAACCAGCCAGAGATTATGCATATCATCTCTGTGTCGCCCAGCCCTGCACCCATCTACTTAGCTAAGTAATACCTGCAACCAGGTAGTGTGCCAAGTCCAAGGTACTTAGTGTAAAGTGATGCGGTCGGGCTGCGCGTCCCGCACAGCTGTAGGTGTGTGCCAGACAGCATGCAGGCAGCCTGTTCCTCACCCCTGGAGGAGAGGCTTGTTTGGGCCTTTCAATTATGCATGCCTCTTTTGTGAGGGATCTGCCTAAATGAAGTGGCTGCAGCGGGAATACCCATGAATTCTTCATAAGTGCAGGCGAGGGAACGCCCCCAGACTTCACTCCACCATGCCTTCCAGATGTGATCTTCATCATTCCTCAGGCCCTCACGCTCGCAAACTCTGCTGGGATGTGTGTGAGTAATTGGGGTGTATGCATCACTGCCAACATGTCTTGCTAGCCTAGGACTGGGAGCTGCTCCATGCCAGGAGACCGGCAGAGAAGGCGGGCCTCAGGTTCTCTGTAGGGAAGGGATTCCCAAGAGGTCTTGGAGACAGCGGTGCCCATTTGCTTCCAGACTAGCAGAGAAGAAATCCTTCCAGCAAACACATTCTGTTTCCACAAAACGTAACCGGACCTAATTGCCAAAACGTGCCTTAAGCCCTGTGTGAGGAAAGGGGAGAGGTTCAGTGGTCTTCTGCTGCGGTCAGCCACCATCCCATTAAAGGCAGAGAGGACTCCAGCTGAAGATGCAGAAGTCCAGGTAACTCCCTTTCCCCAGCAGAGGCGTGGGTTTGGCGACTGGGTTGGAGAAAAGTCCTGCCCTTTTCTTCCTCATTCAGGGAGAGCCTGAAGTTGTGGCTGCTTATAAAAGAGACTTAGACTAAAGACAAGAGAGACAACTTCCCAAGAGTTCTGTTTTGTTTTGTGACCACTGCCAAAAAATGCAACCCAGGTGGCTCTCTCGTGAGGACCTGTTGGGTTGCTAATAAAACAGCCAGGAAGGACGGGCCAGGTAAGATGTGACCTGGACTAGGTGCCTCAGCTGACGTTCTGGCCAATGTTCATTGACATAGCAAACAGGATTTTGAGTGGACTCAATTGGGGCAAGTCCATTCAAGAAATTAATATAATACCATTATATTAACAACTTATTTTGGTCAATACTTTATTATTCATGGCCAAGGTGGGGAGCTCTTCTAACTTCTAGCCCTTGAGCAGCTCAACAGAGCCCCATGAGAGGGACATGCAGCTGTGATTAGACACTTCTGGGGGAGAAAGCTGAGCTCTGGAGACCTTGTGTGTTCACAGTGCACACTCTCTGCAGAGTGCTTGCGTGCTTCCTGGATGGGCACACAGAGGACGCAGACTCAGGCCTCCTGAAACATTTCTAGACTCTGACTTCATTCACCTGTTCTCCAGAGCACTGAGAATTGGTTAAAGATACAGTCTTCAAAGGGAGCCGTCTGATGTCTTGGCAACTTACTAGGATTCACATGCAGTTCTAACAGCCAGCACACCCCAGTGTGGGCAGAGGAGAAGGACAAGGTCGGCAGCGTAGGGAGATTTTGAAGGAGGGATGTCAATCAACCGACGTGCTTCCTTCTCCAGGGTGAATCTGAAGTCTGCATCATCTGATGTGTGCTCCAGATGTTCAGCTGGTCCCTTTGCTTGGGATCGGCTCCTTCCCCTGCTTCCCACAGCCTCTTCTTCCCTACACACCACCCTCTTCCTTACACTTTCTTTGTTCAAGTAATTAAAACCTATCCTTCAAGCAAGGACTCAGCTTCTTCCCAGCATAGCCCTTGCTACTTACACACTTTGTTGCAAGTATCAGTTTCCTGATCTCAATGACTTTGAACTTAGGGTTTGTGTTTCACTCGCCCTTGTACATTGTGTGCCTACCGTGGTACTCAGTATATGATTGGTACATGACAGTGCTAAAAACAGGAATGAATTAAATTTTTCTATAAACCCTATCCTTTGTAGGAGATTGACTATGGCATTTTAACCCCACAGAGACATTCTGGGGTGAGTGGAAGTGTGTGTGTGTGTGTATGTGTGTGTGCACATGGTGATGTGTGTGTGTGTGTGTGTGCGTGCACATGGTGATGTGTGTGTGTGTGTGTGTGTGCGTGCACATGGTGATGTGTGTGTGTGTGTGTGCGCGCGCGGTGCAGTTATAGGAGAAAGAAAGGCTGTCCTCCTTGGCAGGCAGTGAAGCATCGCTGGAAATAAATTTTCCAAATGAAACCTGGAGATGTGTTGACCAACTGTCACCGACAGTGATAAATCTCACTGATAAAATGGAGGCAGTCCTGGGCAAACCAGAGTGATGGTTCTACGTGAGAACACCTGATTCTCCACCTATAAGGCGTCTGTGGTAATCACCTTCCTAGGTCTTTGTCTCTGAGGCTTTCTGTATTTGAGCTGCAGGGACCGCGCCACCTCTGACTCAGTTTTGGTGGATGGGAGGCTAATTATGCCTCACTAAGAATTTTCCAAGTAACCTAGATGGCCTAAAGTTGATGTGTTTTTGCCGTTTTCTTACCCAACTTCCCTCTCTGAGGCCCACGCTATTCTCTTTTATTTTCTAGCGCGTTACCTAGTCTCTTTTTCTAGCAATTGAACTTGCTATGATTTTTAAAGGTGAAAAAACTAGAGTGGCTGCCTTGGATGCAGAGGCAGAAGCCGTATGTGGAGAATGGTGGAGCTCTTCACCTGAGCTTGTGCCACTGCCCTCTGGACCCGAAGCTGAGAGGGGAATAAAGCTTCACTTTGTCCAGAGCCCTATAATCTGGGATCTCTGTGGTGCAGAGATTAGCACCTACCCCAGTTTATTCGCCACACATTATTCTCTATCTATAGAGGTCACGATCATCTACTTCTCAGGAAAAAAAAAATCAGGGATTTTCCACCCTAGAGACCCATAGAAACCAGCAGTAACAACATCGACAGTAACCACTACTGCCATTTAATGAGCACTTACTTTGCAACAGATGGGAACCCTGTCAGATGCCCTTGGGGCAAACCATCTCATTTTGCCTTCCTGCTGTCCCTCTTGAGTGAGCTATAATTTCTGTTTTTCATATGAGAAGAGTGAAGCTGAGAAATGACGCAATTAATCCTGGTCAACCCTGGGCAAGAGAACTTTGGTAAGAAAATGGCAACCCAGGTCATACACTCAATAAGAGTCTTGACCAATCTTTCAAAGATAAACTAAAAGAAATCCAAGTCATCTTTCCTAAAATCCAATTCCTTAGACACAGGAAAGTTAACAAGAGATTAGAGACGCCTCCCCCTCCTGCTAGTCTCGTATGGAGATAAGCTTTTGGCTGCTATGCTCCCAGCCGCCTTGCTATCTCCGCTTCTACATGGGAGCTCCTAAGAACTTTTGGAAGAACCCACAATTCATAAGCTATTTCATGTGTGTGCCCCTCAGATACCCCACCTATGTGTTTTCAACACACCACTAGAGCTTTGTGTGTAAATCAAGACCTATTATTCATCCAAATAGAGACTTTTAAAGGCACCCTATTTCCCCCTGCTCTTACTCTTAGCAGGGAAAGGATCTATTTCTATTTGGGAGGAAATATTGAAATCATCCAAAAATTCCCCAGATGAATCTAATTTCCCCTATTTTCCCTGTACCCCACTCACATCTGCATTCTAGTTGTGAACCTCTAGCCTAAAAACACAATGAGCAAACAAACAACAAAACAGAATGTCAATATTTATTGAACACTTACTCTACACAGGCACCACGCCGTGCCATGTGCCATCCAAGGCATTCTCTTAAATATAGCAGTTGGATTTGCATATCTTATCCCCTTCAGTTCTTATAAATGTTCCATGAGAAAAATGTTATTATTATCCCTCATTTTAAAATAAGAAAACGGAGACCTAAGAGAATAATTCACCCAAGATCATACAGTAGTAAGTTCCAGAGTCCGAATTCAACCTGGTTCTTGATTCCAAATGCAGACGCCTCTCCACGAGAGCCATCCCTAAATTGGTATGTAAGGCCCTCACCCACCTGAGACTCACTGCACCTCCTGTCCAGGCGGCTCACTTAGCTCCTTCTCACATGGGACACGCCTTGGATACCTCCATTCATTAGGATGTACAACGTACTGTCCTACAATTCTCAATTTCATTATCATGCAGGACACTTCTTATTCTCAATCCATCAATTTCCTCTTTTTTTATTTCTTTCTCTATTCAGACAAAACTCTGAAGTCAAACACTTTATCTATACTCTTGTTGAGTCCCCAAATTATCCTTACTTCCTTTCTTTTCATGATATTGACCCATAAAAACCTTCAACCCAGGTTCTACCCAACTGCTATCTCCCCTTCTACATGGGAGCTCCTCAAGACTTTTGGGAAAAACCACAATTCAGAAACTATTTTATGACCTCCGACTACCCCTGGGAAGTTGCATGACCTTGGCGTCATGATGCTCCCATCCTTCCTGAGATGCTTCTCTTCTTCATCCTCATAGTGTCCTCTCCTGTCTTAGCAGATGACCTTGCCTCCTATTTCACTGTAGAAAAAACTAGGAGGCATCATCCGTTCATTCATCCACTCAACAAGTATTCACTGAGTTTTCCTACCAGCCATGGATACTTCTGGCTGGTGAGGACACAGAAGTAAACACAACGGATCAGAATCCCCATTCTTGTGAGCTTATATCCACTGGGAATTGACAGATGATAAACAAGTGATCAAATTTGCAACTATAAAGTGAGGCTGATAATGAGGTTGTCATTCTGAAACATAATGAACGGGCATTTCTGTCTATTCTTTGCCCCTCTAGAAATCCAGAAGTCCTGTTGCTTTCCCATCTCCCTTGCCTCTCAGCCACCACCAGGTTTCCTTGATCCCAGCCCCTGACTCTGTCCAGGCTGCATCCCCTTCCTTCTACCTTGCCCTGTCTCTCTCACCTGGACAGCAATAGCTTCCTGACTGCCTCCCTGCCTCAGCCTTTCTCTCTCTCCTCAGCCAGTCCTCCACAGCAGCTAGAATGATCACAAATACCGTGTGAAGCAGGAAACATATTCCTCTTTCAGGATGCAGGGCAAGAACGGGTATGTGCAGCTCTACACAGAAGGAAACCAGTGACTGTAAACACTATTACCATCTGCAAGCCATTCCCTCTAGACCTTCTTCTAAACCCTTCATAGCAGCAGAAGTCCTTCATAAGGAGGGTTTTGTAGCCTCTGCAGTCTTATCACTCCTTCTCTGTTCCCTACTTTATCCTCCACTCTCTCCTCTACCTGCCCTAGATCATGACTAAGCTTCACCCAGCCAGACCCTTTTGAACAGATGACACTAGGTGTTCTATCTGAGCTCCTGTGTTAGTGTTTCCACTTTCCGGATCATCCTTTCTCTTCTTCCAACTCCTTCTACTCTTAGGACTTACTTTTCAGACATTTCTTCTTCTAAGCTGATCATGGCTCAAGTCTGGCTTTGGAACTTCTTACATGTTTCCTCATCATATTATCTTCCTACTCCTGTTATACCACTTCAGTAGGTAGATTTCACTAGGTTATACTGCATGACAAACAACCCTACAGTCTCAGTGATTTCTGGGAAAACTAAAACATGTTGCATGTTTGCAGATTGGGACTGGCTGGGGGTCTCTGCTGTAGGCTGTGGTCAAGTTCAGTTCTGCTGCTTGAAACCTCTGTCCTAGGTCTAGGCTTAGGGAGAAGCTCTCTTTTGAGGCATCCTTTTTTCATGGCTGATGACACAGGAACACAAGAGGCTGAGTTGAACAATGTAATAGAATTTAAAGTTCCCTGAAAGTGTAGGTTGCCTATATTCACATTCAACTGGCCGGAGCAAGTTATATGGCCAAGCTCAACGTTAATGAAACAGAGAGGCATACTCTTCTTTCAGGAAGGTGGGGCAAGAGTGGGTGTGTGAACCCTTGGAGAAAAGGGAACCAATGATTATAAACACCATTACAATTTACCACAAGTGTTTAGACTTGAGTGCCTTGAATGTTTCTCTCTCCTGCTAAAATGCAAGTTCCTTTAGAACTAAAGTCATTGCATCATTTTATTTCCAGTGGCTTACATGACACATGGGCCATCATAGAAGCTCAGTAGATGTGGGCTCTAGTACATACATCCTCATGTGTCTCTCCTGGTGTCCTAAGCTGAGCAAAGACTATTCTAGCTCTTATGACATTGTACTTTTAAAAAACATTGCTTTTGGATGAATTTTCCCCTGTGGACTCGAACCAGAGAGGAGCATCTCCTCATGTCTAGGACCTAGCACAGTACCTGGGGAGAGAAATTCAATATATGTTTGAATAATTGAATCAAATCATTCTCTGGTTGAAATCAGCATGTGTTTATTGATTACCTACTAGGTACCAGGCATTATCACTCTAACGGTCTGGTTAAAAGCTAAGAAGTCCCAAAGGCCAGTCAGGTGAAGGGAGAGGGAAGCACGGGGGGGGGGGGGGGGAAGCATTCCCATGGCTCTGTCTTGAGGAGCAGGGCTTGCCTCCCAGCAGGCAGACCCAGCGCCTCTCTGCTAGTCTCTGCTTATTCCTGCCTTCCCTGCTCGCCTCTCACCCCAATAGCGTGGCTGCGATCTAATCTTCCCATCCAGTTTATTGCTTTGCACTGCTCAGCTCACCAAGCACATTTGTGTTTATTGTGCGATTAGTGCTGAGTACACTGAACAAGGTAATGACATGCAGCAGAGGCCAAGAGATGCCGCCCTGGCTCTGTGCATTGCTTAATGCCTCAGGAGATCGAGGGGCTCCTCCTCTGCTCTCGGAAGCCCAGGTGCATCACGTATTCAAGCCTGAACCACAGGCTCTCTCGGGAGGGGCCCCACACTCCAGAGGCAAATCTGGTAATGAGCAGCACCAATGGTTTGGAGCAAAGAGAATTGTTTCTCACTGAAATGTAACAGGTAAGGAATTTAGTGGGTGTGGACAAAATGATATGATCTCCCATGCTCCAGTATGAGGGAGAGGGGCTGCATCCTCTCCAGAGCATGTTGTTCCGGAATTCAGAGAAAGGTGGCAATTTGGAATAATATAACGGGAAGGGGGGCCTGGGAAGGTGGTGGACAATGCCTTTCCAGCCTGGGTCGGGGTCAGGCAACTTCTACCGAGTAAATGAAAATATCTTCCTGTGATAGACCGTTCAGCAGAGCCTTCAGGAACATTGCTCACTGCTGTCTTCTCCCTACCTGAATGGAGTTTACCTCCCTCCACTTCCACCAAACGATACATGTCGTATCACCCATAAATAATTAGCCGGACTACCATCTTTTTTATACCTGTATAAAAAAGGTAGACTCAAATGCCCTTTCCTGGCCTTCCCGGAGCCGCCAGCCTATTTGTATAGCATACCAGTTGCCTCTGGTGGCAGAAGGAACACCAGTAAGTCAGGAGTCTTTCATTCATTCATTTCATTAACAACTGAGCCATACGTCACGTATAAGATGCTCTAGTGTCTCTGCTACTGGGAAACTCACAATCTAATGGGGGAGAGAAAGATTCTATAGGCCAAAAAATAAATGTGTAAATAAGGTTTCGGTAGACGTTATGAGCACGTCTTTCTTCTTTTGTAACAGGAATATTTTTAACCCGAAGGCATCATAGGAGTCACCGATGCATTTCAGGAGGTCCCTGAATTCCTTAAAGTCACATGTAAAATATTACTTGTATGCAGGTAGATGCATTTTTTCTCTGAAACGTATCCATAGCTTTTACCAAGATCTCAGAGATCTATAATCTCATCGACTTTAAGCGCTGATGCTTTAGAGCCGCACCAGACAGGATTTTCTCCTTTTCCCACTGCCACCTCCCACGCTTGATTACATTAGTTTGTGTTTGTGGTTGGCATTGGAGCCACCAGCTGAGAAGCGCAAAGCCGGGGAGACCAGTGTGGTTTCCCACAGGACACGTGCACGAGGAGATGTGTCTGGAGGATGCCCACCGAGAGGTGGTCACCTCCAAGAAGTAGGAACGAGGGTGACATTTGCATTCTCTCTACATGTTTCTGTTTTCTGAATTGCCTACAAGAAACATGTTGCTTTTATAATCAGAAAAACTAGCACTTTAAAGTTATTTTTATTTTGAGAGAAATTGCACATTTTACTACTTATACAAATCTCATGTTGACTAAGGCATAGAGAGAGACATATTATACAAATATATATCTACACACACACACACATACACTATACCAGCAATATGAATATATAAAATCTTGGCTCTACTAAAGTTAGTACAGATGAGGAGAGAGATGGAGAAAAGTCTGTCTGTTCAGTTGGGGACCACAGAAATGGCAATGTGCTTCTCCCTGGAAAGCTGAGGTCTTGGGTATATCTAGCTCTACTGCCTTTGATCTTGGTCCTACCTTGCATGGCTTCCAAGTTACCAAGCAGAAAGCCCATTCAGGAACAAAGCTATGAGAACAGGGTATTTAAAGCAGCCTTTTTTTTTCTAGGTTACAAGTCATGATCAAGAAGATAGTCTAGGACTTAGAGTCAAATGAGAAAGGTTCAAGTCCAGGGTCTTCAAACGTCTAATCTCTGATCTTCCCCTCAATTTACTCAGCTACAAAAAGGGGATATCATAGTATCCCTTCCCATCTTACAGAGTAATCATGAAGCATAAACAAGCTAATGAGAGCCAAGATCACGTAAAGATCAGAGAGTATATTTATACACAACTACGTCAGGCAAAGGCATTGCTTTGCATCCACTATCACAGTACCTGAGAGTAAATGCATTATTGAAATGCATAATTTTCACAGATATAAATAACAATGTAGATCTAGGTATAACTCCAGAAAGAGCTTCTCTATATTGTTCTTTAACAGTGGGTACATTGGGGCAGAAAGTATTATATACCTATGCCAGGAGCTGTTTTCCAATAGGGCATGTTCAACCCCTGGCTCCAATCCATCCGTCTCCTCTGGAAACCTTTATCCCCAGAAAAGGCCCACCTGTCACCTCACATTGCACAGAATACAAGATAATGATAAAGAATGCACGAGCATGTGCTAGGTCGCTCGTGGTGCAGGGGGCTTTGAGGGCAGAGAGGGGGTCTGGAGAATGGCAGATCATTTGTCTGCAGCTCTCGCTCTGTGAGGTCTCCTGCATGGCAAAGCCATGGGGTGATTATTGCTGTTATTTATAGAGCAATTTTCCCCCTCATTTAGACACACAGCCTAGCAAGACACCTAAGCACAGATAAATAACACCTAACAGTTCTGCCTAGACATTTGTTCCCAAAGTCTTATTTTTTCCTACACCCTGAAATCCAAATTGGATGGAGAAGCTCAGGGGTAAAAGGAAGATGATCCCTTTTTACAAAGACAAGGTAGTTGGGGGAGGTGAAAACCAGCCCCAAAAAGCCCCAAGTCCTGAACCAAGTTAGAAGTGGAAGTCTGACACGTCAGGAATGAGGGAAGAGCTTTTTTGTTTTCATGTTTGATGACTTTATTTGCTATGGAGTGAGAAATGAGGAAACTGACTCTAAATTATGTCAAAGTCAGGTCCCAATCTCACTGCACTTCTGGGCCACTACGAACTGAGCACTTGACCTCTCTGGTCTACAATTTCGTCTTCAATTAAATGTGAGATTTAGACTAGATCAGCATTTCCCAAGTTGTGTTCAACAGAACGTTAGTTCTGCAGGATGTTAATCAGCATAATGTGAAGGCAACAGAAAACCGGGTCTGTGGTCAATTAAGTTTGGGGGACGCTGGGTCAAACCAAGTTGAACAGGTTTCCTTACTTCAAGAAGCCTGAGAGCTTTTAGTATGCTAATGTCACTTCTGAATCTTTGATAGGGGACTATAAATAGAAGCAACATTTCCCCAAAACTTATCTGGCCATAAATTTTTGGGGTTATCTGTTTATTTTGTTTTGGTTAGCCTCACCAAGGATCTAAAGACCTAAACTAGATGGTAATGAAGATCCCTTCCAAGCCCCCAAGTTGTGGGATTCTGTAAGAGATCATTAAAGGACAATCGTCTGTTTTATGCTTGAGGATGGGCAAGAAAGACCAGACTTACGCTGATTGACAGCCAGCAGCATAGCACCCTGTGCTGCTTCTCATTCAATCTTCATAATAACCTAGCAAGGTGAGTACTATCATTCTCATCTTACAAGGAAGGATATTGAAGTTTTGAGGGATTAAGCAAATTTCTCCATAGAGTGCAGCTAGCAAGCTGTGAATCCTGAATCTAGTCAAACACAAGGACGTGTGGATGCAGTTTTAAATAAGATGACATTTGGGCGAAACATGAAGGATGTGAGGGGGGCAGCCATGCATATATTTGGGGACGAGTGTTCTAGGCAGGGGGAACAGCCAGTACAAAAGTCCAAAGATGGGAGTGGGCCTGGCTTATCTGAGGAACTGCAAGGTGGTCAACAGCCCCGGGATGAAGACAGCACAGGGATGGGAGGTAGGATGCACGGGGCCAAAGAGGTGATGAGGCAGCAGATTGCTGCCTTGTAGTCATCCCCAGAGCTCTGGCTTTGACTCCAGGGAAATGGAGATCAGAAGAGTGGCCTCCCCTGGCATAGGATTCAAAAAAATCTCTTGGTCTATTAGATTGAGAATAGAGTCTATGGTAGTCATTGGTGCTGTCCACAGATTATTTCTGCTTCTCCTGGGACGTGGTTGGATTATATTAAACTTTTCTGCCCCCCTAGAATTTAAGCATAGCCATAGGACTGCTTTGGCCAGCAACATGTGAACAGAAGTTTAAAGAGGCAGTTTGCGTGTCCCATGTTACTGGCAAGAGGGGTCAGTCGGGTTCTGCAGAGACTTTGATGAACAGAGTCCTCTGCTAACCTATGGCAAGTGTGAGAGTGAGTGAGAGCTGACTGTTTCAGTGAAGTCGCAGAGAGTTTGGTATGATTTATTTCCACAGCAGATGGTAACCTATTCTTACTGACACAGGGGTGAGGAGACTCCGAAGCAGAAGTGGCAGGAGGCCCTGCAGGAATCAGGTGAGAAAGGAGGTGAGCAGTGGGGACCACAGTAGAAATGGCTGGATTGTGGATCTGTTTGAAGGGAGAGCCAACAGTGTTCCTGATGGACTGGAAGTGGGGGAGAGGGAGAGGGGGATCAGCATGGACTCCAGGCTTTCTGGCCTGAGCGCTGAGCAAGGCAGAGCTACCAGAGCTGCCCAGGTCTGACCATGCCTGGGTGAAAGACACTCCAGGGAAAGATTTGTTGTGGCGTTTAACATTTCAATTTCTATTCCATCCTCTCCAAAATGTTTTGCACTTTCTGGGCATCCACTGGAATTTCTGAGTTTAGCTTTCACCTCTTTGAATGTGATATGGGAAGTTGTCAAAGGTGCTAAGCAGTACGGGACAGGTTCCAATTCGTGAGTGTTTCGGAAAACTCAATGCAAAGGGATAGTGTTTTATTTTATTATTACTGTCATCATCGTTATTATTATTTGCAGGGGGGATAAACAGACTGCAGCGCTGAGGGAGGGAAGAGGTCAGCAACATTTTATGTGACTTCTCTTTGGAGCCAGGGTTCAAAACAAACCATTTGGAACTCATCGATCTTAGTTTCCGCTTATCGTTTTCCACCTTGAGTGAGTCCTTTGACTGTGAAGAGCAGATTGATTCAGACTCTGCTGATTTTCTCCCTGCTTGGTGACTCTCACCTCTCACGTCTGCTTCCCATCTACAGACAACCGTCATTCCTCTGCTTCTGGACACTGCCAGAGCTGCACCCCCGTGGGAGGACACCTGGCCTGACTCCACACTCCGGTCTCTTAGGCGGCTTGCTCTGTGCGGCTCCGCAGCCCCAGCAACGCCAACACCCCCAAACTCCTTTACCAGGCAACCGTCGCAAACGGCCAGCCTCCCGGCCAAGCCTGTCTCCAAGATTCTCAATGTTCTGTTTGACTCACACAGTGATTTAAAAAAAAAAGTCAACCTTTAAAAACAGAAAGATTGTTCATGCAAATTCAGAAGTGTTAGCATAAGCACCTTCTCAATGAACCTCAGGCAAAGGCCTACTGGGGCTGAGCAGCAGGCACCTCTTCTTTTTTTTTTTTTTTTTTTTTTTCTTGCAGTTTTTGGCCGGGGCTGGGTTTGAACCTGCTACCTCCAGTATATAGGACTGGCGTCCTACTCCTTTGAGCCACAGGCACCACCCATAGCAATCACTTCTTTAAATAAGCAGGTTCTCATCAGTCCTCCCTGGCCCCACCTGGGAAGCTAAACTCACTGGCGTTACCTGCGCCGTTCTCTGCTCCCATGACTGCAGAGGTCTTCCGTATCCATTATTGCACTGAATCCTCCCAACCTTGTGAGGTCAATATTTTATAGATCGGGAAGCCATCCTTCTCAGAGCTGTATTAATTGCACTTTTTATTTGAGTGCATTTAAAGGTACTTAAGTGTTTCTATTTGGATTCTCTGAGGGCCATCATTAAATATTCTGCTTTCTTTCCCTCAAAACAGAATGCATTTTAGGTTCTGCTCAGGAATATTCATTCAGAAGGGCGATGACGGTGCCGTGTTGTGACGAGGAGTGAGGACTCCTGGCTCACCCTATGTTGTGAGCATGTTTGCTGGGCCTCCTTGAACACATTATTAATCAAGCCATGCCCTGGTCGTCTCATCCACAGGACAAAGAGAGGAAAATAGTGGTGAGTGTTGCCTTGTCATTTTTTGCTTCTGTGTAATATAACCTGGAAGACAACAAGTGACTAAGAATGAGAATCACAGAAGGTCAAGGCCAGGTCCTGGCCGGCCTCCACTTCCATGGCCAGATCTTCTTATTCCATAAGCCAGTGACTTTCAGACTGTTCATCCTGGAGTCCTAAGGCTGTGCCAACCTTGTCCTTCCTGTAGGGACCATCAGAGCAAAGAAGTGAGTGCTCTGAACTCCAAATTTGCAGCCACCCTGTGCTGAAGGCCATGGTGAGCCACTGAATATTTGTAAGTGGACCCTGAGCTGTGCAGATTCTGAAGTTAACAGAGATTTTTCTCTGTGAAAGATCTGTTTGAGGGGAGAAAGCCGATGGCAGACAGGAATGCGGGGAGGAGGCATATACGTAACAAATGGAAGAGAGGAGAAGGTTTATACACTAAGAATGAATGTTAGAATAGTGACTAGTGATTGGCGGCCATGGACGTCAATGAAAGGGGAGAATCCAGGCTGACTGCCGTGTTTTTGGTTGCACTGATGGTTCTTAGAATTAGGGACAGGTCATTTAAGAAGAGTAAACAATTCCAGGGAAACGGGAATGAACATGAGAATTATGGCGTGCATGTGGGGCCACCAAGCTGAGGTATTGATCAAGAAATCAGAGGAGACATAAGGCCCTTAAAACAAAGAGGTGCCCCCACTGAGCTACCCGTGAGTGTGGGTGAGCTTGGGAGTACCACATGTCCTCTCCAAGCCCAGGCCCTTACTCATTAAGTGACACACATGGGGACTGGGAAGATCAAAGCATTAATAAGTGTTCGAGGATTTTGAACACCATTAAGTTATATGTGAATGTCACGTTTTACTTACTGACTCCTGCAGTTAATAAAAATGAGAGACGTGGGCCAAAGACGGTGGCGTTTTGAAGATGGACGTTTCCCAGAAGTGGCGCTAGTCGGCGCTGGACTTTACGCAGGACCCACGTGAAGGTCCACAAGGAAGTCCCCCCACCGTGGCCTCGCGGGCTCTCCGCACTGTCCGGGCAGTAGAACTTGCCTGTCAGGTGATGACTCCTTGGGAAGCTCCTTTATTCTCAAGAAAATCTTCTCTGATAATTTGGGCCTACCTGAGACTACCTTTCAGCCATTCTAGAGAAGACTAAACAGGGAGAGGAAATATGTGTCCATGAAAGGGAGGACTCGTCAGCTATAGGAAACGAAATGCTGGGTTGGAACTTCCCCACTCATTCCAGCCCCACTGTGTAATCTCCGCCACACAGCTGGCGATTAGCCAGTGTGATGTGTAGAAACAGGTTAGGTTTTATTTCTGTCATCTGCAAGTGATCAGTTAAGGACGAGCTCCCAGGGGCCCCCAGCAGGGCTAGAGGGGCTGGTGGGGGAGAAGGCAAAGCTGAAGGGGTGAGGAGGTGATCCCAGAGGCAGCTGCAGGCCCAGGGAGGTGAGCTCCCCTCAGCGTGTGCCCTCAGGACACTGCCACCCTACGCTCACACCTGCTGGTCATGCTCCCCTGGGCAAGAGCAGGTGGCAGGGTGTGATATAATGGCAAGTGTGCTAAGGAATGTTCCCGATGCAGGATGCATTTCTCTAATGACGACCTGTGGACTCACAGCACAAACCCAGCACTCGTGGGCGAGTGTGCCTGCTGCAGTCATTTCTTCCTCTTGCTCTGGGGAAACTTCCTGCCCTTAGGGTTAATACCCCAGGATGGTCACAGGAAGAAGCCAGATTACTAAGAGGTTCTCTCATGCCCCACTCTTACCCGGTGCAGGAGCTCAGGCCCTCTTGCTGAGTGGTGGTACTGACATGGTGGCCCTGAAGTGGCCAGCAGGGAGGAGAGGTCCACTGCAGAGCACTTGATACCATGTCGCCTCTTTTTTTTTTTTTCTTCTTTTATCTTTCTTTGGAGACAGAGTCTTAATCTGTTGCTCAGGCTAGAATGTCATGGTGTCAGCCTAGCTCACAGAAATTTCAAAGTGATTCTCTCACCTCAGCCTCCAGTAGCTGGGACTGTAGGTGCCCACCACAATGCCCGGCTAGTTTTCTTCTATTTTTAGTAGAGACGGGGTCTCGCTCTAGCTCAGGCTGGTCTCGACCTCCTGTGCTCAAACAATCCACGTGCCTCAGCCTTCCAGAGTGCTAGGATAGCAGGTGCACAGGCAACTGCCCCTGGCCTACTGCCCTCCTTTGCAAAGGGATGCTGGGACACCTGTCAAGATTGTCCAAGTTCAGAAATTCAGTTCCTCAGGCGGCTGGGGATGTCGTGATAAGCCTGGGTCCATCTTCCTCATTCTAAATGAGCTCAGTAGGAATCAGCGTTTGGTTCTGTGAGGAGGCTGATCAGAAAGCGGCAGAGGGAGGCAATAGGTGCCCTCCCTGCTGTCTCCCCAAGTCCGTTCCGCTCTCTGTGTCTGCCACACCTTCGCTGGCCTCTCTCACCAGCCAGCAGAAAGTGCAAGGGGAATCTGAGCGGTCAATTCTATGACCTGACCAGGGAGCCCGAGAGAATCAAAGGTGACAAGAAAAGCACCCCGAAACATAAGGGGGGGGGCGTTGGGGTGGGTTCCTTCTTGCTCATTCTTCTTTGGCAGTGTACACGAGAGGCGTTCCTCCCTCCAGCTCCTCCAGCTGTATTCCCAGCACACTGAAGAAGGCAGGGAAATGCTATTTCAATGTATACTATTGAATTTCTGTAGGATGCCGAAATATTTCTGAAGTTAATAAGGGAGCTCTGAATAGTCTGTTTCAAATAATTACAGAAAAAATACATTGAAATAATTAGTAGTTGCTACCAGAACATTCAGCAGAATGAAATGACATCTCTGCGTGCCTATTAAGCCGCACTTTATTTTCAGTTTAGGGTGTTTGGATGAAATTAGATGGCAAACATGCTGCCTCGTTGAGTGATTAGAAGAACTAGTTTCATTTAGAGTCAGACTAGTATCATCATCCGCTTTTTTCTCTTTCTCCTTAAAAAAAAAAACCAACAACAACTTCTGTGCTCTCCTGTTACGTGAGATTTTAATAGAAACGGGACCAACTACAGCCCCTTGAGACTTCAGCTTAAGTGGTTTAGGTGTAATCCCTCCGGATGCAAAGAAAGGCGTTAAACAGAATCTGATTATTTCATATTTTCTAATTCAGGGATTCTCTTTCTACTCTGCTTAGAGAATACAGAAAACCTCCCACTCCACCGTCCTCCCCACTTCCAAGGCAGAATCTTTGTTGCCCAAAACAGAAAATGGTCTTAATCTAATGAGTGAAGCCAAATTTGTCTTCAGCTTCACTCCTTGCTACCTTCACAGCATTTCTTTCTATGAAAAAAAAATACGGATTTTAAAAATATTGAGGAGAAGTCTGACTTTCAACATTTTACTGTACTGAAGGCCTTTGCCTGAACACTGACCGTGCCCTGAACCGCCCTCTTACCCCTCGCTTCCTCTCCTCCTTCCCCGTCCTGATCTCAGCCCCCTTCCTCCTCCACCTGCCCCCCTCCCTCCCTGCCTCCCTCACTCCCCTGTGGGAAGAGGAAACGGGAGGAAGAACAAAGGGAGAGATGAGGAATCGAGGTGGCACGCCGGGGTCACCCACACTCGGGTGTGCGTGGCATGATAAACCGTTATTGACTTTTTCGTTTTACAATACACACTTTTGGAGGGATATTTTTCAGACCAGATAGGCTGAGAAAAATCTTTATGGAGCTATTCTACTTTTCTCCAATATTTTATTATTGTGATCCAAGAAATTTGAAAGAATAGTTAACTGCTTCCTCATTAAAAAAAATAAATAAATAAAGGTTTGGGAGTTTGGAGGTTCCATCCGGTGCAGAAAGGAAGGAGGAGAGGGAGAGGGAGAGGAAACGCCCATGGAAAAGGCAGTGCTCGGCCTTTGGTGGCAATGGCGGAGGAATGAGATGGCTGCAGCCACCGAGCTCTGCAGTTGGGCGGGGCCCCATATTTCTTTCACCTTGCTGGTCACTCTCGCCCTAGCTCCTCTGTCCAGGGGTGCCCATTGGGATGCCCCATCTGAGCCCCACATTCCAGGCCTCCAAGCTGCACCTACTGTTTTCCCAGAAGGGGGCTCCATCTGCCTCTCCTGCCCCATTGGGCAGCTTAGCTTCCCACGAGTCCCCCAATGGGCCAGCTGAGCAAGTTCTGATGCCCTCCTAAGAGTAGGTAATCAGACTACCAGCGTGCTGTTGTCATCCCGCTATTCAAGTGCGGCTTCTCCAAAGACCAGTTTGTTGTTTACCCCAGAAGAGTGACACCACATTTGGATAGTTAAGTCGAAATAAAAGTGAGCAAGGACAAGTAGGCTGTGAGTTTATGCAGGGGAAGGAAGGGCCTCCCAGAACTCCTACAGTCGGCCATCCCTGTGCCTCGCCTTTGCCCGGCTGTTGTCATGATGTGCCAGCAGCCTTGTTTCTGACACTTGGGGGCAGCAGTGAAAAGAGCTAAGGCTGCCATCTGTGGCCAGCGCTTGGCCTCCCAGTGAGCAAAGTCTCCCTTCGCCCTTCTCCTCCCCTGACCCTGGATCTCTCACCTTTGCTCTCAGGCCCCCTGCATTAGCTCTGTCCCTCTCTCATCCCCATGCTGGCTGCTCTGGCCGGCCATGCTGCTCTCCGATTCCTTCTGTTGACAGAGTGCTGTCAGGCTACGTGCTGCCTGCTCCTTCTGGGGCTGCCCTGGTGGCCTTTCTCCTCTACCTCTCCCCTTCCCTGTTCTAGTGGCCCCACCTACACAGCTCCTATCTCGCATGGTTTGGTGTCCGGACGGCACAGACCTCAGTCATTAACCTCCTCTGTGCAACTCATTCCCAAATACCCTCCTGGGATAAGTTCTGGACCCAGCAGATCCAGGACACCGTTTCCTCTTGGCGCTGCAGACCTGTCCTTGCTGGAACAAGAAGGAATGTCAGACCATGAAGAGAAAAGAACCCCAAGCCTTGTAGTGAGTGCTGTCGGAAATACCCCAAGAAGGAGGGCTGCACTCCAAACTGGGACTGCCCAGCTGGTCTGCAGATGGTCTCTCACTGTGTCCTCAGCTTTGCAAACTCAGTGTGACTCTAAGATTACGAGAAGGTGTGAGCGGTGGCTTGTTCTGCTCTCCTAGCTGCTGTTACGCTGGATTCTTTCCTAACCCTGCCAGGCTGAGCTGTGAGGGAAGACAGTGGAGCTCGGCCTGGTAACAGTTCTTCCAGGAAAGGAATTTGGTTTTATAGGGCAGAGAATATAGTGAAAGCCCTCAGGGAAAAGCCACAACCTCAGTTCCCAAACCAGGTCGGTTCAGACGCTTCGTGCTCTGGATTTATCGTCTATGCTGAGCCAATTTAAACAATTTCAATCAACAGACCCATGTGACAAATTGCATGTAACACACCCTATAAAGAAGCGAATGGGTTTGGACTGAACTTGCTTTTGGGGAGGGAAGGGTAGTGAATCGAGGAGCCTCTGAGTTTTTTCTTATAACCATTAAAACTAAAACTTAGCCAGAGAAAGACTGGCCTTCAGCAGATAATACCGCCTGCACCTCAGAATTAGGACTGAGGCAGGTTGTCGGGTCATCCATAACAAACACTTTGCTGTGAGAGACTTGGGAGCGGCACTGTGGGTTTCAGCCTCAGCAGCTGGCTGGAAGAAACCTCATCACACTTAATCACAACAATGATGATGATGATGGTGATGACAGCGTCCACCGCACTATGTGGCTCGAGTGCTAAAAGAGATAAAATGATAGCTAATACTTGTGATGCTCTTGATACGTGCCAAGTCCTAGTCCAAGCACTTTACATGTTCACGAAACGGTTCCCTAGCACATAGTAAGTACTTAATAATCAGTGAATGTCATTGCTAATAGCAAGTCATAAAAACACTTTTAAAGCACATATCATGTGTCAAGCTCTGTCCTAAGTAGTTTACGCACCCTTAACCTTCACAGCAGCTCATGAGTGCCCTCCTATCCTCTCCTTTCTACAGATGAAGAAACCAAGGAATAGAGCCAAGTACAGCATCACCCAAGGTTAAGTGCAGCTGGTGGTGTTGCTGGGTGGGATTCGAGCCTCTGGGATTCCTGTAAGTTCTGCTTTTAGCCACTGGCTCTACTCTAACTAATATTGATTGAGTTTCTCCGGAATGCCCGG
Source organism: Otolemur garnettii (assembly GCF_000181295.1). NCBI lineage: Eukaryota > Metazoa > Chordata > Mammalia > Primates > Galagidae > Otolemur > Otolemur garnettii. The sequence goes on along the minus strand of NW_003852492.1, from coordinate 4,616,431 downwards.
CACTATTCTGGGGGCCTGGAATATAGTAGAATTCCAAGCAGCTGGAATTCTCTTCTTTACCTCCTTGAGAGGAAGGCAGACAGTTTGCAAGTCAACTCAATAAAATGCCTACCTTGTTGCAAAGTGGTTAGGGCGAAGGAGTACAAACAGAGCAGAGGAGGGGATAAAAGTTTTAGTACCAGAAAAAGTGACATTCAGGGTCAGGAAAAGCCTTTCTGAGAAAGAGACATTTGAGTCACAACCTAAGGAGCTGGGCGGTGCAGCTGTGCAGACATAGGAAAGAGCACTGCAGGCTAAGGGAGCCCATGCAAAGGTCCTGAGGCCTGGATTGTTGGAATTAACTGCTGATCGGATCATAGTCTCTCCTCACCCAGATTTCTAAGGCTATCAAACCTATCTCAGAACCGGAGATGAAGGAACAAGGTTGGGAAGTAGATGCCCAATGTTCCTATCTGATTACAGATCCAAATTTAACCTTCACATGGAACAGCAGACCCTTGCTTCTCATTCACACTCCCCATCCGCAGCACCTGCAAGTTAGGACACAACATGGCCGCTTTGCTGAGGAACCTAGTTGGCATCTCCTGCTTGCTTTGGAAAGTGCGAAAGGGGCTGAAGTTGAAGATGGCCTTGTTTAAAACCACTTTGATCCCAGGATTGTAACTATTTAGTGCATATTGATTTTCCTTTCCTATTTTTAGGAAGGTGGGAGCATGTTAATTAAACATTTCTGAGTAGAACAGGTTTCCTGGGAGGATGGCTTAAGAGTCCCTGAGAGTCGAATCCTTCATTGACTTTCCACCAGGGACTCTGAGCAGAGCCGGAACAGGTGGGTTTGCTTGTTCCCCACCTCCGGGCCAACCAAACTCTAGATCCGCCCCATGCTTCTGTCTGCCTTGCCTTCTGTCCTCGGCCCCCTGTATGGAGGGGCATCAGGAGGATGGGTGGAGAGTCAAGGATTTTAAACAAGAGATAACAGCCCTCCCAGATCGACTAAACACAGCTCCATGAAATGTGAGTCTCTGGGACAAGACCTCTCTGGAACCTCAGCTGACTGCAGGCACATGACTGACAGTCCCTGTCGAGGGTCACAGGTGTCCCCACCACCAGCTTCTTGAGAAGTGTAGGAGCAGAATTCCAGGGATCTGCTGACTGGACACTCTGGATATCCCAACAGCACAGGGCAAGCAGGTCACCCTCACTGAGGACATTTTGGGGAACTCATGAGCCTGAGTGATACCCCCAAGGACTTTGTCACAGACACAAACACACAGCAAACCAAAATCCACCCATTCTTCTTTTCTCCTCAATTCTATATTTGCCAATTATTCTGTGTTAAGGCCCCAGTGATGCTTTATTATACAGTAACAGTATCACTCAGCCCTACACTATCTTACTTTGTCTGATGGGTTCTTTCCCAAACTCTGAAAAGCATCCATTATTACCCCCATTTTCCATATGAGAACAAAAGCTTAGTTAGAGGCGTTATGTACTTTACTTAAAACCAGAAGTTAGTAGCTGGCAGAGCTGGGTTTTGACCCAGATCTGGAGACTCCGCAATACACATTTTTCATCTTTGTATCATACAATTTTCCTTTTGCTAGCGAGCTAACACTGAGGGTGTATGTATACACACACATGCATACATATGCATGTTACATCAACCACACACGCATAGTCTGTAGGGAAAAAGAAATACCTTTGAGGTTCGTGGATGAGGACCTTGTAATAAGAGACAGATTGACAAGAGAAAAACCTGCAAATGTATTTGATGTAAGTTTTACGTGACATGGGAACTCTCGGAAATGACAACTCCCAAACGGGGCAACCTGTGTATTTTCTTGTGTGGGTCTGATGCGTGGACAGTTATGGGGAAGTTCATTAGATAGAAGGGCACAAGATGGTGGGGATGGTGCAAGGGATCTTAGTAAGGCTATTTTGTTCAGATTCTTCTCGGGGTCCAGGTGCCCTCAGGATGCACCGTGCCTGCAGCTAGAGAGAGGCCACCTTTGGAATGAGGGTCTCGGGACCTTCTTCAGGGGAAAAGATAGCAGAATGGGAAGACTGACCTTTTGCTGATGCTGTTCCCTAAAATGCCCAAGGTGCCATATTTTGGGGTAGAGTGCACTTAATTATCTAATTACTAACTCACACATGTGCACGTGCAGACACACACTTGTATGTTCAGCTTCGGAAACATTAACGCCTGGTGCTGGAAATGTCCTGCAGTGACCCTAGCAAGAGGGCTGTGCTGTGCATCTATGCGTCACGGGTCTTTCCCGTGCATGCAAGCTGACAATAAAGCTGTTTGCACAGTACAAGCTCACCGGAAAACATGCAGACCACTGCTGTTGCTGTCTGTGTGGATGTTTGCACATAGTTAAGCACCAGGAAACCTAAACAAGTCTGTCCTGGGCCATCAGAAGCTCCACAAGGGGTGGGGACAGAGGTGTCCTGCTCACTGCACAGACCAGGCCGTGGGTCTGGGCTCTGAGGACTTTGACCCAAGCTCAACCGGACGTTTTTGCTTCATTCACAATAGGAACACCATCTGGCTGTGGGACTGAGTACCCAGTGGCAAATGTTTGGTTTTAAAAAAGATAAGCAAGTAGTTAATGGCTCTTGTTCTTTCCTCCAGGTGACTTTGATGCCAGGACATTCTTCCCCATCAATGGACACCCTTCCTGTCCTACAGAATCTCTCTGGAAACCCCTTATTCATTCACCTGGCATCCATGGGGTCCTGATGTGGCACTGGGGGGGAGGTTTGTATATTTGTTTCTGAATTTGTCTTAATGCTCTGCTGACTGTTGATTTTGAGAATACATCACCCCATGACATCCTCTGTGGAAGTCCTTCTGCCCCACTGTCTTTCACTGGACAATCTCCAAGGAGCACACCACCTGCTAAGGACATCACCGTCCCCCTCATCTCCCCTCTCTGTGCTCTTTGTCACACTCAGTCACATCACTCTCCACACAGACATCCCCACTTTTCCCTTCTTTGATGTCTCCATTGAACCAAAGTTTTTGTTTGCTTATTCATTTGTTCAAATGTATTGAATACCCATTAGGTGGCAGGTACCATTCCAAGTACTGGGGACATGGCTGGGGACAGACAGCACTGTCAGCCTGGAGACAGACCATAGGAAGATGACTTGGTGTGTTAGACGCCAAACCGTGAGAGGGACTGTGGGGGGCGGAAGCAGAAAGGGGTTCAGAGTGTCTGGGGCACTGTAGTGCTCCATGAGTGTCTGGGGGAGGCTTTGATGAGCTGACATTTGAAGAAGGACCTGCAGGCAGTGAGCCACGGTGCCCACTGTTCTTCAGGACCAGAGTGCCCGGCCACAGGGAATGGCAAGTGCTTGGGCCTCTGCAGGAGCTCGGCTGGCCCCCAGGAAGACCTGTGAGGCACACATCCTAGATGGAGGGGATGGTGGCAGGGGGTGAGAGAAAAGGCAGGGTGGGTATAGAGGCGGGTGCTGCAGCCACGTGGCATGGGAGGGCATTTTGAGGACTTTGGCTCCCATCGAGTAAGAGGGGACACTAGGCTGGACTCTGACCAGGCATGCTTTATGGCTCTCTCTCTGCTTTTCAGAGAGTAAGCTGAAAGAGAGCAAGGGGGGAGGCAGTGATAACAGTTAGGGGCCACTGCAACACTCCTCACAAGAATCGCTAGCAGCGAGGTCCCTGGCCCGGCAGAGGAGGGGCTGGAGCCTAAAGGACGCACTGGAGAATCAGAGACAGGGAGCCGAGGGCCACCCCGCAGGCCTCTGTACTGATCAAGTGGAAAAGCAGAGCTGACATTTGCAGAGATGATTCATATTAAAAATCACTTACCCAGCCCTGCTAATTTTATCTCTTAGGGGTTTCCAGACTCCTTGTGTTTCATCCTTACAAAGATTTCTTTAATTTACCCGTCCGTTGTTCCCACTTGGATCAGTGCAGCAGATCTCTAACCGAAGCCCATCTGCTAACTTTTCCCCAAACCTCCTCAGTGCAGAGTGAGCTATGTCAAACACATACCTGGAGGCATTACTCCCAGGCTAAAATTACCATCCACCCTACCATCTACCCAGCCCACAGGGAAAACCCACGCTCCTTCACCTGGCTCGTAAGACCTCCGTGGCCCGGCCTCTGCCTACCTGCTCACATTTGTCTACCCGCCCTCCTGTGGAATTCATGCTGCAGGAATGGTGTCAACTTGAGGTTGACTCACCCACCTCCACCTGAAACACAGGCACGGCTGGCCCTGAGTGTCTCTCTCTGCACCTCTGCTTCCCTGTGGACTTGGCCACAATGCCCTTCCTGTCTGTCCATTACCCGGCTAACTCCTGCAGCTCCTTGAAGACACATCTGAGGTTTCACTTCCTTCGAGAATCCTCTGCAATCACCCTGTCACTCTGCGTGTGTCCGTGCCCTGTGCTGTCCTAACTCCCTGTGCAGCCCCATTGGCGGGCATGCCCAGGGGCTGCTTTCTCTGTGGTTATTCCACAAATCCTGAGCTCTGGAGGGAAGGGGTCAAGGACTAGTCACTGCTTTATCCTGAGCTTCCCGCCTAGGTCAAAAATCAGGGATTTATAAACAGTCGAGAAGTGAAAGCATCTACAGGATTGTCTGGACTCCAACTTTGAGAGGAAAGTTGCATATGTGATTCTAATAATTTTGCATTCTAGGATGATATGAGACATAAAGGAATCAAATGGAGAAAACAAGTATCTATAAAATGTACCTCTTGAAGAAATAGTCTTACTTAATTTCTCATTCAGGAAGTCTCAACAAATCTCCTGATACACTTTAAAAAACTTATACTTAATTTGATTTCTATTTTTATGCCACTGCTTACATGTATGTTTCTAAGTGTTTGTACATTGTATGAATGTGGCACAGGGGTGAGAGAGACAGAGAGTGCCCACCCCTAAAGTCCAAGCTTCTTGAGGGCAGAACATTTCATCAGCTACTTTTATCCTGCTCTGGGCTAACTAAGGAAACTACAAACAAATATTATGAATTATTAGAGGAATTTTCTCCCTGACAGGAGATTGTAGTGAAGTATTTGCCTAGCGACTTAAAATAACCCAGACAAAAGCCAGTCTGCCTCCACCCCTAGAACTCAGAAGGACCAAAATCTTGCTGGGAAATCAGACTGGGAATTTTTTTCACCAATTGCATGCCTTAGTCAAAACATGCACATATGCTTCCAACACAGGAGAGTAGCCTCTCCAAACCAGATTGCAACCTGTAAGTGCCTCCCTGGGCCAAAATACTGCAGCAACACAATTGTTGACTTTGTAAAAAAGATCTGCTGAACTTATATAACAGGGTAAGGAATCAAGAAGATATTCTCTCTCTCTCTCTCTCACACACACACACACACACACACACACACACACACACACACGTCTCAGAATTCTTGCTGGGCCAATACAGAGTCTCTGCTTTACTTGGTTATAACAATCTTGGCAATAGAATTCCCCCCCTAAACAAAAGAGGTTAGAAGTGCCTGGCTGAGGCCATAATAAACACCAAGGTAAAAGACAATCAGACAGAAAGAAAGAGAAGTCACAGGGAATCGTGGAGAAGCACTGCCCCTTTGAGAGTTGAATAAAGATTTCAGAAACTCCTACTCCGGTTTTAGGCCTTGGCCGTTGTCTTGGAAAGCAATATCTCAGGGAGCCTGACCTGCATGAGGGCTGAGAATATGTGCAGTTTGTGCCTAGAGGTGAGAGGACCTGGAAGGTCATAGTGATGGTTAAAACGAGATGCCCTCGACCGAGGGCAAGGAGGGATTCAAATCCAGAAACCTCTCAATAGCAAATGGTATTTGTTCCCTTACTGAAGGCAACAAAGTGACCCATAGTATATCCTGGGGCCCTTCCTTTGAGGCCCTAGCGACTGAGTCATTGGGGTTAAATTTATAAGAGAGACAGGACACATGTCTAGGACTCCAGCCCACTTGGCAGAACGAGCTGGAAGATGGCTCCTGACAATAGAAGAGGAACTGGATCCCTTCCAGAAAGAACAAAAGCCAGGAAGCATGAAGGGAGGTGTGACCACGGGGAGAGGACAGACGGGGAAGGAGCAGGTCCCGATTAAGAAAAGGATGACAGGATGAAAAGAATAGAATTCAGGAGCAGCACTTAATAAAGACTGTCAGCAGTCTAGTGAAAGAGAGCAGAGTCAGGTGGGGGCTGACACCAAACCTACTTGGAGAAAGAGACAGCAGGCAGAACCTAGGAAGAGTGATCCCAGGTAAATACAACCACAGAATCCAGAGAGAACCACCTACCCGGGGTTCTAGGGAAGTTCCCTTTCACAGCAGGGCTGTGTCCAAATGGCAGAAAGATGGCTTAGTCATAGACTCTGTGGTTTACCATCGCATCCGGGCTTCTCTCATTTCCAAACTAGGAGGCCCTGAGATGGGGGAAAGGCTGGGTTGAGGCTGTGATCTCCTGATTTAGATAAAAATGATGAATAACCCCTCATTCCCCAGCCAGGTGATCACACGCTGCTCTTTTGAGGACATTTTGATCCTTCATTCTCGGTGTGAACTCCACAAGGAAGCCTCTGCAAATCTCACTGGTGCCAATCATGAGCAGGTTTGTGTCCTGAGTACAAAGAACCCACTGTCCCACGGTCTCTGTGAGGGGACTCCACTGGCTGTCCCATTATTCCAACACAGGCAAAAACACTCTCCCTCTTTGAGACTGCCCCTCCCCTGGCCTCCTCCTTGCCAGCCTTACTGGTTCTTCTGCCTCCTACTGGCTTTTCTGGGAATAACTTCCTCTCTGCCTCCTGAACTGTGCTCTTTCTTCACTAAGCATGGTGACACTATCACTGTTTGAGGATTCAGGAATAGTTCAGGTCCTGAGGCTGTGCCAGTGTGGCTGACAGTCTAAGCCACACCAAGTGGAACCTGATCACGTGTCCCACTTGGTTCAGGTCTCTTATCAACTATGGGTGATGCTTTCAGCAAGTTACCCTCTCTCAATCCCAACCTCTCATCTGCAAAAAGGGGTTATCCACAGGTCTATGCTTAATAGCCACATGTTAAGCTAAGTTCTAATGATTTTCTCCATTGTCTTCTCCCCTCTTCCTACTTCTTTGGAAAAAATACTCACTTCCCAGGTCTCCCAGTCTAACGTGTGGTCTGGATGGGAATGACAATCTCCCTGAGACCTTTCCCTGCTGGTCACGGTATTTTGTCTTAGAGTACACACTTGATAGGGGGCAGGTCGATCAATAAAGCTGGAGTATAGTAGATGAACGTGCAGCTGACATGGAGGATAGAGAGGAGGTGAGAGAGGGGATATGGAAAGGGGTTGGGGGAGAGAGTGGAGAAGAGAAAGGGAAGGGAGCGTGAAGAGAGAAAGAGGAGAGAGAGACAGAGGATAAAAGGAGAGAGTGAGAGAGAGGGAGGGACAGAGAATTAATGAGTGAATGAACAAATGATAGAAAGAATAAGAATGCAAAAGAGAGTCCTGACAACAATGATCATGTCTCTGTTTCTAGTCACTGTGGTCCAAGGATCCACCCTATTTTCTTTGTTTTTATGAGCTACGTGTGTTAAATTCCTCTTCCTACTTAACTCAGTTTCTTACAACCAGGAGTCACTACTACCTGACTGGGTAGTTCTAAGCATTAAATTATAGGAGGCATGTTAAATGCTTAGCACATTAGTTAGCCTATAGTTTAAGTGCTCTGAACAGTGGTAGCTATTTTATCTTAGAACTCAACTTCGTAGGAAGCTATGCAGAACCATGGCTAGGTGCCTATACTCTGGGCACCAACCTCCTGGGTTTCTATCCCAAATCTATCCATGAGGATATGAGTGATCCTGAACAAATTATCTCTCTGTGTCCCAGTATTCTTGTCTATGTCTATAGATTGAAGAACTCAACATCTGTCACATACTTAAAATACTAGTATTGTCATTTTTATCTAAATGATTACACTGTATCAGTTCACAAGGCTATCTCCCTTGGAAACTATAATCAGAAATTCTTTTAAATACAGGATCTTTGACTTACTTCAACTTGGTATACCAAACATCACATATAAAATTCACAGTTGGCCTTTAGTAAATGTTGGTTAAAAAATTAGAATGTTCTTTTTAAATTTTTTTTTGACAGTCTTTCTCTGTCACCTGGGCTAGAGTATCATGGCTTCAGCCTATCCCTCCTGAGCTCACTGATCCTCTTATGTCAGCCTCCCAAGTAGCTGGGACTACAGGCACGCACCACTATGCCTGGCTAATTTTTCTATTATTAGTAAAGATGGGTATTACTCTTGCTCAGGCTGGTCTTCAAGTTGTGAGCTCAAGCAGTCCTCCCATCTTGGCCTCCTGGAGTGCTAGGATTACAGGTATAAGCCACCACACCTGCCAAGGATGTTTTTTCCGGCCAGGTGCAGTGGCGCACACCTGTAATCCTCCCACTCTGGGAAGCCAAAGTGGGTGGATTACTTGAGCTCCAGAATTCAAGACTAGCTTGAGCAAGAGTGAGACCTTATCTCTACTAAAAATAGAAAAAAAAAAAAAAAGAGAGAGAGAGACAGAGAAAGAGAAAGGAAGAACAGAGAGAAGGAAGGAGGGAGAGAAGTGGGGGTCTCAGTGTGTGACACAACTTTTGGGGGCAGGACACAATTATAAGAGGGACTTTACCTAACAAATACAATCAATATAACCTGGCTTCTTGTACCCTCAAAGAATCCCCAACAATAAAAATAATTTTTTTAACTAGAAAAAAAAAAAAAAAACAACTAGCCAATATGGTGGCACATGCCTATGCTACTCAGGGAGGCTGAGACAAGAGGATGGCTTGAGCCCAGGAAGTTTGAGGTTGCTGTGAGCTACGACCCCAAGACACTCTAGCCTGGGGGACACGGTGAGACTATGAAGTTCTCTCTAGCTGTTTAGTATTTTCTAGCTTTCCCTTCCCCATCAGATCCTGCATAAGGACAGGTAACAAACAGGTCCAGTGCTGGAGACAGAGTAGAAACTGTGTGAATATTCCTTGCTGGATTTCTGGGCCGAGTCTGAAGGGCAAGGAAGGATGCACTGAAGGCATGTCTGAGTCACTGCCCCTTTGCTTCCCTGGACTTTCTCTAGCAGTTCCCTGGGAGCAAGAGAGAAATGCTATGAGGAGATGCCAGAGCACTTTGTCCCATTCTCCAAAGCACTGGTCTTTAGATGCTCAGTGGGGCTGTTCTCAGACTTGTCTCCAGCAATTGCTTTGTAGGTTTTTAGGGACCCTTTGAGGTGACAGTCACGGGGGAACCTCGGGTGATCTTACTCTGTGAGACGGTTTTGCAGTCATCCTCCTTGTCTGCTGGAAGCTGTCAGTAATGGCCGCTGGGAGCAGCTACAGTATCCAGAGGAGGATTTAAAAAAAAAAACAAAAAAAAAACCCATCAATCCTGGGCACCTTAATGCCATCAGCAAATGCAGCCTCTATCTCCAGCTGATTTCATCTAATGTGATAACACTCATGATAATAAATATTGTTAAAAATAAAAGTCACTCTGGGGATTGAAAATCACTGGGACAGGTGTTGAGAATGAGAAGAGTGCCGTAATTGGGTGACTTATTCATTATTGGAAATGCCGTTTAAAATCTATTGCATTTGAAAAAACAATACTTCAGCTGCTCTCTGGCCTTCCAAAGTCATTAGCTGGTGTTCTTTATCTGTTTGTTTTCCTCACTGAAGTGAGGTTTTTAATGTCACATGAGAACTAACTTGACTCCGTGCCAACATTTCAGAGTGAATGATGAAGCTTCTGAGGCTCACATATCATTCCCTGAGACGGTTCTCCTCCTTGGCGCTCATGGGCTCCGCAGTCAGATTTCCAGGAGGGCTGGGAGGAAGACAGCTGCTATCATAGCCCCTTCTTGACAAAAAAAAAAAAAAAAAAAACAGTCATGGAGTCATGGGAGAGGCCGACGGTTTGGCCCTAGTCCACACATGTAGGCCGTGTAAGGATTTCAAGGGAGGTCAAGATGTCCCAACTCCCAGTCCTTTCTCCTTGATAGGAGGTACAAATACAGACACAAGCTTCCTTAGCATTTTGAACTATTTCAACCCCCCTTATTAAGATTGGGGAAAGAGTATCATGGCAGCAGAAGTCCAATCCTGGACACTAGAATGACTGAGGCCCCATGAAGCGAGATGGGAGCTCAGTTTCTACCTGAAGTTGGCTTTGAAACATGCATTTAATATTCTTTGGCTAAATGCTAGTCCCCAATTCTGCATGAATTATCCATGATTTGAATTTTTTAAGGTTGTGTTTGCTTCTGGCCATTGGAGAAATTCTCACCGTGCCAAATATGTATGAGAAATTGGATTTGAGACCTTGCTTTGACCTAGAAAATTTGCTCACCTTCTTTGGGGAGAATCTGCTATGTCCCCATTGCATTTCATCTTTTGAGGTGGCCTCGTGAAGGTATTTTCTGAGTATCGAGGGGAAATCTGTGTGTGACTAGGCACCCTGTAGGTGATTCTCCTCAATTTCCATCCTCTGTAAAGCTATCTGAGGAAATTGGGGGCTAAACCTTCATTTCTCAACTTTTAAAAGTAAATCCTTTGGTGTGCCTTTCCATTGAAATTATTCCTGGTGGGGTTGGAAGAGTAAGGTGAGAAGTAGCTATTATGTTCTCCTACCCTCTAGGGGAGGAGGTCAGGGAATTCATAGCTATGTACTGAGGATGGGCACCCAGGAAATGTTGAAAATAAATAGGAAAGTATCTTTAGTACACTAAAGACTAGAGGCTAAAAAAATCAGAGAGGCAGAATTTCTGCACCTTGGGAATTCATGGGCATCAGCCCTGATGCGGCTTGGAGTGTAGGGAGGTAGTTTTAAGATCAACCCCAAGCTGATCAATAACTTAGGCTGTAGCCTGAAAGCCTCAGAGCCTGGGTTTTCCTCTCTCGTCCCCGTTCAATGTTCTTTTCCTAGTGGTTCTTAGTCACCTTTCCGAATATAGTTTAAATGAGATTTCCTTGGGAAGAATTTGCCTTAAAAGCTCCAGTTTAGATTGGGTCTCCTAAGTGCTTCTCTTGTGGCATTGATTCAAACTGTAAGTCAGGAGGTGTTTGTGTGGCTGTCTGTGCACAACTGGGGTCCCTCAGCAGGCTGGAAGCCCCAGGAGGGCAGTGTCTTGTCCCACACATGTCTTGTCCATAATCTAAACTCAGACCTAAGTGCTGTGCTGTGAAGTAGATGCTCATGAAACATTTGAAAATAAACCAACAAGGAGAGGTGAGAGGTGAGGTCACCCCATGGGTCCTGAGTGATGTCAAAGCCAACAGTTAATATCAAAACATCAAAACTTGCTTGATTCATGAGGAAAACCCTTTAGACTCCTTAATTCATCCCATAGATTGGGAACTTTTCATTAAGTAGAAGTGACTTCTTTTTTTTTTTTTGCAGTTTTTGGCCAGGGCTGGGTTTGAACCCACCACCTCCGGCATATGGGGCTGGTGCCTTACTCCTTTGAGCCACAGGCACTGCCCCCAGTAGAAGTGACTTCTTTACAGATAAGACTGCTATGGAAGAAGACAGTCCATAACCCTCAGGAAGGTGCTGGACTGTTAGGCTTATCTCTCGCCATATCTCAGCCTTTCCCATTTTCTTCACCTACTGGCCACCTGCGGAGAAGGGGCGAGTCTGAAAAGGCAGGGCCCACCCTCCTCCTTCCTGGGCTCAGCCATGGTCCCACACAGCAAGCTGATATAAAGACAGCCGAACTGTATTTCATCATGGAGCAGCTTAGAGGGCAAGGAACTCCCAACTGGCTGCTGAATAGTGCCTTGAATATACCAAAGAGGTAAATTAAATGCATTAATCTCTGTGAGAGTCACAATTGAGACATTCAGGGCTGCATAGAAGTTTCCAACAATTGCCCTCATTTGCTTCAATAACAAATAAAAAAGAAGGGGGGATTGTTGGGTGAGTGTGGGTAGCTGTTTCCTGCTCTCTTCTCCAGACGGGTAATCAAAATGAAGTCCCACATTGAGAATATGCATTTCATTTCATTTTATACTTGAAAGCAAACACATTCGGCCTTTTCTCCTGTAATAAGGCAAATCCTTTCTCTGTTTTCATTTAAGAACATAAAGATGATGCCAGTGACACCCAGACCCTGAAAGCTTCATTTCAGCTTCCTCTTAGCATAAAAAGGCAAATTTATTCTGGTTGAGATAGTTCTGTCCCAGGCACACGGCATTTGTTCTCTTAAACCCAGGGAGGCTGCAGCTGTTATAAATCTATGGATGTTTTTATTTTTATTCTCGACCATGGAAAGCTCCCTCCTCCCAAATAATAAACCAAGATTGACTAGGCATGTTTTAAGAATTAAGAGAAAATTTAGCACAATTCTAACACCAAAAGGCATGATTTGAGATCATTTGGGGAATTGAACCAGAAACATGGGATGGTAAGAAAAACCCAAAGCTGACAATCAGACTATCTGTGGCCTCGAACCCTGGCTAATTTAGGGAATTTTAACTACAGTCTTTAAGCATTCACTCTGAGCCAATGAGTCTTCACTTCCATTATACCAATTAAGCCTTAAGACAATCCAATGGATTGGGACTATTAGACATTTAACTTCATATTTGGGGAAGCAATCTTAAGAAGGCCCAGAAAATTGTCTTATGTACACAGCTGGTACACAAAGGCCCAAGACTTGGACTCAGGTTGACAGATTTAGAAGCCTGAGCTCTTAATAACTATTTTGCAGCACCTTGGGGATTGAATTACCCTCTTAGGCATTTGATTTTTTCTTACTAATATCTAATAATCCCTCTCCCAGAAGGTTTATAGAATCAGCTCAGAAAATGCAAGTGCATAGGAAATTATAAAAACAATAGAAAAGTAAAGCATTATTATTATTATTGTAACAAGATAATAATGTTAGGACTTACCAACTCAGACATGAAAAAACATCCCATTGACAGATAACAGTTAATGTGTTTCATCAGGTTGTAGGAAAAGAACACAGTGCTGTAGGTATACAGCTGTGCTTCTCCTAAGAGGGATTAAGTCTGGATAGAGGCTAATCCTGAGGCAGGAAATTGGGACTCTGAGAGGTGGGAAAGTATATACAATGAGGAACGGATGGAGAAATTTCTCCCTTTCAGGACAGAAGTTCATTCGTTCTGGACCCACAACGTAGAGGAGATGAAAGTTAAATCGGGTTGGTGTGAGCTTCTTTCGTTCTTAAGAGAACCAGAATCAGAGAAGAGAGATGACCTAGTAGGAACCCTCAGGGCTGCTACTGTGGGCTGTCAGCACCCTGCCAACATCCCCTGGGCCCTCAATGCTCCCAACGCATGTCAGTGGGATCCTGATGGAGCCCCTACCAGTCTCCACCTGACAGCCTTCCCTCGAATCCCTCCAGGGTGGCTTACTGAAAACCCAAGGAGTTATTGCTGCCAGGAGAAGCCTTCAGCCCATGACATACAAAAATGGGAGGATTTTTGTATGTCCCAAGGATGCTCTGGGAAATCTCTCAGAGGCTTTCCAGTGGATTGAGCCTAATTGCCCCAGGGATGACTTGCTTATCACACACCCTCCTTAGGCTTCTTCTGGCCCTCTCTGTCTCAGCTCCCCACTCTGGTGCTTCCTGAGGTCACTTTCTACATAAAGTATTAGCACTCAGATTCTCATCTCAGGTCTCCTGGGAAAGCCCAACCTAAGCTATAGAGTAAGGCAGAGGACGATTCCTACACTTGTGCTAAAGTAGAAAAAAGATATGATGACACCCTCCCATAACCAGCATTGACGACTTTGGAGATGGTGGGGAGGGGCTAGGGCAGCCTGTTAATAAGGGCAACATGGATTTTTCTGCTTCTTGCTGATGGCAACTGATAAGATGCAACCTCTTTCTGAGGGAACCAGTATCCACGGCCAGGGCTCTGGAGACCCTAGTGGTAAGAGCATCACCTTCTAGTGAACAGAGGTCTCATGTAGCCCTGACTGCTGGGCATTGACAGACATCATTGAGGAGGCACACAGGAAAAACATAGACTTCTTCTAAATTAGGAATATATGTTCTCAAAACTATTGTTTTGGGGGGCACCAGTGTGATCTATTAATCTTTGTTCCCCTGATACTATGCAACCAGATATAAAAGATTATTAACATTTTGGTTCATGTAGCCACGTTTCTTATCTCATCCTTGATTGTTTCACGGAGCAGTTATTTTCCCAAATGGAAGAGGAAAACGAGAGAGGGAGAATCTGTTCTGGCGCGGGGAGGATCATGGATCTGAACAGTGAAATTCTCCCAAGGTTTTGCTGCTCACTAATCCTGAGCTCTACAGAGGAGTTGCAGCACTTGGATGTTAATTCAGTCCATTAATAAATGAATTATGCAATTAGTTGATATACAATTAACTGGATTCACCGCGCATGTAGAGCTAACTGGGTCAGTCTGCATCTGTGTGACTGCAATGTGCCTAAATGAATATGCCATCAAAGAACATGCAGTGGAATGGCGAAGCCAATCTGTCTGAGGCAGAGAATCGCGCCTGCCAGCTGCTGAAAGTTCTGCAGATAAAGCCTTGGTCTGAGTTGGCAGGAGAAACAAAAGCAGCACAATGCGGGACCCCAAGTGGCACTCTCTCCGCTGTGGCTGCATTGTTCTCCCCAGATGAGCTTGGACAGAGATCAATAAATCCAGAATCCTCCGAGGCAGAGAGGATGAGCAATTGGATTTGGATCAGGATCTATCAATCAATCACTAGCCAAAAGTGGGTCTGGCAGCACAAAATGAGAATCTCTCAGTGCAACCCACATAGCCCTTTCCCGGGACCTGCAATTGTGACTGACCCAGATGCAAAGTCAGTCAAAATACTGAATCCTGTGATATCTAATTCCAGCTGGAAAACGCAAGCCAATCAAACATTCAGTTGTGGCGTGTGGGTGTGACTAATCAATCCACGTCCAGGAATTTGTTCTGTAGTCAAGGCTTTCATGAACAAGTTAAGGTTGATATCAGAAGCTCATTGTTATCTGAGACCAAAGATGGCGTCTTTGTGTCTCCCATAGGGACAGGAGATCTTATAGGAATCTCTAATTCTAATATACTTATTTTGTTTTTCAATTCTACAGTAATTTGGGGGGGGGGGTGGATTCCCAAGACTTTCTGAATCTGAATCTGTACTTTAACAAGATCTCCACATGATTCATGTGTATATTCTAAGAAGCATATCTATAAAGCCCTTCTTATCCATAGGAATACTCTTTATAATAAAACAGGACTATGAGAGCTCTTCTTGTTTGATGTGGTCCTGTGACAGGATAGGTCATTATTGATTCAAAGTCACTGACATTACCATCCTCAGCATCATCACTAGACAGAAAGCACTGAATATGGGATCTGGTCTGGGCTTCACCACTGATTTGCTGTATAAACTGCCCCACCCGCCATGGTTTGTTTAGTTATTTATTCAATAAGAAGGTTAAACCAGATTGCTAGCCCTCATCCTGCATTATCTTCATCTATGTATAGGGCAACAAAAATAACGTGATAGTAATGAGCAGGGGATTGAAATTCAATGGTCCTTGGGTCCGATCTAGGACCAATTAATAAGGGTGTGACTCTGAGAAATGTATTCAATCTTTCCCAGTTTCAATCTCAACTTGAAATTGTACACATTTGGGGGGCTCAGTTGCATGCATTTTGACACATGCATTCCCTATAACCCAAATCCAGCCAAGACACAGACCATTCCCACTCCTCTCCCCACACCCCCACCAGGCTGCAGCAGCCCACCAATGGTACACCACGGTGGGGAAGGTGGGCCAATCGGTGGTAGAAATCCCTATTGCACATATATTATGACTGGGGTCATATTCACAGAATATATTCCTCAAAACTTATAAAATTATGCAGTTGAGTTCTACAAATAAGTCCACTGAATTGCATGTAAATTACACCTCGGTGAAGTTCATTTTAAAAGAAAAAAGGAAAGATACTTGGAAGGTAAACAAGTTCCTTAGCTCCCTCCCCCACAGCTGGTTTCCCAGTGAGATTCCTGGAGCACGAAGTAGATGGAAGAGGAGCGGGAAGTGGTGAGCTGCAGTGATAGAACACAGGACGGGGCTTTGTGAGAAAGTCATTAGATCTGTCTATCTTTGTAAGTGACCCCGGGCCAATGCTTCATGAGTCGCTGTATTTTTCATAAGGGTAGTAAGGTATAACTTCTCCCATGACCCGTAAATGAAAGCAGCCCGACTCCCTGTGTGGAGAGCCCTCCTGGGGCACAGGCTTCAGAAGTCTCCAGAAGAGATGGGCAAAGGTAGACCACTAAGCCTCGCTCCCAGACCTGAGTGCCATCCCATAGCCACCTCAGAGGGGAAATGAGATAAGAGACCGACATCTTCATTACACTTTCCCAGAGCTCAGAGAATTCCCTTAAAAACAAAAACGCTCACACACAAAAACAGCTCCCAATGTAACCTCCAATGTCAAATGTAAAGAAGTGAGCAAATTGCTAAAATGAGTTGAAACACAGCCTCAGGACTTCTTACCTCAAGCTGTTAGTCTCTGACCTGGGTGTATGATCAGATCTAATTAGCAGGTGCTACCTTAAAATTATAGAGTTACGAGGGCACCTTAGAGATCATCCAGTCCAGGGACTTTCAAATTATTTTTATCCATCAAGTGATTTTTTTTTCCAAACTAAATCTTATGCGGGAATGCAAAGCAATAAAAAAGATAAACACATAGGTAATCTGGTGGGATTCCACTACCACCATCCTACCTACGCTCTTCTCTGGAATATAGCTCAACAAGCCTAGAGTCTGGTCCAACACCTTGTTTGACTGATTAGGAGACTGAGACTCTGAGAAGTCACAGCTCTAAAGTTAGGCAGTGACAGAGGTAGGTCTAGAGCACTCTTGATAACCAGCAAAAAAATGCTTTTTCCATCATACAAGCCTGCCTCAACTCATAGCACAGAATCCTGTTCCTCTGGGCAAAATGCTGTGTTCTGTTTTGAGCCACTCCATGGAGAATCCTGAGAAGTCCATGCAGAAGCCAGAAGCAACTACAGGCCACCATTTTGTAAATATTTCTTCCCAGAGTCAGAGCTTTAATTTAGAGAGCCCTGGACCACCCAAACTAGAAAGGAAAGCATCTTAAATCCAAGGAGGAAAGGGGGTCTGGAGTGGAAAAGGAAGAAGAATAAGGAGAGACCCTTGGTTGAAAATGTCTGTGGATGGAGGTGGGCGGTGCAGAGGATAGAATTCAGAGACTCATGGTGTTCCCTACCCATCTGCAGAGCTGTCTCAGCCTCCCTCACTCCCTCTCTCCTACACTTAATATTCCAGGGCCTGAAAAGTTGAGTGAAATCCACACTTACACTTTATTCATGTCTGAAAGAGTTTCCTCAAAAGGCTTCTCCAAAGGTCGAGCTCTCAGGTCAGAACAGAACTGAGCCACAAAGTGCCTCAAGCTGGGGCCTCCCATGGAAGCCCCCCCTAGCTAGGACCTGTGGTGATTCTGACACTTAAAACCAGAGGCCTTGGCCACATCACCTTGGGGCCACCCTGAAGCATGTGGGAGAGCAGGGAGCTAGACTGCTATCTCTTCAGAGGTGGTCCCCTAGCACTGAGTCACAGCTGTCTACACAGTGTCAGTGCTAACACCTGCCACCCCACGCTCCTTGTTCAACTTTAAGGCAAGTCCTGTGTGCTCCAGAGTGGTGAATGGATCAATCTCTATGAGTGTTCTTGTAGTATCTTGAAGTATCAGCTCTTAGAATAGCTTAGTGTTTAAACCCTGGAAGATCTTAAACTCCCAAGAAGATTCCTCAGTCTTAGCGCTGTTCACTCTCTGCCCTGATCTCTACCCCAGATTCCCACCAGACTGTCAATTCCTGCATTCTCTCTCTCTGTTTGTGTGGTCGACTTCTCACAGTGCTGAGATGAGAAGGAAAATAGACCCCAAATTGTCCTATTGAAGAAGCTTCCCTCTCCATCATGGAAGGATTTGGGGCACGCGGAGAACCAAATTCTCACAGTTGTTTTAAAATTGCTGCGCTGGTGACTAGACTGGACCAACACCAGATAAGGTAAAGGAAGTTCCCAAAGGACATTTCAAGATGAGCCAGCTGTGCTCCAGAAAACATGGCTGGATTCACCTCAATGCAGAATCAACTAGGCCAGGTTGTTTCACAAGGCCTTCATGGCTAATGAATTTGCTCATGGCAGCAGTGGTGGAAGCACAGAACGTTCCAGGTCCCCAGGCAAGTATTTTCCAATATAATACCAAAGCCACATGTCGCTAGTACCTGCTATACAGATTAAAGCACACCCCTATCATTGCTGAGAGTTCTGTAAGACAACACTGCTCTAGATCTCTGCTTAACCATTCATTCATCTGTCAGCATGTAAGTACTTAGGTAGGAACTAGTATGTTGGCACTGTGCTAAGTCCTTAGATTACAAGATATAATGGTGGGGGGAGGGCTTCAGAGAGGTGACGATTTACCTGATTTTCAAAGGCTGGGTGGTAGTTCTTTAGGTTGGGTGCAGCTGGGGAGACAGAAGTGCCTTACAGGAAGAAGAACTAGTGTGTACATAGACACATATCTCCTTCCCTTTGCTTCTCTGGACGCTGCCCCTGGTTGGTTCTCAGTACTTATGCTGATTCTGTTACTTAGCTACTGACACTACTTTCCAGCTACATGGCCATGTTGGGCCTCAGTATTCTTATTGGTAGAATGGGAGTAAGACCTCACAGGATTATTTTAAGCAGCACATAAAGGGCAGCATGGTATGTAGCACCACGTGTGATACATTTTAGAAGTTCAGTACATATTAGCTCATTGTTTTCCTTCATCAGATCCAGAGCTGGAGGTCCGTAGGTACTGGCCTCTCCAGGTTGCTCTGCCAGGCCCTGGTTGCAGAGGGCTGTGCCTTGTGGTCGCCCGTGCTTTGCCTGTGTGCCAGGCTAGAATGCTGATGTTAATTGCAGCTATTTTCAGCCCATAGTACAGCCTTCCTTTCTTTCCATTGCTTTGTTTTACAGCAGGTGGCTCTGGCTCTCATTACTCTGCAGCGAGGTGATGGCAGCAGGTGCACTGGCATGTGCCATGCAATTCACAAGCCATGCATCTCACGCCTGGAGGCTGTGGGCAAACTCTACTGGTCAGGCGGTCTGGAATAACACTGGGGTTAACCTTCATTCTCTTGGGATTCTGCCTGGAGACAAGGACAGCGGTGGACTTTGGAATCAAACCCAGCTTGGAGCCCCAGATCTGCTGCTGATCAGCAGCCTAACTGTGAGCAAGTGATCTGTTCCCCTTGCCCTTCAGTTTCCTCATCTATTAAGTGGGTCTCTTAGTCTTCTTTTTGCCTATAATAGAATATCATGGTTCTTGGGGCTGGGAAGTCTAAGATCGAAAGGTGCATCTGCCAAGGGCTTCCTGCTGGGTCACCCAGGGCAGAAGGTGGAAGGGTAAGAGAGTGCAAGAGAGAGAGGGGGGACCAAACTCACTCTTTTATAAAAAACCAACTTGCGTAATAATGGTATTAACACACCAAGGAGGGCAGAGCTTTACAGGATCATGACTTTCTCATTAGGTCTTCCAACACTTCAACACTGTTGGGGACTCAGTTTCTAATGCATGGTTTCTGGGTGAAATCTTAACACCATAAAAGTGGATAAATACTCTTCAGCTCATAGGACTGTTGTGAGGAGTGATATGGTGGCATTCAGAAGGTACCTAGTACAGTCCAGCACTTAATAATGTATTGGTTTTCTTTTCCTTCTGGTGCTAGGAATTCAAAAATTCTGGTGCAAAGAGGAAGCTCTCAGAGCACTGGGCTTATTCAACGGTGATGAATTCCTTAGCTACGTGCCAGACACTTTTGTCACATGTCTCCTTTGGTTTTCATCAGAGGATGATCATATCTCTCTTTCTAGCATTTTTCTTTCTAGTATTTGTCCACTGCTATGATTTAAAGATTTCACCCCAAAAGTGTGCATTGGAAACTGAGCCCTCAATGCAACAGTGTTGGGATTAAGACTAATGACTAAGTGATTAGACCATGAAGGCTCTGCCTTCATTAACGTGTTAATACCAATATTGTGCAAGTTGGTCCTTATCAAAGAATGAGTTAGGTCCCCTTTCTCTCTCTTGCTCTTGCCCTTCCACCTTCTGCTTTAGGTGACCCGGCAGGAAGGCCCTTGCCAGGCACAGCCTTTTGATCTTGTACTTCCCATCCCCCAGAACCACGAGCATTTATGTTCATGATAAATTGCCCAGTTTGTAAGAGAGAGATCATTATCCTGATATGGAGGTAAGGAGCACGAGACTCAGAGAGGTATGGTTATATCTCCAAAGTTACATTGTTAAGGACAGAGCTGGGACCCCATTTTAAGCTTCCTGGCTCCAAACCCATCCCCTGAGCCCTTTGCCTGCTTAGCCCATGGCTGCTTCAGGAGGAAGAACAAGGGAGAGATGTGGATTCTACCCCTAACATCATAGGGGAGCCAGAGATAATAAGCTCAGGACACTGAGAGAGGCACTTGTGGGAAAATACCCGGACAGGGCCACGTCCAGCATTTTAGCCAGGTATCTCTCCCAAGGCAGAATGATTGGGTCAGCTATTTGCCAGAGGAGTTAACAGTCAGGGAACAGCCTGGGTAACTAAAATTGAACAAATTGACTTCACGCAAATAAAATGGCCAGATGGGAATGGCTTGATCAGGAGTAAAAGCCATGTGTCCTTCTCCCTGCTCGTCCCCTGGGCCCTCCTGCTTACCCTGGTTAGATACCTAATTGTTTCCCTCGGTCCAGGCCCCATTTCATCACCCAGAGCAAACTTTGATTATCACCACTTTCAGCCATCTACTGCTGATTCACTCATCCCTCCTGAGTCAGCAGAATGGGAGGAGGCGCAGTCCCCAGAGAATCCTGCCTCCGGCTCTGCTCCCAGAGCTGCTAGTGACGATGTCATGCCCGATATTTAAAGCACAGGTCCTGAGAACTCCACTTTCACACTCTAAATATAGCACCTTTTGTCCAATTTTCACTCAGTGAGTACACATCTTATACGGCATACCTCCAGAAGCACTGCAATGGTCTGGGCTCTAATTTGGGGGGAGTGGGGTGGTGCTGGGGGTACTTGAGGGCAGGTCTCCCAAAATAACTTCTCTTCGGGTAAAGACATAGGGCCAATCTTCCCGAATCAGAAATTTAGAGCAGGTAGCAGTTTCAGTGATGGGGCGGGAAACACAACATGATCTGTGGGGCTGGGAGTTGCACCTGCAGCCGGTTTCTCATGAGAAGCACCCTGTGCAATGTAAACAGAGTGAATCTATTATGGTTATCAAGTGCTTCACACTTTTCACTTCATATATATGAATATACATATACTTCACAGATACGAAAACAAAAATGTATAAATACTTTCTAGGTATGAATGCTTCCATTCCCTTAATAACTCTGAAAAACAAAATAAGGATAATTATCCCCATTTTCCAGATAAGTAAACTGAGATACAGGGTGGTAGCTAGATAGCTGGTTCACTGTGAGGCCAGAACTAAGGCACAGGACCATCAGATCTCCGTTCAGACATACCTCTGGAGTGCTGCAGGGGACCAAATGGGACGCTGAGGGCCGGGGATATGAGCAAAAGACACACAAATCCCTTCCTGCCATAGAGTCAGGGGATGCAATCAGCAGGATAAGTAAGGAAACAGTATATTAAGTTGCGGGGTGAGGGATGGGCCAGGGCAGTGGGGACCTCGTGTCTTTGTTGCCTGGACGCCTATCAGTAGGGCAGGACCTGGAGGAGGTGAAGCCCGCCCTGTCAGAGCCGGACATTGCTCCAGTCTGCATTTCTACCCCGAGCCACAAGTTGTGCATAGGAACGCTGTCTGAGAAGATGAATGGATGATGTGTCAGAAGCTGAGAATTCCTTGGCTTGCCCCAGCCAGCAGTAGGGGTCACCTTGCCCGAGGGTGGCTTCTGAACGGCAGAAGAACAGAGGCTGAAGCCCAGCCCAGGAGCTGCCCTTCCTCGTCAGGGACCTGATCCTAGGACTCAGAAAACAAAAGGATGCCTGTGTCACCAGAAGAAAATCCTAATGAGAACCAGGAATGGAAACAGTGGGGGGAGGTTTTAATTAGCGAAGGGGACAATCAGAGGGGCAGCCCATCTTCATTAGGAGAGTAGCCGGGCCAGGTGTGGGCCCAAAGATTCCCTTGCAGCCCTGGTTCTTCCTTGAGGGGAGTCTGGCTGTGCAGTCTTCCTCCTTGTCTGTCCCCTCCCTCCTGGCTGTCTGGTCCTTCTCTTTCCCTTGATGCCCACGTGCTCTGATTCACAATCCCTCCCAGTGCCCTTCAGCCCCTCAGTCCACACGGTGGTTTAACCCTTTCTCCTCTGCCTCCCTACAAGCCCCAAGCTTTCTTCCCTGCTTGCTCCTCCTAGCTGGGGCCAGGTCACAGCCTGTCACCCATTTATCAATGCATTGGAACTGTAACTCAGGTATTGATCTGTGTTTGTTGGTTTTTTTCCCGTAAACTCGGGCTGTAAAGGTTTCATTAGCTTGCCTCACAGTCATTACATCAAGTAATAGGAAACATCCATCTTCCTCGGGCTTCACTTCTGCACCCAATGGAGATTGGTTTGAAGAGCGTTAATCAAGCTATGAAAATCATTGGCAGCTCATTCCTTTATGATGAAAAAGCTGGTTTGCAGCCTCACTGGGTAGCAGAGGCCTGACACCTCAGATACCTACAGCAATTATGGGCTGTGTGGTTTCCTGCTCAGGGAGTCTATTCTTCCCCTAATGCCTGTATGCAAATCTCATTCTTTGCTTTAATGTGATTCCCTGAGTTGAGAGCAGTGAGAACAAGGCATGGATAAGGATGGACTCCTCTGCAGAATTGTGGGCAAAAGGGAGGGCTGTCAGCTACCGCCATGGACTCCTGCCAAGGCCAGGCCTGTACAGAGGCAGGACAGGTTCACGCAAACTGTGTGGTACCTGCATCATCAGGCGAATACCACTGATTTGCCCACCCAGTCCTTCCTTCCACCCAGAGCTCCTTCCACCCAGCTTTCCAGGGGAATTGACGCCTACAGAGATCAATGCAAAAAAGCTACTTAGGACGGGTAGCAAAATACCCAACTATCCCTAATGCTCTGCATACGTCAAAGGTGCATGGAGCAGTGTCTGGGGAGAGACATTTAGAACAAGCAAATTGGAGATTGCAAGAGGGGAAAGGGGAAAGCAGCCTGCAGCAGCAGGTGTTGGGGAGGTGGGGTGCTGGGGAGGTGAGGTGCTGTTGGGGAGGTGGGGTGCTGCTGGGGAGGTGGGGTGCTGCTGAAGTGGTGTGCAGGGGAGGTGAGGTGCTGCTGGGGAGGTGGGGTGCTACTGTGGAGGTAAGGTACAGGGGAGGTGGGGTGCTGCTGGGGAAGTAGGATGCTGCTAAGGAGGTGGGGTGGTGCTGGGAAGGTGGGGTGCTGGGGAGGCAGGGTGGTGCTGGGAAGGTGGGGTGGTATTAGGGAGGTGGGGTGCTGGGGGAAAGGGTGGTCCTGGGGAGGTGGGGTAATGCTGGAGAGGTGGGGTGGTCCTGGGGAAGGAGGGTGGTGCTGGAGAGGTGGGGTGCTGGGGAGGCAGGGTGGTGCTGGGGAGGTGGGGTGGTGCTGGGGATATGGAGTGGTGCTAGGGGTGTGGGGTGTGGCTGCAGGTGGTCTCAGACCACAGGTGTGTGGTCCCGGGGCCAGGAGCCTTGGCTCAGCTGAGAACCTGTGAGAAAACCCAGCGTTTGGGCCCATCCCTCTCTCCTGAAGCAGAAAGGCCAGGGGGGGATCTGCAGCAGTCTGTGCTTCAGGAAACCCTCCAGCTGATTGTGACCCACCACGTAAACTTAAAGGAGTCACACAGTGGCATCAGGTAAGAAAAAGGAAAAGCAAAGGCATTAAAAGAACAAATGGAAAATAAAGAGCACAAAGTTTGCCTCGGACTGCTCCCCTGAACACCAGAACAGGGGCACGTGGGGGGCTGCCACACTAAGAGAATGAGGCTGGTTCCAGCAGCGCACGGGAAGAGCCCTTCGAGGGTGAGGGCTGCCCTGAGCAGCGATGCCCGGCCCAGCTCTGCCAGTGCCCGCTATGTGTCCTTGGGAAAATTACCTTCAGCTCCCTGAAAAGAGGGGTGGTAGTAATATCTCCTTGAAAAGATTCTTGAAAGAACATTTCATGACTTAACACATGGAAAGCCTTTCGAGAGGTGTCTGGCACAGAGGAAGCGCTCAGGAAGTGTCAGCTGTGAGTGTTACTTCACACGGCGCACGCAAGCTTGTTAAAGAAATGGGGAGTAGAAAACAGAAACAATTAGCCAACCAAAATGCAGCCAGATGAGGCCATCCATTATGTTATATTAATGGAGCAAAAGAGAGTTCAAAACACCCAAATGGAGCAAAACAAACAAATGCAGCAAGAATCAGATTTCCAGCCAGTCACAGATTCACTCCCTTGCCCAAGATATGGTGAGTAACCTCCAGGGGTGCACCATGCGCCCCAGGGAGGACTCAACTACAGGAAGCATCAGCTTAGTGAGACCCAATTGTCACGAGGACATCAAGCAGTGATGCCAAGCAGAGGAGAGACAGAAGGTTGGGCCCAGAGATTGATATGCACAGGAGGTGGGGAGTCTGAGGGCTGGGGAAGATGCTGGGGGCACTGTAAGGACTTGGGTCAGGATGGACAAAGGACACAGAACTGAGAACTGATAGAGTGACTGGGGGCTCTACGTGAGGCTCCAGAGGAATCATGGGGGGGGTCTTACCAGCCACGTTCATGAGCTTGACCTTTAACCTCCAGATCTTGGAAGGCAGCGGGAGACTTCAGCAGAGTCAGGATAGGCTCGTGCTTTATACCTCTGTCCATGCAGCCATGTGGGGGCCGCATTTGAAGAGAACAAGACCAGGAGGAGGGGAGCAAGCTGGAAGAGCCGGCCCAGGGGTGGCCGGGGCTTGCTGGGGTTGCAATGCCTTCTGCCTCATTTTGTCTGGGACAGGAAGGGTGAAAACGGATCAGCCTTGAGGTGATCTGAACAAAGGCAATCTCTCTCCCACAGGGCAGAGTCTGTAAGATAGGAGCCTGTTCAGGAGCGCAAAGGGGTGTAGTATGTTTCTAGGGAGAAGGATGGAAGATGAGGAGGGGAGGAAGGAGTCTGGATTGTATTCCAAGATAATGTAAATCCATCAGAGGCTTTATGAGGGAAGACTTCGAAATTCATTCAGTTCCTCAGAGACGTTCCCACTGCTCTGTGTCCAGTGGAGGTGGGACCACAGCAGGAAGGACAGAGGTGGCCCAGGTCAGGGGTGGAGGTGGCTGGGGCCAGGGGTAGCCTGATTCTGGGAAGGGCTAGGAAATACAGAGGTAGCTTAGAGATGTACCTCTAATTCCACAATGCCAGGAGGTAAGTATGAGAACCCCCATTTTCCAGATGAGGAAACTGAGGTCCAAAGAGTCTGAGAAACCTGTCTTCGCTCAGTTGCCAAACTGGGCTTTCCCCCAGATCACAGCACCAGAGAAGTTTCCTCTACAGCCCTGGAGGGAGCATTTATTTGGTAGGAAAGGTTGGACAGAGGGAAGAAAGGAAACAGGAGTAAATAATGTCCATTGTACAAAGAGCCAAGAATAATCTGAACCTCCTTCTCAGCCATCCACAGCTCAGCGCTGCTCTGCCCCCTGCCACTGTATTTCCTGTATTCTTCTCTTTGCAACTTAAGCTTTATTGTTTATCACCCTAGTCTTTGAAATATCTTGAATAGCAGAGAAAAGAGCTTCTGCCCTCAGGCTGTCAGGGGGGTGCCCAAAGCAAGGCACAACAAAAGGAAAGTTTTGGAAGTCACCTGTTTTATCTTAAAGATTTATATAAATGTTGTACTCTGCTTCGCAGTGAAACTATATTTATTCTAATGTTTAAAATTATGTTTTAAATTGCAGTCAAGTATCACTATTTGAAGATACAGGAATAAAAATAAAAAGGTTTACCTTCCTGAATCAGCCACCATAGTGTTACAAGTGCTTTGTGTTGTCACTTAGGACTGTGTGCCCGTCACCATTCTGAGTGCGTTACAGAAGGACCGTTTCACTATGTCATCTGCAGATGGGGCCTGGGACAAGGGAGTGACTTGCCTAAGGACACACAGTTAGTAGGTGCAGAGCCCGGATTTGGATCTAAATACACCTGTCCCAATACCTGTGTGTGGCCATCACTGCACATCCCTCAGGAGTGACTGCCTTTAAAGTTTGGACCTACCAGGGATCCGAAGGCTCATGGAGAAGATACATGGGTATCACAGAGTGATACATGGGTCAGTCACAGAGTAAAGATGGGGGCCTTGCAGGGAGAAGCTGACAGAGAGGAGGATGAGAGGCGGAAGGGACTATGATTCTGGCAGCAGCAGCCAGTTAGCCATCCTGCCCACTTTACTGAGGGAGGTTTGGGTGGGTCCATGCCCGGATGGCCACAGCATCTGACACAGGGATCACCTACTTGCAGTAGGACCTAGCTCGAGGCTAAAGAACAGAGGTACAATTTTTAACATTTACTGGAGGAGGTTGGTTAAGACAAAAAAAAAAAAAAAAAAAAAAAAAAAACAGCCCGTCAAACAGATTCTGGATCAGTAAAGAATGCTAGAAACCAGCCCTTCAGACTGAATAGCACGCAGGAAGTGCTGGGAAGGAGAGGAGGCTGCAGCGGGTGACTGTGGAGAGGGACAGGACTGTCTCAGCCCATCAGTGCAGTTGCTGCACCCACCAGCCTGCACGTCGGAGCTTACTGTTGTGCTGCACTCTCCAGCCAGGCGGGGCTCAGGGCGTGGGGAAGGAGGAAGGCATTCGGGTGAGGAAACACACACCGGTGGCTGCAGCTGCCAGATGCTGAGCTAGACAGCAACTGACCTTACCCAAAACCCTCCCCTTTATAGCAAAGAAGGCGTGCTCACAGACCCCCTTTTAAATCCATCCAGGATTAAAATCTCCTTTCTTATCACCCAGCCCTCCTATAATTATTACATTACAGTGTGCTTCTGTAGGAGTTTAATTCTTATTTATATATACATACATATATATATATTTTTTTTCTTAAGACAGAGTGTCACTATGTCACCTTCAGCAGAATGCCACGGTGTCACAGCTCACAGCAACCTCAAACTCTTGGGCTTAAGCGATTCTCTTGCCTTAGCTTTGCAAGTAGCTAGGACTACAGGTGCCCACAACACCCAGCTATTTTTTTGTTGTTGTAGTTACTGTTCAGCTGGCCCAGGCCAGTTTTGAACCTGTCAGCTCCAGTGTATGTGGCCAGCGCCCTAACCACTGAGCAATGGCACCAAGCCTCTTATTTATGTTTTTGATGAGGAAGAATAGCCTCTGACTAGTCTCCAAACAGTTATCTATGTTAAATGGATTTTTCTTCCTGTAAAATGGAAAGAATTATGCCAAATATTCATAAAGCCATAAGCCATCTTCTTCCTTTTTTCCTGAAGTTCTAGACCATAATCATTGAGGTGGAAAAGAGGCTGGACTCAGGAAAGAGCGGACCATATCTGAGGGGTCTCCCCTCTTCTGATGGACCTCTTGCCATTCTGCCAGGTGTCATTCCCTGCCGTCCTCCAGGGCATCCAAAAAACCAGCATGGGCCACGTTCACTCATTCGGTGTGACAAGGGGCCAAGATTCAGACAAAGAGAGGAACAAGCTCGTTTGCAACCTCAGGGCTAGAAGCACAGTCTCATCACACATCCCAAACAAATCAAGAGACAGGAGGCAAAGACTAAGAGTAAATTGTCACTAACCATTCTGGGAAAAGGTTAATCTGAAGCTTCGGGGAACTTGTGTGAGGGCTGAGATGACTCAGGACAAGTTCCATATGTCAAAAGGCCGTCACCGCCCAGGGATACAGGGGCACCTTTCTCTGGAAGGAATGGAGGAAGGATTGGAGGGAAGAGAAATTTCTAGTAAATCACAAAAATAACTGCTATTTGTTATGAACATTTGTTCAGTTCCATTCCGATGCCAGACGATGTGTTAAGTATTTTGTATATATTTCATGGGATATAAGGTCTCAGAAAGTGTTGTGAGAAAGGTATTATTTTATAGGTGAGCAAAGTGAGACTCAGAATGTAAGTGAATTCCTCAAGATCATACAACTAAGATATGCTGAAAGTGGGACTTCAAGTTGGGTGTGTTTTACCAGGAATCTCTCAGTCTCCACCATTACGTTTTATTGTCTCTTTATGGTGCTTGTAATAACTTTGCCATTGTTGTCTTGAGCTGATAGTTAAACCTTAGATTACTTCACGTTTTGCAGACGAATAGCTTAAGTTTCCTACCTGGTTATGTGTTACATTAGGAAGAGACATTTTTTATGCTTTTTAAATATCCCCCCAGGTGAAAAAAAAATGCCCTAGATATAATAATTTGCTTTTTTACAGTCCTTAACCATCTTCAAAACATTTCTGCATACGTCTGTTTCCTCCCTCCACCTCTGTCAGAGGAAGAGGCCATTATTATACCTCATTTACAGGTAAGAAAGCAGTGGCATAAAGATTCTCACATGTGCCTTAGTTAACAAATGGACGGAAAAGATGTGACTTCCTTATATATCCTATCTATCGTATGTCCTAGAAGTTGCTTTACTTCTAGGACAATGTCCTTTTTTGTCAAGCTCTATTAACTGCTTTTTCAAAAGCCGGTTCTCCTTGCTAACAGGCAGAATCTCAACCCCTATTTGTCAAGAAATCAGAGGGAAATCCTTCAATCCTCGGAAACTTTCAACACCTAACCCCTGGGTGGGCCGTGATGCTATTTTAAGCAATGATCTGTAAGCAGGGAGGGTTTTCCTCCCTAATGAAAAGAATACCCTATGCTGCACCATGTTTCCTAACTGGAATGCAGGATTTGATTCCAGGCACTCCTGCAGCCATCTTATGAACAGGAGGTTAATCGCATTACAGATAAGCTGACCTTGAGCCCTCACAGCAGCGAGCTGCTAGGTCAACACGAACCACTGCCTACCACCACATCTCTGTTATAGTAAAACATAAAATAAACCTCTGTTACTTGTAACTGAAAGATTTCCTAGTGAGTCCACTTTTTACTTCACCCATGAAACAACACTGAATCGATGTAAGTTTGGAAGATCTATAAACACGCTTTGTATGGCATAGCTAGTCAATGAATTCACCATATAGATGCAAGTGTCATTATTGTTGTTCCTATTTTATGTTAAATGTTCCCCTCGATACGATATATTTGCATTTGGATTCTTACAACTCAGCCCCCCACAATGGAGAGAGTGTACTTTCCTGAGCACAAAAGCTGCTCTGATCCCTCGTTACTGAGCCAGAGGCTGGGGCTGTGGTTTGAACTGTTACCATATAGACGAGGCTTTCTCTGCCTCACTTTTGCTTTCTGTACATTAGCATAATAATTTCCACTCTCTCAGCTCAGAGTATAGGGTGAAGATGAAATAGAGATGGGAGATAAAATTAAAGGAGCAGTGGGAAAGACGAACGCAACACTTGTTAAAATGATTGCTATGTTTGGGTGGCGTGTCTGGCACTTCACCTGTGCAGTCTCATTCAATGTCACCAGGTTGAGTACTGTCCTCTCTGAACACTGCTCAGGGACGTGTTGGGGGTGGGACGGCATAAACTGAGATAAATCCCCAGGTATTCTAGCTGGTTTAGTTGGGCCTTTCTCCCCTTGTCACCCATAAGAGCTTCAGAATCTACAGCAGTGTGGGAAAGACCTCTCCAAGGCCAGGGTTCTAGGTACCAAGAAATGAAGTCAATGGAAATGATTTCTCACATAGAGGAAAGGAGGATCTTTTAATTCTTATATCGAAAATATATTGAATTATAGTCATAGGAGAAATTTTGAGGGTAAATGAGTTCAACCCCCACCTTGGTACAGTCAACAATTGCACAGAAACCAGAATTTGCTATTGCCTCCTCTAAGGACAGCAATATTTAATCAGAGGAAACAGCAAAATTTGCCAGGGACAAAACAGGGAAAGGATTGTTGAGAGTGCAGAGAGAAGAGCAAGAATTTGGAGAAATCAGGATGACTGTGGGGCAACCTTCCAGAGACCCAGTGGTAAGGAAAGTAGCCCAGCTGGGATTCCCACACCTAGTCTCCCACACCCGCCCCTTCTCAGATTCTACGCAGCTTTGGATCA
This sequence comes from Otolemur garnettii, assembly GCF_000181295.1. Lineage (NCBI taxonomy): Eukaryota > Metazoa > Chordata > Mammalia > Primates > Galagidae > Otolemur > Otolemur garnettii. The sequence continues at coordinate 4,586,220 of NW_003852492.1, read as the reverse complement.
GTCCCTGAACCACTCAGAGAAGAGTAGAAGGACGTTCCTCAGGGACCAGTACAGACTGGATTCATAGATGAAGAAAACGTGGCTTCTGCCCTCAACAAGCTCACCGTCTACTATGGAAGCTCAAACAGGCGAATCAAATCCTTCTGTCTAAAATGTGGCGAGCCTGGCCTCGTCCTTACGATTTGAAGCTGGAGCCTCTGAGCTTTCCTTGCCCCTTTATTTTAATTAGCAAGGTCTTTGTAATAGAATGAGATATAGTTTGTTGTGAAGGATGGACAGAAACCTACGGTTCCTCGAATGGGACATTGTATTAGTGAAATTTAGATAATACAGAGGGCGCCCCAAAGACCACTCATAAAGTTTTCATATGTAGGGAAAATGGGACATTGTAGCTACACGTACCTTTATTTACACAATATTCATTATACAATTTTACAGGGAAGTAGGCAGCACTTAGAGAATAGTTTGTCAATACTTTGTATAGAGACCACTGAATGTTCTATTCCACTGGCAGGAGACTGGTGTTCACGGTGTCAGGCTGTAGGTTTGGAGTGCCTGGGATGAATCCTGCCTCCTCCTCCACTTACCAGCCCTGTGGCTACAGTCAACTCATGGGGACTCTCTATGCCTTTATTTCCTCATTTGTAAAGTCGAATAAAAATTGAACCTACCAATGAATAGGAGGGAAGACTAAATAAGTTAACAGGTAATGTTTTGAAAAATATGTACCCCACACGTAGTAAATACCCGGTAAATCTCAGCTGTTAATAGGAATTGCTCCTTACATGGAAAATAGCCATAGTAATAAGAGTAAATTGGAATTCAAAAGCAGAAACAGATGCAACTGGTAGGTGATGGATTATCTGCTGGGACGGTAAGTGAGAAGTGGTAAGGGCTGTGGACGCAGTATGTTGTCAAGGGCAATGTCTATGATTTAATGAAGCTTGAAAAGCTCTTAAATGCCTGATTTTACTCAAATTTACTGCTGGCCATGGCAGACCACTGTGTTCCCAAGAAAGCGCCCTCCCCCACAAAAAACAAGAGGCGGCAAGGAAAAGAAAACCATTATGGAGAATACAATGTATGGAACCTTTTCAATCACAAAGTCAAGTTAAGGTAGATTTGGGATGGGGCACGGGCTCTGATGTAAACTAAAGTGACTTTTCTGTTTGATATAAAGCCATAGAAAATGCACAGGGACAGTTTAAAGAACAAGCAAGGTGAGTGAGCGGCATTAAAATGGGAAGGAAAAATAACCCAGAAAATGCTATTTATTGTAAAAATTGCCGGCATGCTTAGAGCTGCTTTGATCATCTCTGCCTCAAAGAAAGCAGAACCCACAAAGTGAAGTTTCAGAAAAGGGCAGGGAGATGATCAGAGACATAATAGGTGAAAGGAGGTCTTTATCCCTAGAAGGAAAGAAACAATTGGGGAAAAAGTCTTTGGCTTAATAGAGATCTATTGGATAATGAATGGTGAGTGGCCGCCATTCAGGTGCTGCCCTCTCCCCTGTCCCAAATCACAAGAATGAGAAGGAATTTGAAAGAACTGAAAATAGATAAATGGCCATCGTATGTTTAAAGCCTCAACTGGGGAAACTGGCAGCCTCGGGGCATTTTTGAAGCAAACAATAGAGTGACTTTCTAAGAAGATCAAAAGTTCTGCGCTTGCCCAGTGGCAGCCTGTCCTCCAGGGGTGTTTGCTGAAAAACAGAAGGGGTAAGGCAGAGACCGGAGCCTCCAGAATACAGCCCTCCCGGCTCTGTCCAAGGGGGAGCCTGTTGAAATGGCAGCAGAGGGCAAAAAATAAACAAACAAACAAAACTGAATTTATTTTCCCTGTTGGGATTCAGAAAATGTAATAGGACAGGGCTAGGGAGGAACTCTCACATTTTAGATGATGAGAGGTAAATTCTCTGCCCATCCATGCCCCCACGCACTTCCTCACCTTGGTTAGTCACAGGTGATCCAGGGCCGGCTACATCACCCTCCTCTGTTAAGTGTGTTAAAAATGTAGACTCTTGGCCCCATTCCAGATCCCTGAATCAGACTCGGCATTTTAACAAAATTCATGGGTGATATACAGGTACATCAAAGTTTGAAGGTTTACTATATTTTCACTGCAATGGGGGGGAGAGCCAGAGTAAATTCTGAGTGTGCCTCCACTCCCCGTCCATAGCCTGAGGGCACAGCCAGTTGTGTGACAGCCACAAGCCTCAGGATCTTCATCCACAAACTAGGAGTCGAGTCCCATGAGTATTAAATCGTGTAGTGCACTTAAAGTGCTTGGAAGTGTACTTAACCCGAAATAAGAATTCAAGAGGCATTGGTGTAGGTTACAGTGATGGGTATTTAAAATTGTCCAACTAGAAGCCAGTAGAGGATCTAATTCATGCCCACATAGGAGAAAAACTCATTTCAATTCAAGTTGGGGAGGAGAAGGGCAAGGGAGAGTGGAGGGAGGTTTGGGGGTGCTCCTACTGAATGGGTATGATGTAGGGGTATATGGCACACCTTCTGGGTATAGGACATAGCTGAAAGAGGGACTCTACCTAACAAATTCAAATATTGTGATTTGGTTGTTTTGTGCCCTCACATTGACCCGAAATTAAATAAATAAATAAATATTTTTTAAAAAGCTAACTGTGTAACCATTTTAATCTGAAAAGAAAAACAACAAAAATGAATTTTAAAACTGGATCCATGTGTTAGTGTGGTTAAAACTAATAAAACATTAAAACGCACACAGAAGATAAATAAAATCGTGCAACCTCCAAGCAATGGGAAGACCGCCTCAAGCATGAGCCACCGCGTTCTAGGAATGAAGAAGCGTCTTGGCAAGAAGGAACGGGGACAAGGACATTGACTCTGAACATCTCAGCAGTGAAGGAATTGTGTGAGAGATGGAGCAGGGGACAATGGAATCTTGCGACACAGCTCCGGAGCGCATCTATGGCTTTATAGAAAGCCCAGCTGTGAGCCGGCGTGAGCCACAGGTAAATAAATGGGTTGCAAGTTAATTAAGAAAGACAATATGCGATTCATGTGTATTTTCTTTGGCCATTCATCAAACAGTTTGGTATTGTTTGATTTGTTCTTAAGATAGTTAATTAAGGTAAATTAGTTATTTTACATGCTTCTGAATAAGTTTTCCATTACCTTTTAATAGAGAACAATTCTTCATGGTAATGTCTCACTCTCTTTACCAAGTTACACCTGAGACTCAAGTTATGCTTGTCATAGACATACTATCCCGATAATGAAGAAGAAACACGCCTCAGCAATGGTGATAATAAAATAGAGACATGGCACATTTAATGAGCTCCAAGTACCAAAAACAGTGGTAAGGATGCCTCACGATAGTAGAAATGATGTAAGCTGGTCCTGCAGTTGACTGCAGGTAAATTTGGGGAGAAGACGCCATTCAGGTTTGGGGGAGCAGAGAATGGTGTGTGCTTGTGCTCACAGTTTAAGCCAGGAGGCTGAGATCCCGTAAAGGATGGAGTCACTGCAACCTGTCAGCTCACGCGCGCACCATTTAGACACTCTGAGTAGACACTCCGTCTCATCCTTATCCTGAGTCTAATTAATAGCTTAGGTAATAAACAGCTGCTTGTTATTCACGGACAGGTGTATACCCTTGTCAAAGGTCTTGGCTAAATCATCTTGATTGTCTCTAATAACAATGTTAATGACCCTCCGCATTAGCTTCAGGTTGTAAAACATCTTTCCCTGATGTTTGTTCAATATTTTCATGAGAATTAGAAACATCTATTACAGGCCCTAAGATGCTAAAGGGCTCCTGGAACACAGTGCTATAATTCATGTAAGCGTCTCAGGCGAAACCACAAGTACGTGGAGCCCTGCTCTACCATCTCCCAGAAGGAGAGAAGTATAGTCCTGAGCTATCATTTCTCCCAGACTCCCAATAGGAAATCATGGATTTCTAAGGAGATCTGTGTGGTTCAGTCAGTCTCTAAGCCAGCGGTTCTCAACCTATGACCCCTTTGTAAGGATGAAAATACATCCTGCATATCGGATATTTACATTATGATTTGTAACAGTAGCAAAATTGCAGTTATGAAATAGCAACAAATATAATCTTATGGTTGGAGGTCACCATAACATGAGGAACTGTACTAAAGGGTCAGGGCATTAGGAAGGTTGAGAACACCTTCTTAATTTTATTAAAACAAAATGTGTTTCCCATTACCACGCTTTGTGGCCTTGGGATTATGAGGGACCCAGCAAGGTAAGAAAGAGCCTCTTGTGAGTTTCCTTTTAGAAAAAATGAACAAACATCTTCTGATTCTTTATTCAATGTCTCTCTGAACATAAGTCATATCTGGGCTTTTCAGAAGGCAGAATTTTCAAGCTCTAGTTTTCAGATTTTGACCCATCTTTTTCTTGCTATATCCACAAATACGTAGCTGGATAGCTGGTATAACTTACGAGACCCTCATATCCCATAGTCTCCAGGCTGGAACATACTCTGTCATCATTCCCTCTTCCAATCCAGAGCTCTGAGTTCTCATCTCTACCTCACATTTTTAAAAGTGTACCGTAAGTCTGCACTTGAACTGTCTTGTGTCGCCCAATGTTATCTAACCAAAAACAGAACCCGTACCCGCCCCCATCCTCCACCTGTCCCCCTCTAGTACACGCCTGGTGCCTCACCCGGCAGTCAGTGGTACCACTACAGAGTCGAGAAACTTTGTGCCACTGGCGATTCCCCTTCCTCTATCCCTTGCATCTAATTTATCACCTTGGGAGTGTTATTTTCCTACTGAATTATCCACCAGTCACCATCCCCCTTCTATTACCAACATTCATTCATTTATTGAATATTTTGGGTGGTCTTGGAAGAGCTAGACCCTAGAATTGAGAAAGAACCATGCTGGGAGACTTAAGTTGCTGAGTATCCCACCTCATGCATATAAGCTATAAAGTTACGCTAATTAAGAAAGTATCGTACAGGCCATGATTAGACAGCTGCCTAGAAGTAAATGCATATAAATAGAGTCATTTGGCTTATGCAAAAGTTGATAGCATAGTAAAGAAAGGATAATCTTTCTAATCAATGGTGTTGAATAAATTTAATATCCATGTTTGAAAAAAACGAGGTTTACCCTCCAACTCACACTCTATACAGCAGTGGTTCTCAACCTTCCTAATGCCTCAGCCCTTTGATACAGTTCCCATGGGTCACAACCCACAGGTTGAGAACCGCTGACATACAGGAATAAATTTCAGATGGATTTTAATTCCTAATGTAAAAGAAATGCAAAACAAGTCACCTAGAAGACAGAAAGAACATTATCTGTATGGCTGTGATTTATGCAGATTTTTCTTTCTTTTTCCTTTTCTTAAGTCATAAGGACATAGATCATGAATAAATTTATGCATTTGTGGGGTACAATGTGTTGATTTTTTATACAATTTGGAGTGCTTACATCAAACATTAATATAGCTTTTGACTCATTTACTGATTATTGTGTTAAGACATTTATGTTCTGGCTCAGCGCCTGTGGCTCAAGTGCCTAAGGCGCCAGCCACATATACCTAAGGTGGTGGGTTCGAATCCAGCCCGGGCCCACCCAACAACAATGAAGGCTGCAACCAAAAAATAGTGGGTGTTGTGGTGGGTGCCTGTGGTCCCGGCTACTTGGGAGGTGGAGGCAGGAGACTCACTTGAGCCCAGGAGTTGGAGGTTGCTGTGAGCTGTGATGCCACAGCACTCTACCCGGGGAGATAGCTTGAGGCTCTGTCTCATAAAAAGACATTTATGTTCTATACTTGATAGATTTGACTTGTACCCTTGCAATATGCTCCATAGGTGTGGTCCCACCATTTACCCTCCCTCTATCAAACCTCACCCTTCAATCCCCCTCCACTTCTCTCCTTCATCCTGGGCTATGGCTGTGATCTATCTTTCATAAGATTTTTTTAAAAGGACATAAACAATATTAACCTAGAGAAAAATGACTATGCTACAATTAAAAACTTCTGTTTTCACACCTGAGGAAGTAAAAATGAAAGCCAGAGAGGAAGGAGAAATTTACAACATATCCAACTGAAGAAACTTATACCCAGAATATATACACAAGATCTTTTAATCAATAAGGAAAAGATAAAAACCTCGATTTAAAAAGTGAGCAAAAGATGTAAATAGGCCTTTCACCAAGTGTGATATCTAAATAGCCAATAATCATATAGAAAGCATTCAGTTCCATCATAATCAGGGAAATACGGCTTAAAAAATATAAATTATATTTTCAATGTTTCACATTGAAAAGACTAACACCAAGCTGTTAAATAGATAGAGCAAATGAAACAATCAAATGTTAATTGTGGGAGTGTGAATTGTTATGACTGCATCGGAAAACTGTTGTGTAGTATTAAGTGAAGGAGAATATATGACTCAGCAGTTCTACTCCTAGGTACATGCTCCATAGAAATGTATCACACAGGCACCAAAAGACAGGGAGGATAGCCTTCATAACAGCACTGTTTATGGTAGACCCAAACTGGAAATAACCCAAATAGCTGCTAACCCTGTGGTGACTTAAGTAAATGATGATATATCCAGAATGGAATAGCACACAGCAATGAGAATAAACAAACCGCTACTATACACAGAGTGTGGATGAATCCTGCAATCATGGTGTTGACCCTAAACAAAGAAATACACAATTTATGATTCCATTTATAGGCAAGTCAAATTGATGGCATTATCAGCCAATCTAATAGTTACCGCTAGAGACCTGGTAGGTGTATAGGAAGGAACAGGAAGGGAATTGCATGGTACTGGTCATGTCTTATTTCTTTGTAGTTGTTTCATAGATATTTTGGCTTCATGAAAACTAATTTACGTGTACACTTTGATCTGTGCACTTTTGCATATATGTGTGTGTGTGTACACACATATTATACTCAAGTTAAAAATTAACATGAAAGATGAATTTCTAAAAGGAGTGATTGACAATGATCCAAATTTTAAAGAACAGAATAAACAAAAGACGGTAAATAAATATTGTCATCTTTTTTCCCCACAGAGGTACTGTTAATCTTGATGAGAACAATTTTAGTTTCACTACAAGCTATGGCTCTCAACTTCCTTAATTTATTGCATGTCTTTAACCTTCTGGAAACTCTCCCTGCTCACAGATGAGCTCTGGGACGGGTGATTTCCTCCCTTTTCCCACTGTACTTTTAGAATACTTTTCTCTCCTCATATACTCATATACCTGGCAATCAGAGAAGCTCCCTCTGCAGGCTCACTATCCTGGGCCAGGCAAACCTCTTGGCTGGGGCAGAGGCATGATGAGCTTGTCAGTCAGCTTAGCCTGAGGGCACGCGTGGTTGTCACTGATCACCCTGTCAGAGGCTCCCTTCTGCCCACACTTCCTGAAGCACTCCCAGGAGGCACCACGGCAAAGCTCTTGGCATCACACGTGGTAGCTCGCTCTATTACACAAACATAAAGGTGCTACTGGAGATGGGAAGCAAAGCTCCTGGCTGCAGACAGCTCCTGGTCTGGCATCTATTAGTCCCAGGATGTCCCAATATTTCCATATTGAGCTTAAACATGAGACAGCTCAGGAACTGGCAAATATGAGCAGAAAATCAAATAGGGTCCAGCACAGGGAGTCCAGTTCTACAAAATCTCTGCTCCCCTTGCCACCCCCATGACTCAGAAAACTCCCGGTGTCCAGAGGGGCAAGTCCACCCCCATGACTCAGAAAACTCCCGGTGTACAGAGGGGCAAGTCCTTTTCCCTGAATGCCCTTCTCTTTGCAAACCCCCTCCCCCACTATGAATGTTTCAGCAAATTTAATAGAAAACAACCCTCAGCAGCAATTTGGACACCACTGCAACCTGTTCACAAGGCCCTGGCGACCAGTCTTCTTCCAAACCTGTGTTCACCTGTCATGCTGTCACTGTGGCTTCGCCCTGCTTCCCTCTGGGGTTGACCCACCACACTTTCCTTTCCAGCACAACACAGTCAGGAAATAGACGTGGGTATTGTAGTGGAGTGGCAGAGGGACTCAGAGTGGATTTGTGTGTCCAAGAGGAAGTCACAGGGACACAGCTTCATATTATTCAAGTGGCTTTGGCATGCTTTTCCTACCTTGGACAGCTGCTTGGGACCTCCTGTCCATTCTTTCCCTTCCTCAGCACCAAAGAGCCTGGAGTGATTTCTCTGGCTCCCTGGATACCTGAGAAGCATAGTTCATGCCACCTACAGCAAAGGGCCACACTTCTTATTCTCAGTTTAAATTGTTTTTCTATTCTTAAACCACTCGAGGCCCAGCCAGTGGTATCACTGAGCTTTCACAGCAGAATTAGCCTGAATTAGGATCTCCTTTCCCTAGAACACAGCCCAGAACAGGTCAAGCTAAGTTTCCCCTGCGTGGTGCAGCTTCTCGCCCGAGCACCTCTCTGCTACCTTCTTCCCACCCGTTCTCTCCAAGCACTGTTTTGTTTTCTTTGCAATTCCATCAGGCAACTCATGAGAAGAGTGCCCATTTCCAGGCTACTATCTCTACAAGTTGAAGTTTGATCAAATTCATTATCCTGGGTCAGAAAAGGATTAGAGAATTTAAGAATGTTAGTTGACCGTTTCTTCTAGAACAGTAATAATTTGAATATATGACAAGGATGATATGTGTCAAGTATGGCCATTTTGTGCTTTATTCTATAGCTATTAGAGAAGGCAGACTTTTTTTTCTAAAAGGAAAAGGAGGAAAAATAAGAAAAAGATCTGTTTTTCCCTCCTGGGACAGTTTCCACAGACATGTATATTAGTCAGGGTTCTCCAAAAAACCAAAACCAATATGGTGTGTGTGCGTGCACACATGTGTCTCTGTGTGTGTAGAAAGGTGGAGGAGAAAAAGATTAATTACAAGGAAATAGCTTACCTAATTATGGAGGCTAAGAAGTCCCAAGATCTTCAGCTAGTGAGCTGGAGACCCAGGAGAGCCGATGTGTAACCCCAGTCCCACTCTAAAGGCCTGAGAATCAGAGGAATGGGTGGTGTATTTCTAATCCCAAAGCCAGCAGGCTCAAGACTCAAGAATGGCTTCAGCATGAATTCGAAGGCTGGAAAAAGTAACGTCCAGCTCAAGAGGAGTCCCCTCCTACTCAGCATTCCTGTCCTGTGCAGGTCTTTGGCATGAGGCCCCTTGCTATGGCTTGAGTATGATTCATTAGGCCTCACCAAGTCTCATCTTGAAATTGGATTCCCAGTGTTGGAGTGGGGCTTGGTGGGAGGTGTTTGGGTCCTGGGGACTAACTCCGCATGAATGGCTGGGTGCCCTCTATCCTCCAGATAATGAGTAAATTCTTTTCTCCCTCTGTTAGTTCCCACCAGAGGTCTGGTTGTTAAAAAGAGACTGGCACCAGGTGGCGCCTGTGGCCTCAAGGAGTAGGTCGCTGGCCCCATATGCCAGAGGTGGTGGGTTCAAACCCAGCCTTGGCCAAAAACTGAAAAAAAATAAAAATAAATAAAGTTGAAAAGTGACTGGCACTTCTCTTCCCTCTCTCTTGCTTCCCATTGTGAGGTTTCTAAGGCAGTTCCCCTTCCCGTTCCACCATGAGTGGAAGCTCCCTGAAGCCCTCCCAGAGGCAGGTGCCGGCTTCCTGCTTCCTGCTTCCTGTGTGCCTACACAACAATGAACCTAATAAACCTCTTTTCTTTAGAAATTACCTAACCTCAGGCATTCCTTTATAGCAGTGTTTTTCAACATTTTTTATCTCATGGCACTCTTGAAGCTATAGTTAAATTTCCAGGGCACACTTAAATTATGTTGATCAAAAAGAATAAAAAAAAAAGAATATACTTACGGTGCTTTTGAACTTCTTTTGAAAATAATTTAATTAATGATCTTTAAAATGTTTTGAGGCACACTGGCTGAAAATCACTGCTTTATAGCAATGCAAAGAAAAACTAAGACATCCACCCACAATAGGGAGGGCACTCTGCTTTACCTAACCTACCAACTTACATGTTGATCTCACTGGCATAACCAGAAGGATGTTTTACCAAACGTCTGAGTGCCCCAGCTGGATAAAAGTAGCCATCACAACAGGGGTATTGGTTCTGTAACTGGCCTTCTCATCGGAAACAAAGAGGGCAAAAAACACAGGCAGCCCAGCGGGCTAAGATGAGAATGCAAAATTATTTGTCTGTAGTGATGAGAGAAATTACTGAATCTGAGAGAAGAAAAGGCAAAGGGGAGGCTGTCAGAACACAGGTAATGCTGTCCCCTGATGGAGTCATTTGGCCAGCAGTTGGTATAGTGAGGGTGGCTAATGTGGTCAGTGCAATCAGAACAGCCTGTTACCAGGAGGATGGACAACCTCACAGCCAGAGCAGAATCCCTTCAAGTCCCAGGAAGTTCAAGACCCAAGTTTAGGGGACAGAGGACTCTGGAGAGACTGCAGCATTGAGAAGTGGTCACGGATGCCCACAACAAGGTTACTCGGGTGAGTGGAGCCCACTGTTAGTGAAGCTCAGAGAAGCTGTGACCAGCATGGACCAGTGCTGTGAGTCAAGCACACAGCTCAGCGGATTAAACTAAAATTGCTTTCTCTAACAAGACTGAAACAAATACCCGCCCCCCACAGTGCCACGCAATGTACAGACACGAAATTGCAAACAGGGGAACAGTAGAAAGATAAAACAACAATGACATAGAAGCAGCAGCAGCAGCAGCTTTTAAAGGAAAATTGCTGAAATAATATATAAATTTGACTTAAATCAGTACAGGGGGATATTATGGAGCACAGGTAGGGGCATTCTCTAGAGACTTTATTGTCACGTGAGCTGATGACCAGCCTACAGGGACATGTTTGGAGTCCACCCGTGCTGAAGAGGACCCACTCTAAGACTTTGCCTGTAGGATCTGAGGCTGCAGGAATTCGCTAATATCCTTGTGAGATAGCATCACACCTGTTATAAATATTTTAATTATTTATGTGTATAGCTAGCTTAGCTGTTTAATAAACTGCTACATAATTCAACCACAGTCCTATGTAAGCTTTCCTAAATTAATTCTTTAGTTTCCAAAATTCCCATTACATAATCCATTTATCAGTGGGTTCTATGGCTTTGGGGCCCAGGTAGGATAAGCCTTAACTAAGTCATCCAGACTTTCCCCAAACAAAACACTGTAACTCTCTGTTCTTAACTTGTGCATCAGTTAGCTTTGCTGCCTCACAGATCACCCGAAATACTGTAACTTCCACCACTGAACATTTCTCATTTTCACAAGTGCTGGTGGCTGCCTGGGCAGTTCTGGGCAGTTTGCCCGGACGATGGAGTGGTGGCTCAGCTGAGGTTCCAAGCGCCGATGCCTTCTCTGCCTTGGGGGTTGATGACATCTGCTGTGGCAATAAAGGTGACTTGTTCCTAGGTCTCCCCTTGCCCACCAGGCTCACCTGGTTTCTTCTCATGGTGGTGGGCACAACGTTCACCAGGGAGCATAAAAGGACAACCCACAAAAACAAAAGAAATTTTAAAGCTCTGCGTCTGCCACATTTGCTGTGTCTTGTTGGCCAACACAGATTACACGGGCAGACCCAGGGTCAGTGTGGGAGGGCATTAACCAAGAAAGGTACTGCTGCCTTGATGTGAATAGCACACTACAGCTGGGTATTGCCGGCCAGTCCCACTACTGGTTGGCATAGTGACCCGATGATGACAGTCTCAGGAGTCAATCCAGATGAGTTTTCAGCAATTGCTGAAAATGTCTTCCACCCATAGCTTGCCATGGCTACCCCTCTATAGTACAGGGTGACCCCTACATAACACAGAATGAGCAGTACAGATGTCTGAATACTCCACACACTTCAGTACAGACCCTGTACGTATTCATAGGGCTCCTCCTCTCAGTTAAATCAAATTGGATCCTGTGAAGGCTTACATCCGAAGTCTCACCTGCTGCTTCCTGTCCTTTGGTGACTCAGCTGTATGTGGGTAATGTCCTTAAGGGAAGAACAACTTAATATGCAAAATTCCAAACTTATGGAACAGATAAATGAGGGAGTAGAGAGCAATTCAGCCCATCACAGTTGAATTTTTGCTCTTACGTCAGGATCCTTTTTTTTTTTAAGTTTTTTTTTTATTAAATCATAGCTGTGTACATTAATGCAATCATGGGGTACATTGTGCTGGTTTTATATACAATTTGAAATATTTTCATCAAACTGGTTAACAAAGTCTTCACAGCATTTTCTTGGTTGTGTTAAGACATTTATATTCTACACTTAGTATATTTAGTATATTTCACAGGTACCCTTGTAAGATGCACCGTAGGTGTGGTCCCACCAATTACTCTCCCTCCATTCATCCTCCCCTCTCCTCTACCTCCCCTTTCCCCTTCTTCTTGGGCTATAACTGGGTTATAACTTTCATACGAAAGCTATAAATTGGTTTCATAGTTGGGCTGAGTACATTGGATACTTTTTCTTCCATTCTTGAGATACTTTGCTGAGAAGAATATGTTCCAGCTTCATCCATGTAAATAATTCCTACAATTCCTCTACTAGGTATATATCCAGAAGACCAAAAATCACATTATAACAAAGATATTTGTACCAGAATGTTTATTGCAGTCCAATTCATAATTGCTAAGTCATGGAAGAAGCCTGAGTGCCCATCGACCCGTGAATGGATCAATAAATTGTGGTATATGTACACCATGGAATATTACACAGCCTTAAAGAAAGACGGAGACTTTACCTCCTACATCAGGATTCTTTAAAATAGCCAGCTCCCCTCCTGCCTCTAGACTAAAAGTCATCACCAAGCTTACTTTCCACGTGGATTAGCAGCCCACACCCCTGCACAGAACAAGCTCTGTCTGTATTAATTATTCTCTCACCGGCTTCTACTTGGCTTAGGGGGGAGTGAAGGATGGCGTGCTACTTGGGAGAGGGTGTGGATACAAATCAAAGCAGCAAGCTCATGTCTAGAGAACATTTATAAAGTAGATACAATTACACATGAACACCTCACTTCATACAGTCTGTGGGACTAAATCTATGTCCCTTCCCAAAGGGGGAGAATGGAGCTTAGCCTTCACTTGGCACGTGGCGTGGGGGCCAGGGACAACACGGGGTGAGCCCCTGCATCTCCCAGGGCGGCTCCCTAGCCCCAGCCTCCACGCCCCCGCCCAGTCTGCCTCTTTTTCTCCAGCTCTCTTCCCAGCTTTGCCGTGATTAGTTTCCTGCACTTGATTGACACAGCTTTAAAGAGCAGGCGTCTCCGCTCCCTTGGTGTGTGTTCAAGCATGGCGATGCAGGAGGCACAAAATCCATTAAGGGGAGGAATCGCAAGGCCTGTCCTCCGTCTCACAGCCCGATTCTCATCTGCGCTGCCCCTGTTCCATTCCACTGGGGCTGTTGTGAGCCAGCAGGTTATGTAACATCCTATAGAAGGCTCCTATTTAAAACTCTGATCGGTGACGGCCCACATGACAAACAGGCTTCAGTCTGTCAAGCGTACGTCTCAAAAGCATCTGCATTTTCCGGGCTGCTGTGTTCTTGCTTGTGGTCCGTTAGGCCGGCGCTGGGCTACTCAGGCCCTTCCTAGGGATGGGAGCTGCTGTGTCTCAGCAAGGGGCCGTCAAGTGGTCCCCCTTTCCCTGCCTAATTCATACAGGGGTATCCATATTTATAGTGATCCGGGCACACGCCGGGCAGCAGCTTGGCAGAGACGATCCAAAGCAACTTTGCACTCACCACAGATTCCTACTCACTCACCCAAGGCCTGCGTTTAGCCTGGTCTCTGATGGGATTTTCTTCCCTGCTGCAAATGGAAATCACATGAGCGACTGAATGTGTGTGTGTGAGTGATGTGTGTGTGTGTGCATGTGTAGTCTCCCTCCACATTAACTATTTACAAGCCCTGTCCATTGTCCAATTGGCCAATTTTCCACTACAGTCCTCCCATAAACTGAGTGCTCATAGCTCCTGTTGTGAACCTGTCACCTCAGAGTTGTCATCAGCCACAAGCCCAGCAATCCTGACCAGGCCTGTGACGAGGATGGAGGGAGGGCAGTGAGCTTTGTGTCACCCAGAACTGTTTGGGGCTCCCTGGCCCATTCCCACCCTCTGCCTTTGCCAGTTAGCTTGGAGATGAGACTTGCCTCGTCTGGTTCTTGTCATTACCCTTAAGTGTCTTTTGCTGATACACATGATTTGATTCCAGAATGTTCTGTGGCAGCCAGAAGCAAACACTGCATTGTCTAGGCCCCATGCGCAGCCCGCTTTAATTCCATCTGCCCTCTCTCACCCCTCAGTGCCTCCCTAGAAACACGGGACCCCCACTTCCTCTTTTGACACCACGCTATGATGCTGGTGAACCTCAGCTGATCTATCTCTGCCTCGCTCAACCCAAGCTTCTTCACAACTGGGACACTCTACTCCACTGCCTACCACGAGTCTGCACGGGGAAAGGCAGGCGGAAGTCCCCTCCGTGGCCCTCTCATTACACATGTCTTCTTTGATAATCACCCACCCCTAATGCATAGAAGGTAAAGAGACCTGCTCCCTGGGGTCTGTGACTTTGATGTCATCATCTTGCTACCCACTTCCACTCATCTCCAGAAACTACGGCAACCAGAAGGGATCCCCCCACCCCTGGGGCTGTGTGTGGTCTTTCACACCCCATCACGCATTTTCTATGCGGTGGCTGTTATAGGACACATTTTATGCCCTGATCCTTTCCTTCTCTCTCAAACCCCAGCACCTGCACCTCAAAACTTGCCTTTTCAAGACTATTGTTTCTGCCGTACATTAAATTATACGTTTAATAACACAAGGAACTTCTTTCTTTAGCATTTGTCTACCTGCAGCAAGGACAGTGCTTATAGGAAACTGTTGCTTAAATTTTGGCAGGAAAGGTCATAGGTACGCGAAAACTCAGTCTTCTGGGGCAGGGGGAAGAACAAAGAATTTATATCCAAACATTTTATCATCTGCATTCTTATGAGAAATCGGTACTCATTTTTTTTTAGCATAAAATACCCTTGGTCTACATATGTGTGCTTAATTATTTACCACAATTACTCACCAGCACTTGTAATAATAATAGTAAGGCATTTCTTTAGCTCATTTATGGCAAAGGGTCGTCTGCATTTATTTCAACAGTATGGGCTTCACGATGTGTGTGTATCAGCAGGAGTGAACGCTGTACACAGCATCTGTGCAGGAGTAAACAGTTCCTCGGGGCAAGGACAAGGTCTGCCCTGTGCATCGTGTGTGTACACACTGCGTGTCGGCATGGTGTCTAGCACAGTAGGTGCTCTGTTAATGCTGGTCCAGAGGATGACTGATTCTCTAGCCTTTTGTTGACTGGGGAGGTGTCCCAAACAGAACAGGATGAAAACATCCCGATATAGGTTTTTGTCTGCACCAATGCTCTCTCTAAAAAAGAGACACGAATCTATGACAAATCAGTTTTGGAATCCTTATTGGAGCTGCGGATGGGAAATGTAAAGTGACTTGTCAAAATGAGCCAGGTCTACAGCTTAAAAACCTCCAACCATGCTGACTCTAATTTAACCTTCATTTCCAACCTGATGTGCCCACTTTATCATCTATTGCTTCTGAGATTCTGAAAATTATTTATTCACTGTGCGTTCTTGTTCAGCTCATGGCCTGTGTTAGTTTCTTCATAACCTTGTCTTCTGGTTTAAAACATATCTATATATATATATATATATATATCTCCGTCCTGAGAAAATAGAACCAACTTATGCTTCTCAAGAAGCAGATGAGGAGCCAAACCCAGTGGTTCTCAAAAGAGAAACTGAAGACCAAACATGCCTGTGTTTCTTACTGCATTCGTTTAAGAACAAGATGAAAAGCCACCACTAATACAAACTCAGTTTTCACGAACCACGCCTGGTGCTCAGCTAAAACTCCATCAAGTAGAGTATTTAAATATATTTAAACATCAGCTCTTCATAGTGTTGCCTCTTAGAGAATAAATACAGCCAGACCTTGCTCAGAGTGTGCGTGGGAGTGAAGAGGGAAGGGTTTTTAAGACGTAGGAAAGGATTAGGAAAAGGGTGGGTAGGAGCATCGCCCAGAGCTTAGAGGCAGCTGGAACAAATTGAGCAAAAACAGTAGCCCCAAGGTGTGCCCCCTGGAAAGGCACATTCATGGAATCCTCCCGGCTGCACAAGCAGCCGGAGAGAGCCAGCTCCTTACACACTCAGACCTCTAACCCGGCCCTTGCAGGTTTAAAGGAGGCCAAGAGCAGCCAGTTCATCCCTCACATTTTTCTTTGCCTTAGCCTTTCAAAGTGGCTCCAACACTAATGATTCTTCTTATGCCCCTCCTTTTGTATCCAGACCTGCAGGTAACGTGTCTTATAATTTGTGAAATATTTCCCCAAATCAACTCCATTTGCATTATTTAGATCCATGCATTTAAAAATATATTCATGTTGATAATAATAATAGATAACCATATCTTTTTATGGGATTTCTATGTGCTTTATAAATGGTAAAGTACTTCTTAAGTGCTTTAGGGAGTAGCTAATACCCCTTTGACTCAGACATTCTGAGTTTGAAGCCTGATTCTGCTATTTCCTGCCCCGGGTCTCCATTTTCTCTTCCACAAAGCGGGAATAACAGAACGTTACTTCAAGCTAAAACACTGCCCATAGGTCATATGTGCATAGTATATTAATTAATTTTAGTATTATTTATCCCTCTTCAATGATTATTCATCATACCTTACTGAACCCAAAGATGTTTCGGGAGTGTTACACCAGGCATTGTCATCTTCACAGAAAATTCAAGTTAAAAAGATGCCTACCTCCTATCCGACCTTTAGTTCTCATCCTGAACATGGCATTCTCAGAACAGAATGTTCCTGCCCATCCAGTGTCTATACTGTGCTTCCCACTCCCTTAATTCTTATCACAGCACTTTGGTTAATTCCACTCACCAAATGAAATTTCTAGCCCATACAACAGTCTGTACGCATTTTATTCATTTCTCCACTTGTTAAATATTTATATATAGTTCTCCTCTAAGCGAATACACACACACACGTGTTTTGTCTTGGTCTTCTCTAGCCCGCAAAGTGAGCACAGGAACCTTTCCTGCCTCCTCACTGCTGCCTCCCCAGGGCCTCACACACTGGCGGTGCTTTGAATAGCAGCCAGTAGATAGTAATTGAATGAATGAATAAATGAATGCTGTTATTTTGCACACAAGGAAACTAGAGCCCAGTAGATAAAGTGCCTTCCCCAAGGTCACTTAAGCACTCAGGAATAGGGCAGTGAAAAAGATCAGCTCACCACTCCCGCAATACACCAGGACAGGGGTGTGTGCTCATGGTCCCCCAGCAGTCAATGGGGTCAAAATTATTTTCATAATTACACCAAGAAGGCTATTTGATTTTTTGAACACCGTTGATGTTGGCTCTGACAATACAAAATGGTGCTGGTCCCTTAGCATAAATCCAGATAATGGCCCCTACCTGTACAAGCAGCCACTGCATTCCTCAACATCAATAGTAGGAGAAAGAAAAGCCAGTTCATCTATGAATGCCTTTTGATGGGACAGTAAAAAATATTTATTATTTTTTTTTAAATTTCAGCCATTAAGACAGATCTTTTTCATGTTCTGTATGACAGACCCATGAAGCTCAGACCCTGTAAGGGGAAGCATGATGGTTACTTCAAGGAATAGCACCAGGGCAACTGAACTGTGAGCTGAACTAGCCCCTTCTTTCCTTGAAACACGATTTTTGCTTCAAAGAACAAATTCCAGACAAACTATTCAGACTTGGGCATTTGGCAGGCCTCTTCTCAAAAATGAGCAAAGTGAGCCTGTCACTTAGAGAAAAGCCACGGAGAGTATTGGTTGGCAATGATAAAAGTTGGGCTTCTGAGCAAAAATCAGAAGTTAAAAAAAAAAGTATGTCTACTACTGTGAGCTTGACAGCTTCCCAATACTCAAAGACGCCTCATGTCATTATATTAATAAATGTGAATTTTCAGATATTGTATAATGAAATGTGTCAGTTTTTGGAAGATCTGAATACATCCGCAAACCAGTATTTTTCAATGTCTAATGCCTGATAGTACAAAATTATGCATGAGGAATGATCCATTGAGAATACAAGATAGCCCAACAGAACATGAGAAGTTTGTTGATATTGTATCAGATTCCATGTTGAAAATAACCCTTAAGAAACTACTACCACCTGTTGAGTTTGGGGATAGTATCAAAGAAGATGATATCTGGAAAGCCTGTTAGAACACCTCTCCCATTCTGTACTGCCTATCTGTGTGAGGCCAAATTTGCAGCACCTACTTCACTCAAAACAACTTGCTCCAGCAGATGAATGCAAAAACAGATTAAGAAAATACACTTGAATTCTATTAGCTCAGACACTAATGTAATTTACAAAATATAAAATAATGACACCTTTCTCATGCAATTTATTTTTTGGACCTGGAAAATATTGGTCATGAACACATCTTTGTTAACATAATAAAAGGTGTATTACTGTCATTTTAGCATTAATATTTTTACTTTTTTAGTTTTTATTTCTAATATGGTAAATATTGATAGCAATAACCCACCTATAATATTAATAATACTTGTTTGGCAATCTCCATTATTATGAAGTAAGAAAAGGGCTCTTGAGACTAGAAAGCTTTAGAAGAGTTGGATTGGAGCGTACGAGGATTAGAGTGGAATGAGGCATGGTCCGGGCTTATACAAGGACAGGAGGTCTCGCTGATGGTGAGTTCCAAGGGCATAAAGCTCATGGCATCTTGTAATCTTTTATACAGCCCTAAAAAACCATATTAGTACCATTTTAAGAGTAAGAAGCTAGCTATGAAATTTAAAAATTAATAAACAATATACAACTATACTGATCAGGACATTGGTTAAAAAAAAAAAACATACTTTAGGGCTAAAAATAACAAAGATTCATTTTTCTCTCTTGCTAAATATTCATTTCAGGCTGTCTAGGCCTCTGTTCCACACCTTTTCACCCCAGAATCCAGGCTGAGGGTGCATTTGACATACCAAGTGCTACTGGTTGCTATGGCAGGAAGAAGGGAATGTGGTGAGTTGTGCATTTTAACAGAACTGGCTCCATGTTAGGAGGGGAAACCTCCCACAGAGGAAGGCTATGTGGTTCTTCCACTTACATTTCTTTCAAAGAAAATCCCCTGGCTTCAAGGAGGCCAAGGACTTGTCACTCCACCACAATATCACGGTTTGTGCTTTGTCACTCTGCTCTCCTACGACAATAGACATAGAAGACGTTTGCAACCTGATGTGGGGTTTTCCCCCTTAAGCCAAGCAGCAGATACCTACCAAACTGCAAGCCCCATAGACACCAGTCCCAAGTCCAGGCCTTCAGAGTTCAGAACAACTGACTTCAAGTTTGGGTTCCTACAACTCCCTCTTTGGGTTCAATTAATTTGCTGGAGAGGCTTGTAGTACTCAGGAAAACACTTATGTTTACTGGTTTATTATAAAGGTTACTACGAAGGTTACAGATGAAGAGGCAAGGAGGGTTAGGTATAGGGAAAGAGGGTAGAGCTTCCATGCTGTCCCCAGGACACCTACCTCCAGCTAACTGGAAGCTCCCAGAACCCTACCCTCTTGAGTTTTTATGGGAAATGTGATTATCCTGCAGGGTATGGGCCAAGATCCTCTCTGGATTGAGGATCTTATGACTCACAATGAGAAAGGCTGTGAAGGGGGAGCAAAGATAGGGAAAGTCAGAGAGATTCTGTTTCCTGAAGCCTAGCACACCTAACATTATACCAAAAGATGGCAACAAGAGCTGTAAGAGGTATAAGCCAGGAACTATGGGTGAAAACCAATACACAGTCACACACACAGAGTAGAACCTCCATAGCTGATCATCTCCCTACAATGACCACCTCCTGAAGTTGACCTAATTTTCATAGACCAGACTTGTACCACATATACGTATCAGTAGGCCTAGTTCCTTATGTTGACCACCTCTATGTTGACCCGTTTGTTACAGTCCCTTGAGTGATCAGCTTACAGAGGTTCTACTCTATATATATAACATCATAATCTGTGAAGGAGGAAGGTTGAAATAGGGGATTTTTGAAAGGCATTATATATTAGCAGCTCTAATGACTCCTATAATACTAATCTTCAATTTGAAACATAGAACCTCATTTCTAAAATTGACTGACATCTGATTCTTAAGTTGTTCAGACATACCAGATCTGACAATTAAGTTTGTAAGCTCGCTGCTGTGTGCCAACATTGGCAGCACTGTGTAAACAACTCG
Source organism: Otolemur garnettii (assembly GCF_000181295.1). Taxonomy (NCBI): domain Eukaryota; kingdom Metazoa; phylum Chordata; class Mammalia; order Primates; family Galagidae; genus Otolemur; species Otolemur garnettii. Next base: position 4,565,902 of record NW_003852492.1, on the reverse strand, counting down.
GTAAGGTTTCCTAACCTTGGTGTATCAGTGCCTCACAGCTGCATTTGTGTTAACACATGGCGGCGTCTTACTGGGTAGTATTCATTACTGTTGTTGCCTGTTTTTGTGTGCTATTGCAAGAAGGTTGGAGCTTAAATTAAAGATTGAACATCCATAAATTTCTTGTTAAATTTGGCAAGAGAGGAAGTAAAATCCACATTAGTCCAAATGTACAGGGATAATGCCATGGAGGAAAAGGCAGCATACAAATGGATGGAATGTTTCTCTGAGTGGAGAGAAAGCGTCACTGATGAAGAGACGTCAGAGTGACCAGTAACAGGCAGAACTGATGAAAAGATTGCAAAAATTCATCGAGTTGTGTTCAAATTCATCAAATTATCAACTGACCGTGAGAAGCACAACAGATCAGATCAAGTGAACATGGTAAAGAAACAGTTAGGAAAGTCTTGACCAACAACTCACAACACATCAGCTCACATCGCACTGTCCCGGAGGGAGTTTTTAGCCAGTCAACAAATAACTGCATTGGAACACCCTTCCTACTCTCCTACTCACCTGATCTTGCCCCCAATTACTTTTATCTTTCCCTAAAAATAAAGGAAATATTGAAAGGAAGACATTTAGATGACATTCAGGACATTGAGAGTAGAACAATGACACCTCTGATGGCATTACAGAAAAAGAGCTCCAAAATTACTCTGAAGGGTGGACTAGGCACTGGCATCTATGCAAAGCTCCCCAAGGGGAGTACTTCGAAGGGGACTGTGGTGACTTAAAGCAATGAGGTATGGTAGCACTTCTAGGATGAGTTTGCAAACTTGTCAGACCTCCTAACTCTTCAGTTCATTATTTTGTGTGTACTATTTTGTGTTCTTTGCATTTGCCATTATTTTACATGTTTCCATGATTCTCAAATTTGTAATTTCATTGTCAACGTTACATTTCAATCTGTTAATACATTAATATAACTTTAAACACTGAGTATTTGGGTGGTAAGTAGCTAGTGGTTCACTATTATAGATGGCATAGCAATGCACATCAGTACAAGAAAATATTTTTAAAAATTATTTTTGGGGGGTTACAGAGTAACCCTAGGGAAGTAGGGTAGATTGGGGGATAACAAGTTACATATGATCACCATTTTATAAGCTTGTGTGGACAAGGATCTGAACCTATTCGTGTCTGTATCCCCAGAGCCGAACAAAATATCTGGGATTCAGTAGGCACTCCATGTTTGCCTATTAAACAAATGCCTCTTGCCAGACGGCTTCCCAAAATTATTATACCAATTTGCAATGCCACCAGCACAGAATTATATTGTTCTAACAGACTCTAATAGTTTGAGTTGTAGTTTCCTTTCCACTTATTTAATGATTACCAGGACTAAACATATTTCTAAGATTTTTCTATTATTATTTGTGTTTCTTCTCACTTAGTAAAGTAAATCTGGCAATGGCTCATAGGAATTGTTCCCATGTATTTTGGTTTACAAAGATTTGGGGCTATCAGCTGTGGGCTCATTGAGAAAAGAGAATTAACTAGGACCAGGCAGAGGCAAAAGAAGTGGTTGTAGCTAAAGAAATAAAGGATCTTCCTTATCCTCGTCACCAACAGTACCATTTACTGAACATGTTTTCCAAAACTATCTCCAATCCTTACATTATTATGGGAAGGTAGATACAATTAAAACTCCACTTGGGGGTGAAGAGTTGGTTGAAGGCCTCTGGTAGGAAGAGCAAGCCAGGGTTTGAACCTTTGTCTGAAGTCACAGCGTGAATTCTTTCTTGCAACTTCTTGTTGCCAGGAGAGGGCGTTGTCAGCACCCAGAGCCCAGTGTAGGGAGGGGAGAGCTCCCCAGGCCGGTGGGGCTGACATGGACACACCACTTAGTGGGTGAGGTGTCTGCAAACGCAGACGCTTATGGTGGTGCTGTAGTGCTACCAAGAGGGACATCTGCCCTGGACAGGAGCCTGCCAGGAGCATCTGAGTTTTCTAGCACAGGGTGGAGTCTTCAAAGGCAGGTATGCAGGAGAGGAGCAGATTGTCAGGGCCCTTCAGATTATCATGTGTCATTTCAGAGGTGTTCCCCTTCACGGGGGCACCAGGAGGACAAACTAGAAGGCGGGGGGCTGGCCCGTCAAGAGCTTGGCACAGAAGGCTCTGAGCAGGGTGGGAAGGAGAGAGGCTGCAGCCTGCTGGGCCCTCTGGGCTCACCGGTCTTAGATTTAGGACAAGTTCCAGAGATTCCCTTCCACTGGTAAGAAAGGGTTCCAACGCCAACTGCTGGAACCTCTTCCTAAGGCCTCGGTTAGGCAGCCTGTAGTCACATATGGCTATTTAGATTTAAAATAATCCAATGGAAAATAAAGTTAAAACATCATCAGGTCTTCAGCCCCTGTAGGGACATTTCCAGGGCTAAGCAGCCGCTGGGATAGCAGACACCACAGATAAGGAGCACGCCCCTCATCACAGAGGCTTCTAGGGGACAGTCCTGCTTCTGCAGGGTGACAGTATCTGCTTTCACTTTGCACCCTAGGCTCACAGCCCTGGAAGCCTTGGTGACAAGTCCCCAAGGCGTGCTCATCGTGTCGTCTCAGTGGGTCCCCGGATCTGCCCTATCAGGGGTGGGTCAGCCTTACCTGCGCTGGTGTGAGTGTCGGGGCGGGGGTGTCAGGGGGGAAAGACACTAACCTTTAACTTGTCGTCTTTACTGCAAACGTTTTCCCCAGCCTATTGCTCTTCCTTTTTAGTTTTGTTCATATTTTATGAACATATTTTTGGATTCCATTAATATTTAAAGGATTGTGATGGCGGGAGCCTGCCTTGGCTTTCACTCAGGAGCAGATCTTCCCCCACCCCCTCTTGCCCGCTCCTGCCCAGGCTCCGGAGCCAGAACCTCTGCGGCACCCCTCCCTGGAGCGTGTGCTTTCAGCAGCTTCCAGACCTGCAGTTTCGGCAGCGTCCCGGAGAAGCCAAGTGGAAAGCCGCAGCACCCACCTTCTGCAGAGCAACTCTGCATGGGAGGGCGCAGCGTGCATCCTATGCCCTGGCAGGGAGAGGGGCCCATCTTGCACGGCTTCATAAATATTTAACAACAAGCACTTTGTAAAGAAGAGTGTTATTAAGGGTGGTACTGCCAGCTGCTTCCATTGTGTCCATGTACCAGGAGCTGCTAAGGCTGCGTGGACAACACCCTCACGCCATAGCCCTGGGCAAATCAGCTCCTTATCTTTTGGAGGGAGTGGAGCAAAAATTTAGAGGAATTTGCAAATATTCCTGATCCTCAGAGGAAGCAAGCTGGGTCTTCTCCTAATGGAGAATGACTTTCCGACAAATAAGCGAGAACAAGCTGTGATCAGAAAGGAAAAAAAATAAAATACACACACATGTACCCCTCTCCCCTCAGAATGTCCACCCCGGGAAGCTGCCGCCCAGCCAGTTTTTAGTGAGGTTCCTTTTAGTTTCTGGTGCTACCAGATGAATCTCTTATCACCATGGAAGCCAGTCCCAGGTCACTTATTTCAACACGTCAAGCTTTAATGATACTGATTCGGTTTTCTTTACTCTGCGGATTGGATACACCACATTGCAATTCAAATCACCCCAAGCACCACGGTAAGCATGAGGTGATCACATTTCTTCCTAAGTGTAAATGGCTCTCCACAGGGGACTCGTTCTGGGAGCCAGGGGCCAGGACAGCATTGCCCTGGCAACTTCTTTTTCCCCAGATGATCATCACCGGAGGTAAATGCTTGGAAGATTAAAGTCGCCAATCCATGAAGCACCAACTCCTGTTAGGTTAGGAAAATACTCTCCATTGGCCGTCTTTAGTAGGACCACTAAATTCTTTCATTTTGCAAAGGACTGTAAAATGGAAAGTTGTGCGCGCAGGATGGTTATTATGTTACCCCTCCCTCAGAAGTTTCCTTTCTTTTATGTCATGATACCCCTTGTGAAGGGGTCTGAAAAGCTAAATGACTAGCTCAAGGGTATCTACGGACGCCAGCAAGACTGCTTTCTCCCAGGGCAGCAGGAGAGAAATTGACTTCTGAGTCCTCACACGGATTTTGTTCCCATCAGAGTAGACTTTCCATGGCGACACCTTTCCATGCAGAAGCAGGATCCCCGGGCTTTGAACGCGAACAGGAGCCCCTTTGGTAAATGAGGGGCCCGGCTGCCTTTTTGTACGTGGCTCTGCATTTCACTCAGGAAATTGCCCAGAGCATGACCAGTGGCCACGTGGTTGCTGAGAACAAGTAAGGGAACATTAAGAAAACGCCAGTGTGCTAACTTAACTGCGCGTCCACCCAGCCACCACAGACCTGCCCGGCATATTCATGAGCAAGCACTTGTCATCGGACAAGCTTTGTCCCAAGTTGTAATCAAAAAGTTCATTTTAAGTTAGTTGCTGGGGACCTGGAATAAACTTTCCCATAGAAACGATGTTATGAATAGCCTAGTCCACAAATGTGCCGCTGAGCCCAAATGCGACAGCAGTATTATATAGTTGCAAGGAGACTTTATACAAAACAATAACAGTGTAATACCCATAATTAAACCAAACGGCAGAACAATAAAATAGTCTCTCTCTCTCTCTCTTTTTTTTTTTTTTTTGCATGAAAGTTCATTCCTGAGCAAAGTAAGACCAATTGGAGAAAGATAAGAAGCAACGTGAAAACTCAGAGAGGGGCTGTTGAGGGAGGGTTTGGGAGGCTTCAAGGGCCTTTGGAGTTGATGGCTCAGCCTTCTTAATTCTCTTTCCACTTCAAGACTTAGCACTTGCTCTCTGCCCCCGGTAGGTAGAAAGCCAACCCTACTTACACTTATCCCCTGTAATTTATGGCACTATTTGTTTCTCTCTTACCAACTGAACAAAGAGAGAAAGAGAAACAGGGAAGGAGAGACACCAGAGAGGAAAGGGGGGCAGTCATTTTCTTGAAGCAACTAAGAGATAAAAATAAAAAGGAAAATTTGGAAGGTTAAAGAAAAATCTGTATTTGTGAGTGAAAGATCCTCTTGGAGGTGTCAAATGAATCAATCACAAGAAGGAAAGTGGGGGAGAGAGGAAGGGAGAGAGGGGGAGAGAGAGCTCACAGTCTACCCCCGGAGATGTGCTGCCTTGTGCAGTTCCCCCGGGTCATCGGAGGATGCCCTCTGTCACTGGGTGAACTGAATGAGCTGGCGACAGCCTTGGGTGAATGGGGAGAGGTGAGGACAGACACCTGCCTCCACGGAAGGTGCAGGGCCTGAAAGGTCACTCTGGTGTCCTCAGACACGGATAGTCCCCTTGTGGGTTGCCCTCATCACCACCTCTTACTTCACCTAACCATCCCCACATCTTCAGGCCTTCCAGAACCACCCTCTGATGTGAGAACGCCTGGTACAGCCATGGAGATCTCTGCGTCTCCGCGGTGCCACCTCCCTCTCGCTCTGCCTTCTCCCCTCTGCCATCCTCCTCCACACTTCTTCATCTCAGCCTCCTCCTTTCCCTTCCACAAAGAGCCATTCACCAGGATGGGTGTGTTTAACAGGTTTTTACTAAAGCTTTAGAGAAAAGAGATTTTAGGCTACAAGAGAAATTGTATCAAATTCAATGCCAGACACCATTGTTCCTAACGAACAAGCACCTGCTATCTCCCCCAATACAAGGGCTCCCTCTCTGGCCTAGCCTTTGAGTGTTGTCCTCAAGCCCCATGGCTGGGTTTACCCCCCAAGCACCCTGCCCTTTTCTTACACCCTAAGTTCTTGGAGAGGCTAAACTCCCCTTCTGGGTAATTTCCGGTAACTCTCAGAACAGGACACAACTTATTATCATGTGAAGGCTCATGATCTTCCCCCCAATGTGAGGTACAGCAGGTGCGAGTCCCCAGGCATCTGCTCCTTCCTCTACCCGCCAGAGAAGAAAAGATGATAGCCCTGGGAGAGAATTCTCAGAACTGCAGTCATGATGAGAAACAGAAGGTGCCCACTAGGGGCCCTGCTCCGTGGGCCTGACCCATGAATAAGAAATCCTGCAGGATGGTGGAGGCAGGAGAGTTGAATGTTGTAAGATGGCTGGAGCAGGATGGGGTGGTTTGGGTGAAGGACAGGGCTTTTGGGAGAAGGGCTCCTAAGAGTCACTGGGTGCTCAAGACCCATGGGCTCTCTGCGAAGGACCTGGCAGATCCAGAATTACAGTTTAGACTGCTCAGATTTAAATGCGACACAGCTCTTGGGTCCAGGTTTCTGCTTTATTATGCAGAAGGATTTAACTCTCCTTTGTCTCAATCCTCCACTGCAGTCTAGGCTTTGGAGTCTAACCCAAAGGCCTATTAATTGCCTTTCCTAAACAAAAGAGCCATCTTCCCTGAGATAAAACCTCTACTCCCCTATAATGCACAAGTGGATGGAGTCATTTATTTTTTTAAATAGCAATCTTTTCCCTTCAGCCTACATCTATTATAGGAATTCCTTTACAATCCACAGAGAGCTTCCATATAATCCCCACCTGATCGACCCCATCCCCAAACCAAATTCTCACTCATTATTCAAGTTGTATAAGATGTTTAATACTAAAAATATTTTAATCACCACCCAAAGAAGTAAAAATAGAAAAAATATTGCCACCTGGAATGCTGGATCAAAGCTAAAGGACAATTACCTCTGCATTAGTGGCTGTCAGATCTGGAGAGGGAGAAAGCAAGTAGGAAACAGGGAGTCTGGACACCTGTGGGCTGGACACACAGGGTTACCTGAAGCCGGGCTCAGCTCAGGTGTACAAGAAGATTGACTGCACCCACCCATGAGCACAGAACATCTCAAGTACTCTGGGCATCTCTACAGAACCTCCTAGCCTTTTCTTCTCCAGCCTGAACTCCTGGACCACGAGAGACATTTATTTTCCTGAAACAGTTTATCTGTATCCATGGTTGAATGTTTGTATCCTTCTCACAATGTATATGTTAACTCCCGATGTAATACCAGGAGGTGAGGCTTCTGGGGAGGTGATCAGGTCACCAGGGTTGAGCCCTTATAAACAGGATTAGTGCCCTTATGAAAAAGGACTCAGAGAGCTTACTTGGCCCTTCATGTGGGGATGCAGAAAGAAGACATCCCGCTGTGTACTAGGATGCTGGCCCCCACCAGCAGACTCACCAGAGAGACTGTGAACAGGCTCACATGAAGCCTGCTGCCCCTTGACCTTGGACTTTCAGCCTCCAGAACCGTGAGAAGTAAATGTTAGTTGTTTATAAGCCACCCAGCCTATGGTACTGTGTTACAATAGCCAAAAAAAGACTAAGACAGCTGCCTTCCCTCTTCCTTCCCTTGCTTCATAGTTTGGCTTGGCAGCATTGGGTGTGAGAAATGATCTGGGGGTGGAGAGTTTCACTGTGAACCTCCCTGACCCTCCGAGTCCTGTTGGAGTAACTGAGCAGAAAGCTACCGAGTCTCTTTTTTTGGAATATCTACTTTAAGATTCCGTTCGCGAAGACTGAAAAGAGTGGACTGCAGATTTTGTTTTGCTGTTATTTTGGTGTTGAATCCTAAATATAAAATAATTATTCTGAAAGCAAGTTTACATGAATCTTGGTTTAAAAAAAAAATAGATCTATGGTAAAGCAAGACATATAAGAGATACAAATGCAATTGACTATTTAATGTGAAATTGATTTGATTTGACCTGGCTGATAATAATACAGGGTTGCAATACAAAAAAGCTGCTATGTTTTATTTATAATCTCATATAATTTTAAATACTTTCATGAAGTGACAAGAAATAATAACTGAAGAGGTGCCAGGATGCTGTGAGTAGGGAATTCCAAAGTAAGCGATCAGGCGATGAAGGTTGGCAAAGGAAGTTAGGGAAAATTCTGCCCATTCTCACACCTTCCCTGCTTTTAGGACCTAAAGGGTCACGGAGGATCTTTTGAGTTTTCTTTTAGGAAGAGCTTTCACCACACTTCCAGACCAAACTCCTTTGGAGAGGAGAGAAGGATGCTTCCATCTTTTCTCAAGAGAGCTAGTAAGACTAGGTTCCAGAGAGCCAGCCAGAGCCTGGACTCACAGGCCGAGGTTGAATAGGAGGGTAGCTGTTCCCATCTGCCTGCACTCCCAAGTCAGCTGGGCAGGGCCTGAGCAGTCTGAATCTTGCCCCAGAGGGCTCAGGCTGGAGGGTGGAACACAGTGGGGAGGGTTTGTGATATTTCCCACCACTTGGGAGCTCTCATGCTGTTCTTGTGATGGAAGCGTGCACCTTTGCCTCAGCTGGGAGGTCCTCACCCCCTATAGGAAAGTGGGAGGATGTCTACATTCCTGTAACCCCCAGGCCCAGTGGCCAGCTCCATCGGAAGCTGTGTGCACACTGGATGTGGCTTAAGGAGACAGCTACTGTTATGTTGATGCAGGGTTGATTTGATGTTAAATCTAGTTCAGAAGGGTGATGAAAATCTTAGACTGCATATTCTAGCAACCAAAGTCAGATTGCATTTGTGACTTAACTGGAAGGTCTGCTGCTTAAGAACCAATCTGAGATGGAACAAACAGGTCTCAGGACTGTCACCAGGGCTGCTGACTGCCCATGTTCATTCTGATTGGCCAGTGTGCACACTTGCTCAATAGGAAGCAAAAACGTCACAGGAATGCCAGGATTTTCACCCAAATGCAGGTAGAGATTATAATAGAATAGGAAAGAAAAAAAAAAAAAACACTTTTTAAACAATGGATAAAATGTGAGGTGTTTGAGTTTTTTAAATCGATTTTTGTGGCTGCTGCCACCAAATCTATTCAAACATGTTCACACGCCCTTTAACACATTATGGGTCCCATCATTTGGATTTCAAGGCAACACAGGTACAAGAATTGGATAGGAGAAGAAGACCACTAAGAGACAAGATTAATTCAGGAGCTAATAATCATTTCAGCCAGAGTTTTTCAAACTATAAATTATGATCCATTCATTATTTATTAAATAAACCTAGTGGGTGATGCCTGAGTGTTTTTTTTTTTAAATGAAATTGAATTAATGGAGAAAAATAGAAAAGACAGAATAGAATATAAAATGTCAGAATGCATCCTCCATCAGAAGATTAAATACTGTCCAGTGATGCTTTGGTTTGTTCTATGTGTACATCAGCACAGGTTTCGGGTGCGTGTACTGAGCTGAGGATATGAATATCTATTTCATACTGTGTCTCGCAATGCACAAGTTTGAAAGCAGCTGAAGTACAGCACATACAAAACACACCAAGAAGATCCTGGCTATGGTTCTGCCATCAAGAATCACAGGTGGGAGGAGAAATAACATCTGCGGAGGAGGAGGGAAGAAGAGGCAGAGGGACCAGATAAGCGCGCTTCCCTTGGCCCTGTTCATTATTATTTTCTGGAGCAGAAGGTGGTGCTCCTTTAAGGCATCTCACTCATGGCAGCTTCGTCGACAGAAGGAAGAGGAAAGTAGAAAGAAAAGGAAGGAGAAGGGAAAGAGGAGGAAGGAAAAGAGAAAGAAAAATAACCAAGCAAGTTAGTGAAGACAGTTGGGGAACACATCACTCTCCTCAGTCTCCTTTTAAAAGCCTCACCCCACTCAGCATCTCAAGGACATATGCCTATAAAATGCCACTCGAAAGGGGACTCCAAGTTACAATCAATATACGGCACAAGCCGCTTGGCAGTGTTGTGACATGTGACATATAGAAGGCTGTGATGCTTACAAAGCAGCTGGTTAACCTCACACGCTTTTGTTTGAACACGCATCTTGGGCTGATCAAGGAAAATCGCATGTTCCACTGGCGTCTGTGGGAATATTTCACTGCAGACAGCATCTGTGCAGGGTTTGTTCTGACTAAGAAGACGCCGTGGGATGAACGTGGGATGAACTAGGCTCAGGATGGCCACCTTGTGTTGACTTTACACAGCCCCTCTCCTGCATGGATGGTGTTCTCAGGCCTTGTGAAACACAGCAGTCCTGACCATGCACTGCTGAGCCTCCGGGACACCTGCTGTGATGCCCCTTGCTGGTCAAGACCCCACCTGCAGAGCTGGCTATGGTTCTGCCATCTGAACTAGAAGTTGGGACACTGAGTCCTGGGAAGTGGTCTTGGCCTGCACAGGGATTCCTGCTCTGCTTGGTCCTTACAAACTCCCACCCTTCCCTTCTAGCTGGAGAGGTCTTCTGACTTGTAAGAAGTGTGCAGAGCCTTTGTTTTACACAACCCCTTGGAGATCTGGTGGGGTAGATTTCAGGAAAATCTTTTTTTCCCCCATAATATGCTGCCAAGAAAGGCCTCACCCTGTCTCCCCATCAGCTGCACTCTCCGAGGGCTGGGGAAGCCTCCAGTGTCTTTGGGGGAGCCCTGTCTAAGTCACCAGTTCTCACCGCCCCTCATCTCTGCATGGCCCTGCACTCAGATTTTGCACCGCCCATCTGAACTCTCTCAAAGAATGCCGTCCGTGCTGCTCACTATGGTCTCTTGTATCCATATCAGTCTTGGCTTCCAGACTGTGAGCAGCCCAGTCTTTGGTATTCTTTGCAGCAAGCAGCCCCGTGCAGTGCTGAAAGTACTGGTCACACTTAGAGCAGAGTTGCAAGAAGTCGGTTCTATAAGCATCCTTGTCTTTATGTGTGAAAAGTGACTTCAGGACCAATAGATCCCTTTTGGAGGACTTCTGAATGCTTAGACATGGTTTTTGAAGACATAAAACAGAAAAAAAAAATAAAAGCAATATATATGCCAGGCAGGATATAAAGTGCCTTACACACATCATTTTTCTTAATACACACCACGGCCCTATTGGGTAGGTATTTTTAGCCACAATTTATTGAGAAAGAAATAAAAAGCCAAAGAGGTTAATTTCTTCAAAGTTGTATATCCAGCAAGTGGCGGAGCTTGGAACCCAAGTCTGGACTCTTTGTATAAAAATACCATCTCTAGTATACCTTAGTCCCGTCCTCAATTTCAAGTAATTCAGGTAGATAGAAAACTGCCTCATCTCTGCCAAGAAGTCATTCCAATTCCCCAGAAGACCTGAGGACATTTCTTCCCAGGGAACTAGAAGTGGCATATCCAGGAGCTAGAAGGGCCTTGGACTGTCCCACGGACTCACAGTGGCCACCAGCCGTTCATCGTAAAATTACCTGCGACCATCAAGACAAGAAGGCGGCCACAGAAAAAGAGATGATTCAAATGAGCCATAAAGAAATACGAGAAATGAGAGAAATGAGTCTTGGGAGAAATAACAAACAAATGCAGATGCAAAAGGATCGACATGAATGAGTGAGGGTTAACCAGCAGGGTGAGGTCACCGAGGAAATGTCTACGTCTGTCTATGGGCCTGATAGTCTTTTAAAAGGGCTGTGACCTCGAAGCTTCAGGGAAGACAGGATTCAAGGCTTACGTGAGAAGGCTTAGTACTCCTAAACCTAGGTGAGTTCATAATAATAAGGATTAAAAAATTTTACTGAGCATTTACAATGCCAAGTGCTGTGTTAAACTTCTAACATACATGTACGTGTTATCTAAATTAATGAAAGCCTAGTGGGGTTGATAGTTTGAGCTAATGTTCATTAATCTTCTAGCCAACAGGGGTACAGGAGTAAACAAAAGAGACCAAATTCTCTTTCCTCTTGCGAACTTATTATTGGGATTACTGTCATCCCTATACGATAGACAAGGGAACCAAGATTTACAGGGTTAAGTGACTTGCCCAAGTCACACAGCTACCTGATGGCAGAAGGCTTGGGTTTGAATTTGTATCTGACTCCACAGCCCAGAATGACTCCCACCCTTCACGGCCTCCAGCTACACTCGGAACACACCGTCAGGCGAGTCAGCTGTAAAATCCCACTCTTAATTATCTCACTTGTTGGAGCATTATACGTGTGGCCTTATTGTCCATTCTAGCTTTCGATCACATTGTCATTTACTATTTTCTAAAAGTTTCATGGACGTAAGACTCTCTTGCCCACCTAAATTGAAAACCCCTAGAAGGCTGGACAAGATAATATATTTCACAGTATTTCCCAGAGGATCCAGCATCTTACAGGGCTGGGTGCATTTCACACAGATTTTAAGCACGTGTTAATCTGCCAGGGCAGAGTCTCAGCACCATGGAGAAAAAAAAAAAAAAAATCAAATCAAATAATTCCCTTGACACCCAGAGTCTTATAATTTAGTAGCCACATCATTAAAAATTAAATGACAGAAGTGTGGTTTCAACAAATCCTATTTTTGAGAATTCAGGAAGGACTGGATAAAGGTTTCCAAAGGCAAGTAACAGATTAAATGTGATATATGTTTTTAAAAAGGCAGAAGGACAGTGACTAGAAAACGGACAGACTGGTAACAAAACCTCATTTTCCTATAAAAAAGACTCACTGGACAAATCAAAGAAGAACTGATTGGGAGAAAGACTATACATTGTGCTGGGAGATATGAGTACCTATGTGATTTCAAAAGGAATGCAATGCATCTAACCCATCGGTTTACTCCTGCCCCAAAGAGGACGCTGCACCTCGTAGAAGTGGTGAAACGATAAACATGCTATGGGCCAACTACAGTAAAGTAGTTGATTCTGCCTCCAGAGACATCTTCATCAATAAGCTAACAAAATACAGGCAAGGAGACTGTGCTAGGAGGGGAGTATATGCTGATGCCCCTGAGGAACAGCCAGACACCCACTGGCCAGAGAAACCAAGAAAGAGCCCTTGGGTAGGACTCGGTCCTGAGACCCGAAGCAGGTGCACTATCCACTGATGTGCATGGTCGGACCCCGGGTGGGCTTACTGAGTCATGGATAGCATTTAAGGTGCAAGGCAGGCAGCTATCTGTTCAACTGGCCTGGGATTCTCTATATCTCAGTTTACTAAGGAAATACTTGACAGGGAAAACAGGTTGCATTATAATAGAGAGGCATCCGGGGGGCACAACTCCTGATCATTCCTTCTGTCTGTCTTGACTTCCTGGGAGCCAAGTGTGGAGAAAACCTTCCCTTGAAGCCCAAGGCTCTGGTGTGGGAGAAGGATGGTCTGTCTTTGAGTTGTGAGTTGGTCTGCTGGGAACTTGTTTTTCTCATCTGTGCAATGGGGCAACAGCTGGCCTGCTGTAGAAGCGCCATCACATCTGATGAAGCTCATTAATGATCATTTAGGGCCTTAAAAATGCAAAGTGCTGCATAAATGCTAAGTGTTATTATGCTTCACGTAAAGGGCAAAGATTTTGACTTGGAGAGAAAATGGGAGGCAGAATTACAGGAGACTGAACGAAAACACACAGGAGAGAAGCTATTAGCCAGTTTGTGGAGTACAACTACAAGGGCTTGAGCGTCATAAAACATCTGCGGTGATTTCCACACACCTCTAGTCGCCGTGAGGGAGAAAGCAGTCTGTTGTTTTTAAGTAAAGAATAAGGGGAAGTAATAATGGGAGCATTTGCCCTTGACAAGGTCAAGAAAATCCCTCAAATGTCATACAGTTTGGGAGGTTCTAAATGAAGAAATTGCTTAATCTCCCCAAGAGATTGTAGCTCTTACGTAAACCAACATAAACAATCCTCCAAAGCCCAGCTACTGAGGTGTCTTTGGCCACACAGCAGACAGCTTCAAATTGACAAGCTTACGACGCTGCCCTTGAAACTCAATTTTCTGACACTCAATTCATCCCAGAATAATGGAGACCCCTGTTCGGACACTCTAAGATGCCCCCGTGGATTGCCTTTAAGAGCCCTTCCTGGGGTATAAGGAAGACTTTAAAGATAAATTCTAAATGCCCTAACACCACAGCGTGATGTCAGTTAGATAAAAGGCATTGACCTCCGTGAGAGGAGGGAAGGGGTCCTATCAATAGGTCTTCCCCTATTGGTGGTGGTCAGCTGAGCCCCCCAAAGATAGAAAGTGGGAGTTGTTTCAGAAGCGAATGTCATAAGCAAAAAATAAAAACAAAAAACCCAAATAACAACAACAAAAACCACTATTTATTTTCTTCCTCCCTAGTTCCACCCACCTACCTGCTATCTGAAATGTCCTAATAAATTAAAAGAGCCTTGTCAAATAGCTGGTTCTATTGTTAACCAGACAGGTACCTCTCCAGGGTTCTCTAGCAGGTCGAGGAGATGGCCAGCCTTCTGCACAGGGTCCCAGGGCCACTTAGCTGAGCTCTGCAGCCTCCAGGAAGGAAGGACAAAAAAGACAATGTCTTTAATTTGGCCAAGTGGCCTGAAGAGGCCTAGTGATAACCGTGTGATCATGGGTGGCATCTTCTCAGTGCTATGCCTCTCAAGCCACCCAAGGGAGTTGGCATTGACCCTGAGGGTGGGGCAGTAGGGAGCGGAGGTAGATACAATTTGGGCCTTAGATCCCCTGTCTGAAGACCCATTGAACTTTTTTCCTGATTGTATACCTCTGGAGCCTTGAGAAGCAGAAAATTAACTTTCTGCCCTTGCAACCCGATTGTCACAGGATAAAGCAGTACAAATTAGCACACACCCAGGCTGCAAAGAAATCAGAAGAGGCAAAAATGAGACAGACAGGATTCTAGACTTTTTTGAAACTGGACCTTTTCTAAGACCGTTTCATGGGTCATTTCTACATCCTTTTGTTTAGAAATAAATGTGTATCTTCTTATATTATATCAGAGACAGAGAAAGCGGGAAGGAATAGCTGAGATGTCAGGAGGCAGAAATGAGTGTGGATGGGAACATTATTCACATGAAGTCAGGTGCACAGGGGGGACCCAATCACTTTTCACCTCCACCTCCTCAGCTAAAGGAGCAGAAAATAACAAATATCGAAAGAAAAGAACTTTAATACTTAAATTTTTCAAAATGTTGACATTCCCTCTTAAACTGGGAGTGCCTCCAAAGTAGATACCATTTTTAAAATCTTTTTCGAAGCCCCACACGTCGTCGTAGGTCCTCGACAGATGTTTGGGAATGAGCAAACGGTTATATGTAAATGATAAAATTCCCAGAAATCTAGCATAGTAACCTAACGTTTGCTGAAAAAATAGAGGAAACTGTATTCTAATTTCAGAATGTAACTTAGGCAAATCCACTTTTAACCAAAGGTCACCTGTGTGAGGTCCTGATGCCCCGTCCTTTAGAAGTTGATTTCTACAGGTTTCCCTCTGTCCGTCAGGGCACATGATGGAACTCACGGTGGCTGCTTCTCTCTCCTTACTACTCACATCGACTGCTCTAAAAATCAAAGATCTCTGCAGCCTCTTATGCCGTCCTAAGCATAATTCATGTCGGTTTAGGATTTAAGCTTATAGGATTAGACTGGCGATCATAAACCTTGCCCATTATAAAATCCTAAAATCATTATTAATTTTAAAATGAGTATAAAACCTCAGACAATACTAATAACAAATGTATGCCAACTCTAAGACCAAGCTGAAGCCTAAATCCTGCTTCATTTGGAGAGAGCTCCAGCTAGAGCGGATTATAGAGCAAGGCTGAGGACGCTCTCTCCCACAAAGAGTGAAGATGAGGAGGGGAAGCTCACTGCTTGGGCCCAAAGTCAGGGACTGGTGAGAATCAACCTGGTATTTCTCTAAACTGCAGCTAGAACAGAGGATTGAGGGGAACAACTGGAGAATCAACCCTACCAGGCTGGGGAATGTGCAAGGAAAAAATAAAATAGGAGCTAGAACCTCCTAGCCAGGGAGGCAGGCCCTGTGAGCCTCCTGAGTTATGGGTCTTGTAGCTACTGTTTGCTTTTCATGGTGTGCAAGGCAAGAAAGGGAAGGGAAGCATGCATTGGCATTCCAGGGATGTGGCCCATGATCAAAAACAAAAACTTGCTTGTGACAAGATACAGTGTGAATTTGCCCATGCAGACAAACAATTTTCGGCCTGCACTCCGAGCAAGACGCAGAAATGAAGGGGAGGAGAGGCCAGTCTCAACTAGGGGGTGTGTGATTTACAACTGAAGTTCAAAGGGATGATAATACCATGTTTTTACTTTTTAAATGGTTTTATCCTATTTTTCCAGCCCATGAGGAACGCACCTTGGTGTCCAGAGAACCCGTTTGTCTTTGTAAGCTATTTTGAAGCAAAATATCAGTAAATTACTTCCCAAACCACCACACAACTAGATCACGCTGAGAAAATGGGCTTTGCAAGAAGGTAGTAAATTGTTTCTGTCACAGAAGAAAATACAACCAGTAGAAATCGTTATGGATGAGCCATTATGAAAAAGGGCTAAAAAAATTAACCTTCATCCGGTTTCTTTGTCTTTGAGCACGCGACGGGGGCAGCAACGTATGTGTATATGTTTATTTGAATTCACCAAACCCATTTAGTGAGGATTTCAGACATGAGCCAGGCCAGCCTCTTGGGAGATGAGGGTGGAAAGAGGTAAGGCCGACTTCAGAATACCGCGTGCTCACAAGGGGCCTAGCGCTGTTGAAGGACGAGTGATTATAAGAGGAGAGAGAAGAAAACTTTTACCCTAAAACATTTATTGAGCTTTATGAAGTAGTGCTCCATACAGGACTAAATGTTTTATACATGCTGTCTCTTCTCCTTCTCCCAGGATCCTAGTGAGCAGAACCCCATTTTAAAGATGGAGACAGTGAAATTTAGAGAGGTGGGGTGATTTGTCTGGAGCCACATAGCCATGAAGTGGCTGGACTGGGATTTGTGTCTGGGTGATCTGAGTCCAAGCCTATGGCTTCAAGCTGACGCTGCACCTCCTTAGGTGAGGAACGCTCTGTGTAAGAATTACACTGAGCAAAAGCCAGTACTCAGTATGTGGCTGGAGAACATGTGAGCCCAGGTGACACCTACAAGATTCAGTGGAGTTATTCTAATCCTCCAGATCTGAATGTGTATTTTCAAAATTGCCTGCTAGATCCTCCCCCAACAAGCTCCTTTCTGATCTGTCCTCCAGTCACTGGAACAGGGACCCCCCTGGAGTTCCCTCAGACTTTCTGAATTCACCAAACTTGGCTCTAGCCTTTTCTCTTTCCTCATATAAAACCTACTTCCAGCCACTTGGTAATGATTCCTCACACCCCCTCTAAACAGAGTTAAAGAAAAGTGCTCCATTAAAGTGCTAAACAGCCCCTAATGTGTAGTAATTGATTTTACAGGTGAAATCAGGACAGGGCAATAGCCATGTGCCAGGGCATTTGACCCAGGTACTGTCTGTTTTGGCGAACACAGCTAAACATGCTGACTGTCTGGGCCAGTGCTAATCGTCCTGCAAACCTGGCCACAAGGCCCAAGTTCATGAAGCAGGGCCTTAGTTGGACAAGATTGGACATCAAGGGCCACCTCTGTCCCTATTGGTGACTATTTCGTATCTCACTCAATGACAAGTCGGACCAGTTTATAAGTGACATAAGTGTAAGTGCTCTGTCCTTGTCTGTGAATCTGCAGCGTGAACCCCTCTCCAAAGCCAGCCAGGCTGGGGAAGCTCCCTGAGGCAGGTGCAGGGCCACACAGACTCCTGGGGAGAGTTGGAGAGGAACGCCAGGGTGGACGCAGCAAGTGGGGAGGCCAGGGCTGCCGGCCGGGAGCTGCGTTCGCTGCTCACCAACAGCAGCGTGTCTGGAATCTAGCTCACAGATCTGTCTCAAAGCCAAAGGCAGCAAGAAGCAAACACAGGAATGTTGCCATAGAGCTGACGATGGAGTTCCTAGCACCATCTCACTTCCCATCTTCTTAACCTTGCAAGAATGGGATTCCTGCCAACATGCACTAAGAACTAGATTACGCATTCTCAGACTGAGTTGCATAGCTACCTGGGAAGCTTGTAAAGAGAAACAAAACTCAGGCCACCATCTCCTCCTCACCCCAGTCCAGATTTCTGTTCAGTTGGGCTGAGATGGGACTCAGGTGCCAACATTTCTTTAGACGTTCTCCCAAGCGATTCCAACATATACTAGCTTGAGAGCTACTGAATTAGACAAACATTTGTGGATGGATGGATTGAACAGATATGCCCCAGAAACAGATACAAAATTTAAATTTGTAAATTTAGGAGATAGAAGAGGAAATCTGAAAACACAAAAACCTCTAAATCTGGCCTGGTCTGACAGGCAAAGACTGAGGGATGTGGATAGAGCTGTAAGGCCTGGTGCAAAGTGAACACATTCTGTATTCTCATTAGCAGGACGCTCCTCAGGTAACGTTCCAGGACCCCAGAGTCAGGCATCCAATCCAAGTGCTGTAGAAAAGGGAGAAGAGAGGCATCTCCCAGCTGGAAGCTGGGCTTGTATCAAAGTCAAAGCAGGAACACAAAAAAGGCCTACGGAAAAGACTATTTGCTGTCCTTGCTTTATACACCACAGATCGACTTGAAACAATTTTTGCAAATGTCCTCCACTCCTAGGGGACTCATTTAGCAGCACCCCTGCCTCCTCTAAGGAACTGCGAATTGTGCTGGTGTTCTCCTCTGCAGGCAAGGAGGGTATTCTTTGCAGTTCCTGGGTTTCCACAGGAACTTGGGGCGACTCACCCATAGTTGGATGCATTAGCAAGGCAATAGCAATGCTGACCAGATCGACAACCATCTCCACCCAGCACCACGGGCTTACTCTGTGCCAGGCCTGCATGGTGAGTTTTACATGGGCACCCTCCTCTTCCCCTTTTCCTGTTCACCTCCAGGTAGGGACAACGAAGTTCCCATCTCCTGACTGACTGAATGTCAGTCTCAGAGAGGACAAGAGCAGAGCTCGGCGTCGCAAGTCTGGCTGACCCAGATGAGATGTAGACACATCTGGCTGGAAGCCCTGCTGCTTCCAGACACAGACGAGCAGCCCTCAGGAACTGCTGCACTTTGCTACTTGCCACCTGGGCCAGGAAATAGTTAATAAGAACAGCCACCCTTTCCTGAGCATGTCTTTTAGCCTGGTACTGCATTAAGCCATTTAAACACACTCTCATTTAATGCTCACCAAACCTGAGAGGCAAGTATTTCACCCTCCTGAACCATCTGAGGCTCAAAGATGATGTAGGCAAGCCCAGGGCTGGTAAGGAGTGAGGGCACCCCTTTTGCCAGCCCCCACCCTGGGAGCCCCACACAGATGTCTCCTCACTCCCTCAGCATCTCTTCACCCATCACAGAGGAAGTGGATTCTGTTCATTACCTGGGGAGGAACATGTTCTTGCCCTGTGCAATGCCAGACAAATCTTAGGTTCTGTAGGAAAGAAAAATCCCTCATTCTGGTGACCCTCCCAGTCAAGGCCATCCTAAACCATGGCTCCTTTTGCATCAGCAGAGATGGAAGGTGTGCCTGGGACCCAGATAACAGGCTGTGTGGCACTGGACTGGGTACGAGCAGGGCTCTGACAGATACACAGAGAGGGGCTCAGGTCCCGGCTGTGCTGTACGCATTGGGTTACCACTTTGCTACCCAGCCTCAGTTTCCTCATCTGCAAACCAGTGGTGAAAACAGCAACTTCTCAAGGTTGTCAAAAGGATTATAAGAAATAATGTATGCAAACACATGAAATGCTTAGCCTGGTGCCTGATTGCTTGATTAATGGAAGCTATTATTACTCCTAATGGCTGAGGGCACTGGGGCTGAGCCAGATTCCCGACTGCCTCCAGGCAAGAAGGGAAACAGTGCGCTCCTCACACCGAGCCTACCGCTATTTCCAGGTGTGGGAAAAGCTCCATCACAGCTTCCCCATCAATAATAGTCAACCCCACCCCCAAGGGACAGCTCCACTGCACCTGGACTTGAAAGAATGCTGAGGCACAGAAGTGGTGTGGAGAGAACCCAAGACACGTGGCCCTCCTGTGCTTATCGGCAGAGCCCTTAGTCCAGCAGCCTGGCTGCATACACCTAAGTGTGTGGTCCAGGCAAACTGGCCTGCAGGGGACAGCGCCGAGGTGCCCTGTGGATGCAAAGATCTGCCACTCTACTTACCGGGGGCAATACCGCTCCCTCGCGCAGGCACACACACGATGCACACAGGTGTGTGCACACCCCACACCGCACACCGGGGACAGCGCCTGCGCACTGCGGCAGGACCACTGGGGTTGCGGCCCCCAGAGCCTCCCTGGCTGGGGGTGGGCCTGGGCGTCCTCCAGGCCCCTGCAGCCCCTTCGATGGCTGCAGAAATCGGCTTTCCCCTCAACCTTCTTTCTGCCAGTCACCTCTGTCAAGGAGTGATTATGCTCCTTTCTGTCAGGAACGCTGAGTGATTGTGGCAAGAAAATTGCCTTCAGCGATAGGGATTTAAGAAACGCTTTTCCTGAAAATAGTGCTCAAATTAATTAACTTGGAGAAAAGGATTGCCCTTTTTTTTTTTTTTTTTTGGATTTAATTTATTTTCTCCCCAAAGAGTTTTTTGTTATATGATAAATGGTGAGGAGCATCTCACTTCCTTGGACACCCACCTGGCGTCGGGAGGCCTTGTGCAGCCATTCCCATGAGAAACCAGGGACACAGCTCCTCAGAGCCTGGCAAGGCTGTGAGAGGGACTCTCTGTGTTTGCCATGGGGCAGAGAACAGCTGCTCAGATACAGAAGCAGGCAGTGTGCAAAGGAGGGCATGTTCATGACAAAAGTCCCCAGTAGGAACGTGACATAATGGCCACAGTAGAGAGTGTACCTGGGACTATGACGCTAACTGGACACATTCACTCCGCTTCTGTACAACAGAGAAGTGATTCAGGTGGGCTCTCTCTGCCATCAGGCTGGCTGTCCCTAGGGTCCAGGAGGCACACCTGGGCTGCAGTTTGTGTTCAGCTCTGTGACCTCTCACACAGCCCCTGGCAGAAGGGGTAGGTCAAGGCCATAGGCCAGAGGGCAGCAGGTAAAGAACACAGGCTTTGCTGCCAAGTAGGACTGAAATCAAGGCCAGTGTCGCTAGCGGTTGAGGTGTGTGATCCTGGATTCATAACCTAACCTCTCTCAGCTTCCATTTCCTCATTGAAAAATGGGATACTGGGCTCGGCACCCGTAGCACAGTGGTTACAGCACCAGCCACATACACCAAAGGTGGCAGGTCCGAACCCGACCCAGGCCAGCTAAACAACTGCAACAAAAAATAGCCAGGAGTTGTGGCCGATGCCTATAGTCCCAGATACTTGGGAGCCTGAGACAAGAGAATTGCATAAGCCCAAGAGTTTGAGGTCCCTGTGAGTTGTGACACCATGGCACTACCAAGAGCAACATAGTGAGACTCTGTCTCCAAAAGAATAAGAAAAATGGAGATCTAAAACAAACATATTACAGCATCATTGAAAAACAATGAATCAATTAAAAGACCCAACCCAGAATCGATGGATAAATAATTAAGTCCTTCCTCCGTCTAACAGGCATTCAAAACATAGATGTGTGAAATATATATTTGAATGGACAAAAATGATTAAATATTATACATCCATTTATAATTAATGCTGATCTTTTTTTCTCATGCACACTTTGATCCCTTTCAGACTGGAGTGAAAACCAGTAAAATATCACAGGAAACAACTCCTGGTCTGCGTATAACTTCTGGTTGAAGGCCCTCCAGATCAACATCATGACCCACATGATGGTAGCAGGTGACAGCTACCTTTTCTAGGCCCTGTCCTTACTTGTACTCGAGAAATGAAGAGATATTTCTTCTACACCTTGGCCAAGATTTCCTACCCTGGCCTACACAGAGGAACCTTTCAGGGTTCATGACCATATTTGCACTAAGTTCATGTGAGTAGTCCTTGGGATTATACCCACAGCTTTCACTGGGCCAGAGAGTGGGAGAGTTGCAATCCTACACACACACACACACACACACACGACAAACTGGCTCATACCGCACAGGATTAATAGCAAGCCAATTAAAAATCTATAAAATTCCAAAATGGTTTAGTAAATTATTACAGAAAATAACTTTGAGTGTATTTCTTTCACATCATTTTAAAAAGCTAATTTGAAGAAATTATTTCAGAAGTCACTTTCCTTTAAATGGAGGGCTATACCTACATTCAGATTTCACACACACAAACACACACACACCCGATCTCGATGCCCCCACCTGGCAGCTGTGAACCACAGAGGACCGGAGTTCTGAAGAGTTTGTTTCTGCGGCCTCCTGCTCTGTGTGGGTCTTTCAAAGCATCTCAGCAGCCTTGCTTCAGACTGAGTGTTCACGGTCTGCAGACAAAACAAAGGGAAGGGAAATATCTCAGCCTGAGACCTGCAGCAAGGACGTTCCACTAATTTCTGACGACTTGACCATAATTCAGAGAGGAAGAAAAGGAGCAGATCTGGATCTCATGCAATCAAGATGACTGCCTGGGAGTTTCAAAGCTGCTGAAGACAACTGTCCCTAGGGAGGCCTAGGGCTCACGCCCAGCAGCTCCTGCAAGATCCCGGCCCTGCGATCCCAGCTGTGGGTAGGAGTAGACAAAAGCCACTTCTGAGCAAAGACAAGGAGGAGGCCTCATGACCTTCCCACTTGCACAGAATTCTAGAAGAAAACCCACACTCTGGAATGCCCACAGCACCATTGCCACCTAGATGGCAGGACAGACACCTCTGTCCTGGGACGGATGTGGTTCCAGACCCTCATCAGACGCTCACACCACCCTCCTACTGGTCACTCCTCTATTTCCCGTCTTATTTTTCTGATTTGTTTATGTTTATCCAGTGGTCAAACGCCCAGTACAGGCGGCCTAGGGAAGGGACCGCAGAAGAGGGTACCCAAGCATAGCATGACACGGATAAATTACCCTGGCTTGGAAACTTGGAGGAGCAATTAGGACAGATGGAGAACTGCTGAAAGGGGCCTCGGCTTCCATTTCCTGCCTCCCACTCAGGGCCAAGTACAGAACTTTGCGGGCGGTCAGCACTCCAATACTCGTGTGATTCTAGGCAGTAGCCACGATTTTGTTCTCACTTTCATCTCAGGAATAATGATAGCTTTGATTCCTTTCAACTGGGTTTCTCAGAGTGCAGTCCACAAGCCACCTGCTTCTGAAACACCTGGGGGGGCCTTGTTGAAAATGCAGCTTCTTGGGCCTCTTCCCGGATATGCTGACCTGAGAATCTTTGGAGGGAAAGCCCAGGAGTCTGCTTTGCAGTCAGCCCATCGTGTGAGCCTTCTGAGCTTTGACGTGTGAGAACTACTGATTTAGACAAATGAATATTCGTTTGGGAGCATCTTGAAGTCTTTTCTGGAAGCTTTTAGTAAATCATCTACACCATGTATTGAGGCATCTCTAAAATAGCACTCTATAAAGACTTTCTTATGACTGATTTAGAATTGAGTAGAAGAAGGTTTAAGCAATGAATTGGGCGGGGGGTAAATTTTACATGTAACTTTGAGACTTCATTAAGACAGCCTGCCTGCATGTTAGAAATGACATTTCCAGAAGGGTCTTATCTCCTAACTCATCTTTCTATCTAATGCATATGGGGCATAGGTCTGCAAGAAGATCCCTGGACCCTTCCACTGGATTTTTCTTGGCTTATGACATTACAGAAGAACAGGGCCAGTCACTGGGGTTTTCTTGACAAAACATGTTATGGGAGGGATAAGACGGAGAAGTGGAAGGAGATGAAATAGATGAAAAAAAGAGAGAGAGAAGAAAAGAAGAGGAGGGGAGGAGAAGGATAGGAAAGAGAGAGGAGTTGATTCTCTAGTTAGAATAAACCCCATTGCCTTAAAGGTACCCCACATCAGAAAATCCTTTAATAGAGTGGGGCCTGAAGCACTGGCCCAGAGGAATGAAAGGGAGGGACAAAGAAAGGTGACAAATGGAAGAAAGGACTCAAAGAAATCGGTACTGGCAAGAACAAAAAGGACGTGAAGTACAAAGACTTCGCAGGAGTGAGGGTTTTTTTATTTTTTATTTTTTTAACTTTGCAAACACTTCATTTTACGACACTTAATTAATCATAACACAGGAACATAAATGTTTAAAGGATGAAATGAAACGTACAGAAATATAGTCACACTCAACAAAGGGCAGAACATATAAATTTAACATAAGGTTGTCATCCCGCAGTCTCAGAGCACGGGAAGGCGGCGTCTCCATTTCAGTTCCTCCAGCCACGAGGCAGTTCATAGCAATGAAGCTCTCTCGGCTCTGGCTGAAATCAATGAGTGAAATGCAGAAGGGAAGAGGAGAAAAAAGATGCTCCAGAGAGAGAAAGAGAAAAAGCAAAGGGCAGAGAAAAAGAGTGGGCATGACTGTGACAGAGTGGCTTCATTTCTCATGTGCACACCCTGCAGGGCCGGGAAGTCCTGTGCCGTGTCTAACTCAAGGCTCTCCTGCAGTTCCACCAGTTTCATGCTCCTCTGGGTCCATCAGTTAAAAAAAAAAAGAAAATCCTGTGATAATTTCCTCTTTCAAAATGCTACAACATGAAAGAAAAATTTAAATAGAGTCCGCCAGGCTCAGTTTCTGAAAGCTTGGATCTGCAGGAAAGCAAGGCAGAGGCAGAGAATACACCCAAGAATGATAATGTCCCTCCCCCTCTTCAACTAGCAAAACCATCTGGATTCCCATCTCCGTGCCCCAAGCCTTCTGCTCCCCATGTCTGGACATTTCGATCTCTCCATATAAATCGGCAGAGATTCAGGCCTGCGCTGGAGGTGGCACCAATACAATGCCCCACTGGGGGGCATTCAAGAATCATGTGACGTCTTGAGCTGACCTGATTCTCAGGCTGCCCTTCTGATGGTCCATCTCAGGCTGCTAACTGAGGTCTCGGGGAGCCAGAGAGGAGCTGCATTTCACAACCAGTCCCCAGTTGTGTTTTGTCTCTGTGGTGCGGATGTTCTCTGCTTTCTGGTTCTGCCCATACCACCCTCGAGGTCCTGAGTCCCAGTTCCAGGTCCTGCTGGTCAGGTCACTGATGCTGCCCCACACAGACTGGCCAGGTGGACTTCTAGTCGTTGTTTATATCCTCCTGACCACCTTTTATTCCCCTGCTTGCTCTGACACACACGAGCTCCCTTTCACTGGACTTGTGTGATCCATAAGTCAATTCCTCTGTGAAGGCCCAGGGAGTCTGTAAAGCTTGGCACCCCAGCCATGAAGACGTTTTTCATGCATCTGAGCCCCAAACCCTGACCCCTGAAGGTCTCTTGTGTCTTCATGGGACTGCACAGGAAAGTGGTCCAGACCTGGGGTGGGCCCTGTGATCAAGCCACAGCTGCTTCGATCTTCCCTTCCGTCCAGAGTCTGTGGAACGCCTTTGGTGTTTGTTTGTGCCTCACCCTGAAACAACCAGGCCAACCTTTACCTTTGCCAGAGCCCTCACATCCTGTCCAGGCTGCAGAGAGTTGAGGAGGGTTGAGGATACACGTTCAGTGTCACACATCTCAGTTGTACGTTGACCCCATAACTGATTCCCTGCGGAACCTCGGGCAAGGTACTTCATCACTGTCAGCTCTCTGTGAAACAAGGCTGTGATATCGCGGGAATGGGACAATGGTTCAATATGATGGTGTGACGTTCTCCTCCCAGCAGCTCCTCAAAGATACTGCTGAGGAAAAGCTGATGAATAGTTCCTGCTTCTCTTAAGTTCCCAGCGTTTTGTAATTGTTCTCTGGAAGCTTTCTCATTGTTACAGAGACAAACCTCAGCAAACGCCAAGCTAGGGAGACTGTTCTCCTCATCAGGAATCTTGCCCATGCACCCAGATGGTCTCTGTGCCCCCCGGTGCTGGTTCACTGCACCCTCTGATCCTGCAGGCTGCTCTATGGCCCCAGTGGAGGATGTTATTCCTGCCATGGAAATCCTGATGCTACCAGTTTCCAGTGTCCTCTGTCTTTTGCCTCTATTCTCCAAGAGCATTTAAAATAGGATTTTACCAATGGCCTAAAGGCAGACCCCACTACCCAATGCATTCAGGTTTCCCTTGGGCCATTCCTGAGGACGTCTATTATTGAAACCACATCTATTTTCACCGATAACCCTGCAATAAACAGAAATAACACCATGTCTTAACTCAGAGAAACTCAGAGGACCCTACATGCAGCCCAGTCCACCTGCCCCATGTGAGAGAACACATGCTTTCCTTGGAAAATGCCTGGCTGTCCTCTGCCTTTCAGTTGGTGGAGAAAATTCCATGGACCTTAGAATTGGGTTACAGTAACCTGTGAGGGGGTCTAAATTAATATCTGAGAGGGGCAGACCCATCGCTGACTACCCACAAAGCGCACGTCCCCTGCTGTCTGTGGGACTTCCCACGTGCCCATCATTGCAATGCTGTGTGATGGATTTCAATTCCCAAATCCCATTCCAAAAGATTCTAAGGCCACACTGAGTTAATAAGTGGAGCCATCAATTAATGGTGTCTACTTTGGTCACTTGGAGGAGAGGCACATTACTTCACTAGGGCTGGGAAGTTAGCCACTAGCATCTGAAATCTGAGATCACCCTGACATCCTGGAGAATGTGGACACTCAAAGTGTCAGCCAGGACCTGGCCAACTAATTTTGACATGGCCTTTCTCTTTCCTTATCCATTCTACTTCCAGGTGGAGTCCACTTCTCCACCCCTGGAATCTGGTCTGACCTTACAGGGAGGATGATCATGGACCAGTTCCAAGCTCCAGTCTCCACAGGCTTCCCTCCCTGCACTCTCTTGGAACCCTGTGTGTCAGAAGAACAAGGCCAAGTTCATCTGCTGAAGAATGAGAGACCACACGGACCAGGGCCAGGCATCCATGGGAGGCTGTCCTAAACCCGTTACTCCCCAGCTGAGCCACCAACTAACTGTAGACACACACCACTCAGCCCAGAAGAACTGCCAGTGAGCTGAATCAATGTTCATTGTCTGACGTCACCAGGCTGTGTGTTTGCTTTTCTCACACAGCATTATTGTAGAAAGAAATAACCAAGGTAGCAAGAGATAACATCCTGAGGAATCCAGCCGTAGCTACTGACCATGAATTTAAGGCTCTTTTAACTTGTTCTTTTCATGTGTAAATGATTTAGTCCAAGGTTTTTATTTCTCTATCAATAGTGATGGACCAGCTATTTTATTTACATGTTCCTTTGTATTTTTTTTTTATTTTTTATTTGAAATAGGTTCATAAGAAATTGTGAAAAATAGTGTAGAGAGAACCAGGATTTTTGGCTTTTTGCTTTCTGTTTTCCCAATGTTGTAGATCAAATTCTTTTATAAAATATATGTATATAAAAAGAATTACCAGTAAAATGGGAAAAACATCTTAAAAGACATAAAATGCTAGTCCAAATTTTTATTACAGTAAAAAGAAACATAAACTTATACAAGCTGTTATGAAGATGATTTTTAATGCTTCATTTGACTTTGTATACGTATCTCATCAAAGACTGAGGCCACATATTTTGTGGTCTGGCCCCAAATCCACAGACCAAATAGACAGTGTTACTTTTGACTTTCTGGAAATTTTCTAAAATGAGAAATGGAAACTAAGCTTGGGTAAAGTGGGAATAATTTTGGTCTCAAATGATCCTATTGCAGAGAAGGTCTTTCAGAGAAGACATTTTAAAAATATCTTTTGCCCTAAGTGCTATAAAGGAGTGTTTTTGTGGTTATCTAACCTGGATGACGGGAAGAGAAAACTCAAAGCACATTTCAGCCTCTGTAAAGGAATTTTCCTCTACTGATTTGCTTCTTTTTCCCCACCGCTAAGACAAACAACCAAAACAAAATGAAGCAAAGACACAACACACATACACGCGTGGCCACACCAGTGTTGAAGTTCAGATATTCAATATGGTTGGTGCTAACAAGAATTGGAAAGAGTTTATTACCAGATAATGGGCCTGATAGAAGTTTTATGGGTAGTTTTTGTTTAATTTCCAATTAGAATTAGTCCCTAGCATCCCCCATCCCTCCATTCCTGGTTCTTGAGCAGGTGAGTTCTGAGAGACAATTATTCTGCTTCCCAGGAACTCGAGAGGGAGATGGAGTAGAAACCTAGTTTTGTTCTGAAGGGCAGGACTAGGAGGGATTACAGAAGATCTGGCTGCAGCCTGGGGCTGCTGGGATTTGGTACAATATCAAAACCCACAAGGGTAACCCTGATATCCATGGCACTCCCCCGAGGACCCTCCCTAGGCTGGGGAAGACGAGCCTGCACTCCAGAGGGGTCCTCAGCACCACCAGCACCCTTGCTTAGAGATGTGGCATGTGATGCTGGGGGCAGGTGACGTCTGCTGGTGTGATGACACCGGAGCAGGTAACCTCTGCCACTCTTCTCTTTTTCTCTTTTCCCACTTACCTAGTAAATAGCTTGTGTTCCCTACGTGCTATAGAAGAGTATGTACTTTGGTTGGACTGTGCAATAGGAGTGGAGAGTGGCAGGGAGCATCTCACATCATTACAGCCTCAGCCCATGCCCACCCATCTTTCTGCCTCTATTCCCATTTTTCCAAGCCACTCTCCTGCAAAAAGCAAATCGGATTTTGTCAAAGCATTATGTTTTCAAAGCATTCAACACTTTCCCACTGATCTCAGAATACATGACCACGTCCTCAGATTGGTTCCTGCGGTCCAGCATGCCCGAGCCCCAGTCAGCAGGCATGCAGTCCCCTCTCACTCACACTGGCCCCTTCATTTGGCCTTTTCTCTTTCCTCAGACTCACCATGCTCCTTCCCCCTTCTGGATCTCCTGAATCTTGCCCACCCCCCTTTCTTCTATCACACCATCCTTCATTTCTCACTCTTCACCTCCCAGACTAAGTGAAATTCCTGACATCAGTTCTGAGCACGTTCGGCTCCCTGCCCCTGCCCGCCAACCACAGACAGTGTCACAGCTGTAACCATGTCACTGTGTGAGTGCGTGAGAGCTGCCCATGTACTATTTTTTCTCTATCATTAGACTGTGAGCTCCATGAAGACGGGGGCCAAGTATGTCTAATTGGTCCCTGTATATTCATTATGCAGAAAAACTGCTGGTTCATTCAGTACACCTCCGAATAAATGCAGAGCAATTTCAGTGCCAGGTCTACTACCACGACAAAAGCCCACGACCAAATTCTGCAATCTGGTGACAAAGAAAAGAGCAGCACAAGACTATTTTCCACTAGAACTTGAACTCAGATGAACTCAAAACAGGAGCACATATTTTTTCTCCAGGATAACTAAAAGGAGCACAAATAAGAAGCAAGCTTTTCTATAGAAAGCAAAGCTAGATAAAGGCATTCTTACAGTGGGAAAGACGAACTTGAACTCCACAGACTGTTGATAGAACCCTATCTGCTGAGAGTGGCAATGACGGTCCATCAGAGTGGCACTCCTCAATCCCTGCCCTGAATTAGGACTGTTCCCCTATAGCTATCACCTTACCTAAATTAATTCAAATGATATTTCCCTGGTTTCAGCTAATGGTAGCCCATATAATTGCCAGTGCAGCATTTTTTGAGGTACAGGGAACTTTTTACTTTGGTTAAAAAGGAAAAAAATAGGAGCATGTATGTGCCAACCCAGAGTATCCTGTTAAGATTACATTCAAATACAGCGGCTAGGGTGCCAGCCACATACACTGGGATGGGTAGGTTCAAACCCACCCCGGGCCTTCCAAAGAACAATGACAACTACAACCAAAAAATAGCCATGTGTTGTGGTAAGCACTTGTAGTCCCAGCTACTTGGGAGGCAGAGGCAAGAGAATCACTTAAGCCCAAGAGTTGGAGGTTAATGTGAGCTGTGATATCACTGCACTCTACTGAGGGCAGCATAGTAAGACTCCATCTCAAAAAAAGATTACATTCAGATAAAGCCTTATCCCACTCTCAAATACCTGTGTTTTTAATACCAAAGTTTAGTTTTATTCAAGGTAGTTCAGAGTATTCTAATGAAGAAGAGTTACAGTATCTTTTTTTTTTTTTTTTGAGGCTATATAAAATAAACTGCTAGTTATGTTTGGTCCCTCAGTCGTCCCCAAGAACTACTTGGAAACTGCTTCCTTTAGGTCATACACCCTGCTGTTATATTGGCTTTTCTGCCTGGCAACTCTAGCCTTGCCCTTTTAATATTATTAATATAAAGCCATTGATACTTTGGTTGTCAATATAATGCCTACCTATAAATCTTCTGAAGTATCTTGTATAGAGAAGCACTAATGTGACTATGGACCCAGTGTGGGACCACTTTTAGAGACAGCCCACAAAGAACCCTGATTGCTAAAATAAAGGACCCAAATGCCTCAAGTGTTTGGCGCTTTAATTCACCATCCAGACCATGAGTACTAACTCTACCTCTACACAGTCTCAAGTCCTGCCTGCTTCCCAACCTTGTGGAGCTCAAAGAAAAATCTGACATACAGTTGTAGTTCTTTCATCTACAACTTGAGTGACCGCCCACCACTCTGTCGCTAGATAACCCCTGTAACCGTGCATCAGATTACAAGTTCTGGGCTCCATTTAGGGTCCCTGTGTACACACACTACACCCTGACCCACGATCATGCCTCGCTGGTCCCTCATTGTCACAGGCACCCCAGGATACATACTGTAAATGTGTTTAAACTAGTGTGACTGCGGAGAGACACGAGTACCATATTGAATTCACACCTGCTACAGTCATGTTGAGATTTTAGTACACTTTTTTCTTTTGCAATTTTTCTGCCATATAATACACCTGGCTAGTGGTGTTCAGAAGAATATTTTGGTTAACTTGCATATTTATTTTAGTAAATATCTATTCTCCCATTAAAAAAAAAAAGAATTCAGATTACAGCTATTATTTCTGCATAATCATGTAATGCCAAATATCATTGAACCTGGAGTAGTGTCGGGCCATGAAACAGGTCAGAGGTTGCCAGGCCCATCAGCATCTGCTCATTTGTTATTCATCTGTTGTTTAGAGGCGGAATAATTAGCTCCTTTGTCACAGAAGGACACACTGAAAGGCTGCATGGAAATATATGTCAGGGGTAGCCCACCACCATATATTTCCTCTTCAAAGGGCTGAGAAGATGCCTTAAACTGATGCTTCCTGATGGGGTAACAAAAACTGGGCCTAACTGACCACAATAAACAATGAGAAAATATAACAAAAATGCATGAAGCAACTGTTTTCAGGCACTGAAATAACAGACAAGAGAAAATGGCAATTCCTGAAAGAGAAAATTTCTAGAGAAAATATTTACGCTGTGCATTCAGGAAGGGGAACCCTAACTAAGCCTTGGCGATTCAAGGAGAAATGGAACACAGTTTTAGGAACCTGGGTGGCAGGTGGAAGACAGAGTTGCAGAAAAGGAGAACCATACAGAAAAAAAGGCTTTAGAAATCAGCATATGGATCCCTCCGAGTTCCTACTGAGTAACAGGCTGTGAAAGAACTGGCCTGGGGATCCTAAATTATTCATTATCTGGCTGTCATAGAGGAGGTTTGCCAACCTTTGCCCTAAAAACTAAAAAAAAAAATATGCAATTTACAACATAATGGTTTTGCAAAATAAAATTAACAACGGATTAGATACTATAGAAGAAAAGATCAGTGAACATGAAGATACAGTTATGGAACCTATGTGTGGGGTAAACTCCCATAAAAATTAAATGAAATGTGCTCTTTTAATTCCAGAAACTGAGCAAAAAGACTTGCGAGTATTATGTACTTTTGTCGACCTAAGCGACCTGGGAAAACACAGTGGGGGCCTGCAGGCCAGGCTTAACAACTTCCTACAGGGAACCCCAACTGTGTAGTCAAGTCAGCCTGCCAGATAAGGGTTGAAAGGGCCCATCTATGCAGAGGACATGACTCAAAGGTTGATGTGAATGAAAAGAAAAACTCCATCGTAATAATGTGAGCAAAACACTCCATTGTAACTGCGGGGTCTCCAAACCATAAGAAAACAGTCATGGAGCCTGTTTCTTGGAAATTTAATTGAGTACATAGAAGAAAAAGGTTTTACTCCTCTGTTTATCCTGACCTTTAACTTTAACAATAGAAGTCAGATAATGTATAGTTCTTTTAGATCTTCAGAGAGGAACAGCCTGAGGCTAGCTTAAGATGGTTGTCTTACTTTCCCGTACTTTCTTTCTTTAGGCTAATTTTATGATGGTTATCTCACTTTCCAGACTTTCTTTCTTTTCTATAGTTTAAGATAAGAATTGAGGATGTTAGGATTATTGATCAATGTGGTGTGCGTGACTAGCTTCCAATAAAAGGGGGTGGAAAATAAAGACATTTTGCTACATGCCATCTAAGAGTGTGTAGTCGTTTCTTGCTTTCTAGGAGTGAGCTTGCACCCGCGGCCAAGCCGTCCTTCTCTCCCCGTGAGAAAGAACTTCACCCAACATCTGTGCAAAGTAAAACGCCTGGAGAAAAATGCCTGAAAATGAAGTAAGGAGGGACACAGTAATTTGGGGACAATGTCAAGTGGGCTAACATACATGGAACAGGAGTAGCAAAAGGAAGGGAAGAAAGAACACGATATAAAGTTTGGTAAAAGACGTATAGGTTAAGTTTTCCTAAATTTGATGGAAACGGTTAATTCACAATTGACGTAAGATCACTGAACTCGACACAGGGTGAACACAAAGAACCCCTCACTGTGGCACATCATAATCAAATTGCTTAAAAAAACTGATGAAGAGAAAATACTAAGTCACATTACATACAGATAACGGCAAGAATGAGAGCAAGACACTATGCAAGTTTTGAACCAATAGAGCAGGTTCTTTAAAATACGGAAGGAAAACTATATTCAGTGAAAACAGCCCCTACACATGAAGACACAATAAAACCTTTTACAGATAAACAAAAGCTGAAAAGTATTTATTAGCAGTAAATCTTTCCTGTAAGAAATATTGAAAGAAGCTCCCTGGACAGAAGGAAAATAATAGCAGATGGAAATGTGGATCTATGTTAACAAGTACAGGACACTTAAAATGGCCAATATCTCTGTTCTTTGTAATTAAGACATAAATGAATGTTCAAAGCAAAAAAAAAAATAGCAATGTATAATGGGATTTTATTATATATGTAGACGTAAAAATGTGTGAGCACACATCACAAAGAATGAGAGAGGAAAATGAGAAGGTGAACAGTCGTACATTACACAAGAAATGTTATTTCAAGTCTATGATAAATACCTTTTGTAAACTCTAGAACAACCACTATAAGAAAACAAAATATGCGTCTATTAAGCCACTTATGGACATAAATGGAATCATGGAAATCCTTTAATTCTGTGGTCCCCAAACCCCATCACAACCTGATCCTAGTTGGTGGCCTGCTAGGAACCAGGACAGCAACATCACCACATGGACTCTGCCTCCTGTCCCATATCACCTCTCCCTCTCCTCCGTGGGAAAAATCGTGTCTTCCATGAAACCATTATTTGGTACTAAAGAGGTTGAGGACCACCAGTTTAATTAATCCAAACAGCAGCAACAACCAAAAAAGATAAAGCAAGAATAAGGAATACACAAGACAAAATCAAAGGGCAAGAAATAGCAAGGTGGTAGACTTAAAACCAACTCTATCAACTATTAAATGTCAACGGTGTAAATGGATGAAGGACAGACAGAAATTTAAAGAACTAGAACACAGACTGCATATTCTTTTCCTATTCAGATCCCACCCTCTGATGTACACATTGTGTCTGTTTCCCTTTGCCTACGTCCTTTTTATTTTTGGCTGGGGCTGGGTTTGAACCTGCCACCTCCAGTATATGGGGCCAGTGCCCTACTCCTTTGAACCACAGGCACCACCCTGCCTACGTCCTTTTACCTACCACAATCCTCTTTACCCCTCTTTTTGTCTTCAACTGCTGTTCCAATCTAAGCAACAGACTGATGTCTTAATTTGAGCTCCCACATGGTCTTGATTTATTCCTGCCTGTAGCAGAACCTGCAAGTTGTCTACCAATAGTGTCTTATCCATCTTTCTTTAATAACATAACTCTTATCTTTTACCTGGGAATACTGGCACCCAGCTGAAGGCTGATATCCCAGCCCTATTTGGCTGTGTGGTCATGTGACAAAGCTCTGGTACTTCCTACTTATGACAAAAAGAACTGGTTGTGAGTCTCATGCTTCTGTCCACCTTCCTACTGACTGAGAAGCACTTGTTCCAAAATGTCAACGATTTTCATTCTTGTTTAAGCACTGTCTTGCTGGGTGGCTCTCTTTATAATGCCAGCTTAGAATAAACCCCAACTAATACTGTATGGTACCTCTTTAATTTTCTTTACCCAAGAGAGTTGGTCCATTTGCACAGTAACTCAAATTTTTCATGCAATCCCTGTATTATTCTTATTTAAAGAAAACAATAAGAAAACAGCTACCACTTTAAAAAAAAAAATAACTGTGGACAAGGACTCTATGAAGAGAGAGTCCCAGCCTCCCTACTTTGATTCTTGCTCATTTTATCCATGATAGTCAATGTCATTCTTTAAAATGCAACAGTTTATCGTTAGTCTCTAAAAAAGTGTTTTTTTAATTTGGAAAAAGTAGACATATGTAGATTCAAGCATTAATCTGTGTGGTTTGGGATGAGCCCTTCATGCTTCTAATGTGCTGTCAGCTGCCTGACCCAAGAAGGAAAATGAGGGTGCCCAGCCTCCACCCTGTACAGATTCCATTCTCCTGGTTCCACATGCAGCTTTTTCTGGAATGCAGGCTTTCCCGTCTCTCAGCTGCAGCTGCTTCCATTTCTAGCACTTTCCTTTTGTCCTAAGCCCTTTTTATTCTTTTTCTTCCAGTATCATTATGGAGACGTTACTGCTCACCAGACTCTGGATGTTAGGATTAAAATAATTAAGATAATGTGAAGGGTTAGAGTTTGGAACCCTTGGCAAAGCTGAATCGGATCCCTGCTATAGAGTCATAGGAATCCTTCTGAATAGCCAGTGGCATAGGCTGTAGGGCCTCCCAGCCTCTTCCTAACCCCTGGAAAATCTCTTCTCAAAATAAACAGTATTGCAGATTAAAACCAGGATTCTCAAGAGGGACTGCTTAGCATCAACACAACGCCTTACTAAAGTTGAGCCATCCCTGCTCTTGTGTCTGGATGGAGAATAATAGCTGGGATTGTGCAGAGACCCATCACTTTGCTTTCTCTGAAGCTGCATTATCAGGAACAAGCCCGAGGGTGGCATTACTTAATCAATAGCCGAGAAGCAGAGAAAGAAAGCGAGTTCACAATAAACTGATTGCTGCATCTGGTTTGCTGTGAGCAGTTATAAGACTAGTGAAGGTCCCCTAATCTCATCAAGGAACCAGACAGATTGATTTTGAGTTCATTAATAGTTACTGGGGTGGAGCAGGGAGAAAGGAATAGGAGAGAATGAATGCATCACTGGAATCCACACCCTTCATGGGGACCATGAAACTCTTTCAAAGCCACTCACTGCCCGGAGAGACCACTGAGCAGGAACATCTGGTCCCCACCCTAGAGTGGGTAGTAACACCCAGGGCCTGAGAGCAAGAGCCTTCCAAAGAAAACCGTGTTTAGACTCATCTGCAAAGTACCCAAGACTCCAAATGAAAACTAAAAATCTGAGTTGTTTATCCAGATATTATGTTCACAGCAAATGACTCCAATAGCTTTCTATCATTCAGGCCTATAGAATGTTTTAGCCATCCCAAGATAATTGATCAGCCTCAGCTGCTGATAAAAAAGAGAACAAACCAAGCTGGGAATGTGTCTGAGAAGGACATTACGCAACAAGGAGTCGATGTGATTTAGGCTGTAAATGCTTCTAACTCAGTTAATGCAGCATTGGTAGAGGCCAGATAGCTCTGGATTAAACTAACCCCCTAAGCTCTTTTTACTGTTGTATCCTCTGTCCAGTCTGCTCATGCTCTGAAGAGCTGGTGACCCACCCAGAAGTGGACATTTTTGATGCAGCTTTGACATAGGTTTGTGCCTTGAAGATTATATACAAGTTGATTCAACAGCAGAATACATGGAAATGGGCAGTTTTGCTCAGAGAAATTTCAGTCCTCTTTGCAATAGTTAACTGTCTCTCAACATACCAGTGTTAATGCCCATTTTTTAAATATTGTGCTTCTTTTAAACGGTCACAGCTATTCCCTGTCAGGTTCAATCATAGGTGAACAAGATACTTTGACACAGGCGCAGAATGCTACAGCAACATTCCACTAGGCGACATTTTCCCTGGGCCCTCGTCCCTCCTCAGTGGTCCAAGGTAAGTTATGAGACTCATTTATTAACTACACAAATATTTACAGACTATTTCTTATGGGTTAGGCATCGAAATATTATTAATGGTATAATAGACTCCCATGTAAGCCTCATTCTCACCTCCAGTGACTCGGGACCAGTAATGAGCCTGGAGAAACGTGTTCTGGGAGGCTCCAGGAAGTGTCATAAAAGGTGTGGGCTGCCAGAACGCAGACAAGTGGGGCTTGCCCGGGGAAGCAGAGGGAGTAGGGCTTGCCAGAGACCAACGGCTGGGTTGAATCTAAGGAGAAAATGCCTGGTTCATTTGAAGAACGTCAAGTACATTGTACTCTGGCTCGGCACCTATAGCTCAACCGGCTAAGGCGCCAGCCACGTATACCTAAGGTGGCGGGTTCGAATCCCCAGCCCGGACCCGCCAAACAACAATGACGGCTGCAACCAAAAAATAGCCGGGCGTTGTGGCGGG